>NC_032009.1:21151648-21356467 GCF_001865875.1 Lupinus angustifolius
AAAAAAAAAGTAGAACACTAATATCCCATATTAATGAGAGAGAAGAAAGTATAATATATATTTTAAATATAAGTGTGGGTCCACTATGAGGATAAATGATGAGTTACATTATAATATTCTCTTTTATCATTCTATCTATGTCTAATTGCCTATGTTAATATTACTAGATAATTGACAAGAGATTACTTAAACTTTTAGATGAAAAGAAGTAATAATTTGACAAAGCAAAGTAAAATCCCATAGAGGAAGGGAATGAATTTCCTAATTTGTCCAATCTGGCTTAAAACCAAAAATTTGATTATAGGAAGAATACATCTAAAGCTAGTGGTTATCCACATATAGTGTGTTATGTTGTTAGGTGTAAGCAGTTGAGTTCTGTTATAAATTTGTAGGACCCATGAAGAGCACATGGTCCCAATGTGTCTTGTGTCTATTAGGACATGATTAAGGAAGGGTGTCTTTGCTTGGGTACACTACTGTTGGGTCAACTAGATCAATTTTCCCCACCTAATGTACACAAGGATACACTAAAGTAGACACCATTGTTCCCATGTGCACAAATTTATGAGCAACATTCCAAAACCACAACCTTCTTTCTGTTCCTCATTTCTTTCATATCTTCCCTAACCATTGCATTAAACATCAACCAAAATCTGAAATTATATATATATTAATTTTCTCATAAATTATCTTCTTTAATTTGCACTTCTGGTTAATTAAAAGTTTCACAGGGTGTGGAAGTTCAAGTGAATCTTACATAAACTTCCATACTATATTGTCATAAGTTATCCTTCTTAGGCATATTTAATTTGATAATCACATTTGTATCTCTATCATTCATGTTTAATTAATATTAATTTTTTGAAAAAATAATACAAATGAACGATGAATAATAAACTAATTATTTATAAATATTTAAAGTGATAATGCATAAATATTAAACTCTTTCCGATTCTCCTAGGAATTTTAATTTCAACCATCTGGGGCTTACCTCCCCTGGTCTATTATATTGGCTTTACAAAAAACATAATAGGTCAAGTTTTATTTAAATCCAGTTTTATTTAAATCCAATTCTGTTGGCCCAATTATTCAAACTCTTGGCCCATAAATCCCATTCAAATAATAGGGAAATAGAAACAGCCAGTTTCTGCACTCCCTTGATATATATATAGGCGAATTCCTCTTATGATTTATTATCTTAATTATTTTAAAGTTGATTCCGTGATATCTTTTTCTAATGCCAAATTGATCTCTTCTTGAATATTGTTAAATACATTAGTTTTCCATCTATAATGTTGTAAAAGAATTTCGCTAAACTCAATAAATAAAGTACATATTTTTTCTCTTAAGTTGAATATTGCTAGCAACATTAGTTATATGGTGGCCAAACTTATTCTTTAATGATGCATGACGCCGCTAACAAGCTACATGTCGCACTAGATCTAGGTTTGGGGATAAAGCTTTTGGATTTGGTGGATAAATATTATGGGCTTAATGGTTAATTTGATAAGGATGACAACGAACACAAAATAGATATGAGTAATAGGTACATGTTATTTGATCTATAGACGAGAACTCTTACTTTTATCTCATATGAGTATATGCTCACAAGTTTTTCTTATGAGAATTACTTTTTGGACATTTTATATATCAACTATTGTTTAGCAGGAAAAAAAACAATGGAAAAAATATTATTTCAAAAGTATGCACTACTAAATTAAACTATACCAATTTTAAAATTCAAATTCTACAACATACTAAAGTAATTTTTTATATTGTGAGTAATTGCGGACAGAAGTTCAACTATATTTTTGCCTCCTCGTATATATTAAGGGTACTTTAAATGATTTCTTTTTAAAACTCAAGAATAATTGTTTCTGAGTCATGCTTGCACCTTTGTTGATTTTACCCAGTCCAGGTTTTTTCCATCTTAAATACCACCCTGGTAGTATTTTTTTGTACTAACGAAGATAATCTTTTATCTTATGAATAAATAATTAATCTCTTTCGAAATATATAATTACCTATCTCAACAAGTTTTGCTTCCGGATATCAAATTATTGATCTATTAATCTTTATGAAGATTTAGCGAAGTATTAGGTAACTATATCAACTCACTCCTTTGTTCCATACTTATAGTAAGACTCTATAAGAATATGTCTCAATCCAATTTTTGTTGTGACTTTTTACCCATTAAAGATTAAACTATCTTCTAAACTTGAAAAAAATAATCATAAATTACGTAAATAAGAAAAATACAATAATAAATTGGGACATGAGTAAAATAAGTAAAAATAGTATATTGGTTGACCCTTATAATTCCAATGGCGGCCCCTAAGGCGTTGATCCTGCCTTAACACCTTCTCTAAAACCAAAACCACCTCTTCCTCACTTCTCTCTCTTTCTCCTTCTTCTATTATAAACCCAAACTCACTAACAACAAATATAACTTAACCAAACCAGATAAAAACCCAAAACCTATTTCTCTGCCACCACACTTCTCATACATATATTTTCTGTCTTCATTTCTCTAACAAAGACAAATTTGATTCTCAACCTATAATGGAAGTCCTCTTGTCTTGGCTTAACTTTTTTTCTTTCTCTTTAGTGCTTCTTCTACTTGTGCTTAAGGTTACTGTAGTACTATGGTGGAGACCTAGAAAAATTGAAGGCCATTTCTCCAAACAAGGAATTAGAGGACCCCCTTATCGTTTCTTCATTGGAAATGTTAAAGAACTTGTTGGCATGATGTTGAAGGCTTCATCTCAGCCTATGCCTTTCTCTCACAATATTCTCCCTAGAGTCCTTTCATTCTATCATCACTGGAAGAAAATTTATGGTACTTTTATTTCTCCTTCTTCTTTTCTTAAATTTTTTCTCTTCCTCAACCAATAAAATATTTAGTTATATATCCACCCTTTTCAGTTTTCACATGGTTTTCAAGACATGGGTTTTATGTTATGTTATGTTATGTTATTCCTCTTACAGTAGTCTCACGCCTTCAAAATTCTTCATCCAATTCAAAATGAAAAAAAAAATGCATTTTGTTTTATGTTTATTATTAGACAACTTCTTTGAGCTTTATTTCTTATGATCTCTAGTTGGAAACTAAAGATCAAAGTCATCCTAATCATCATTGAAGTTGGAGTTCTTCAGTGCCATGATGATGATGATGTTTCTTGTGCTACTTTTATGATTCTAACTTCAGAATTTTAGTCTTTTTAAGGGTCTCTTATTCTGGAGTTTGGGTACTTCTTTTTTGCAACCTTTTCAGGTTTTTATTTTATTTTCTGAGGTAACTCCTTGCTGTTTGATGCATGATGTTGAAGTTCCAAGTTTTGAGTGTAGTAGCTCCCACCTGACCTGGTTTCTCTCATAATTTATCTTTATTTCTCCACTATACCCTCAAAGCAAGAAAAATCCAACTAAGTGCTTGATGTTGATGTGTAATGAGACATCTGTTTCCTACTGACTTCTCTGTAAATATGTCAGTAATACAAATCTTGTCCATATTCTAAATTTCCGTTTCCTATAAATGAAAAAAAAAAAGTATCTAGATTATTGATTAAGCATTCTCACATATAGAGTCATAATTTTTACGTTAGATAAGTGCACATTGTGGAGTTGTCATCTGCATCTTTTCTATGTCCTCTCTCTTTTGTATTTGTATGTGAAAGAATTGAATTTTGACAATGTAATTGTATATGTTTGGTAACCGTTTTAAACTTCCCCCACTTCCTGGCTCTTTATGCTTTCTCTATCTCTCTCAATGTCTCTGTGCATGTAGGGTCTACACCCCGGACAAGGATAACCTGTCCTCGAACGTGTCTCATTCTCTGTCTCAAGCTTATCACATTTTGCTACATAAAGAAAAAAAAATTTCTAAAAACAAAAAATCACATTTTGACTGTCTTGAAACATGAAATGAGACATGGCTCAAAACAAGTGATCCGAGTCCCTACACCCCACCACTATCCATGTTTCCTCTCAAACTAATGGCTGTCATGTTTCATGCTCCTTCCTCTTTTGCAAACTTCACACTTACTACTTGAGGCACTGTGCTACTTCCCATCTTTGTGTAATAGTTAAAATTTAATGCAAAAACTCATTTTCATTTTACCCTAGTTAATTAATTAATGCTTCAGTTATATATATATTGTATATATTTTGATAAACTCATTAAGGAAGTTATAAACTAATCTTTATTATATTATGTTGATAATTGTATTTTATGTATACAGGTACAACATTCCTAGTTTGGTTTGGACCCACTGTTCGTCTTACTGTGTCTGATCCAGACCTTATACGAGAAATATTCACATCAAAGTCAGAATTTTATGAAAAAAACGAAGCTCCTCCACTTGTGAAGCAGCTAGAAGGTGATGGGCTTCTTAGCCTCAAAGGACAAAAATGGGCTCATCATAGAAGAATCATATCTCCCACTTTCCACATGGAAAATCTCAAAGTAATTAGTTAATTAATTTTATTTTTAAGTCAATGGTGTATTAATAAAATTTCATGTCTAATACATGTTTTTTCCCTACTACTTTATTATTATTATTATAAAGTTGTTGATACCGGTGATGGAAACAAGTGTGGTGGAGATGTTGGATAAATGGTGGGTAATGTTGGATGAGAATGGTGAAGTGGAGATTGAAGTTTCAGAGTGGTTTCAAAACCTAACAGAAGATGTTATTACGAGGACTGCATTTGGAAGCAGCTATGAAGATGGTAAAGCCATTTTTCGGCTTCAAGCACATCAAATGCTCTTAGCTGCAGATGCCTTCCAAAAAGTCTTCATTCCAGGTTACAGGTACAACCATACAACAATAATATAATAGTGTCCAATGAAATCGACTATATTGATCGAATAATACATAGACCAAGTAGTATTGATATCGAAAAAACTTTACTAGTTGTTATGTCTCGATAAATTATGATAATTCTCATTTTATATATTCTTCTTAATCAACCTTTCACATGCCCACCCAAATATATCTTTAGACATTGGACCATACATTTTCTCCAAATTAATAAAATACATGTGTCGTAAGTTTCTTAAATTTCTTTAGTATCTTTTCGTCTATCAATGTAACAACTATATCCCGAAATTATTTAGACACTTTATTCATTTCAATTATAATAATAATCCCCTAATTATTTAACTAATAATTTTTTATTTGTAGTATAATTCTCTTATACTTATAGTAGTACTAAGAAAAGTTATAAATTATTGTTATACTAATGTATAGTTTATTTGTGATGTACAATATTTATAGATTCTTTCCCACAAGGAGGAACATAAAATCATGGAAATTGGACAAGGAAATTAAGAAATCTCTGGCAAAGTTAATTGCAAGAAGGAAAGAGAATTGTTGTGGGAATGAAATGAGTGTGAAAAATGGGCCAAAGGATTTGCTGGGTCTAATGATTGAAGCTTCCAAAGCAAACTCATCAACCAATGTTACAGTAGATGATATTGTAGAAGAGTGCAAGAGTTTTTTCTTTGCAGGAAAACAAACCACATCAAACTTGCTGACGTGGACAACCATTCTCTTAGCTATGCACCCACAGTGGCAGGACCAGGCACGTGATGAGGTTCTCAAGATGTGTGGAGCACGTGACCTTCCTACAAAAGACCACATTGTAAAGCTCAAGACAGTAAGTAAAACAAAGCAAAAACAACCCTTTCCCCACTTAACCCACTTTATGTTCAATGAGAATAGGTTTTGGACAAAAAATCATGTTTTGTCTCTTAGCCTTTGTGTTTGTGTTTGTTTCTCACATAACAAACCAACTTGCCACCTTTTGCTTCCTCTTACCCCTTGTGAAGGGAACATGAACTGCAACTTTGCTCATTTACATCTCTCCAAGTGGAATGTGGATCAGTTGTTCCACATTTTGTATCTCATCGTCTCTCAATCTAAAGAAAAATTGTCATATATTTAAAAATATAAAATAATATTTTTATGCTATTTGGTAAAACATTTGGCTTGGGATATGAGACCATAATACCAATTCTGTGTTCACACTAACTTTTTCATACCCATCATCAAAATAAGGATTTTGCACTATTCTTTTCAATGTTATTGTCTTACTTTACAACAAAATTTTGACATTATATTTAACATATTAATTTTTCTCTCTTACATATTTTCACCCATTTTGTACACGTTCTCCAATAATATGGTATCATGGGGAGGAAATAGATCCTTCATTCTAAATCATATCCGATATATTATCTTATACCAATAATAATGAAGCAAAAATGATAATAATAATAATGATTTCCATTTTTTCAATTGAAATGTAATGTTTTTCATTACCACAGGATAATGTATGAGACACGATCTAAGACAATAGATTATATTAGTTTCCAACTTTTTTGTTATTATTCTTCCTGAATGTTTTATTATTATAATATAACTTTGGGCTATAATCTGGTGCAGCTAAGCATGATCGTGAACGAGTCTCTAAGACTATATCCACCAACAATCGCAACAATCCGACGGACAAAAACAGATGTAGATTTGGGTAACTACAAAATCCCACGTGGGACAGAGCTATTGATTCCAATCCTAGCCGTTCATCATGATCAAGCTATATGGGGTAATGATGTGAATGAATTCAATCCTGGCCGTTTCTCAAAAGGTGTGGCCCACGCAACAAAGCATCCAGTGGCATTCATTCCATTTGGTCTAGGTGTGCGCACATGCATAGGACAAAACCTTGCACTGTTACAAACCAAACTAACCCTTGCAATTATGTTACAGCGTTTTAGTTTCACGTTGGCCCCTACTTATCAACACGCACCAACGGTTCTGATGTTACTCTATCCACAATATGGTGCACCAATCATTTTCAAACGTTTGTTAAAATTAAATGATGATCTTCATCAAGGGTCATGATCGGAAGTTAAGGTTTGTTCGGGAGTTGGATTTTGGAAGTAAGGAAGGAGAAATGAAAGGCTTGATAGTAATCTCACAAATGTATTTTACAGCTCCCGAACCTTCCATTTCCCTTCATTACCATCCAAAATTCAACTTTCGAACTAACCCTTAGAGTTTATCTAACGTGTGCAAGTTGGTGTAGAGTATATATATGTGGCATGAGTTTAGGCACCGAAAAATATTCCACTATGGTTTTTTCCATATAAATGTTTATTAAAAAATGCATATAAATATATAAGAGAGGTGTGTGGTTAGCATAATTACAGTGGTGCCCTTTCTTTTTGTCGATGAATATTTATCATTTTTTTTTGTCTTCAAAATATACTGACTCTAGCATGTGAGGTTTGGTTTGGTTTATGGCCAAGTGTATTTTGCCAATTGCAATGTAGTTGGTAATATTTTGTAGGATTTTGCTCACAATTCCACTAGAGAGGTACTTGAATTGTGTATTCTGTGTATATTTCCCTTCTTTTTTTTACAGAGATTTGTAATTTTGTAAGTCTTGATTATTTAATCCTATTAAATGTATCTAAACATTTCTCTCTATTTTTCTTCTATGCTTCACTAGTATTATATATATTAAATTCGGTAAATTATAAATTGTAAATTGCAATCAATTAGGATTCTTTTTCTTTATGAACTTTTGACAAAGAACTAATATCTTTCCATGCTATCTATCTAAAAAATATTTATGATTTTCTCAAAAAATATTACTTTTAGAATAATCGATTCAATTATTTGTGAGAAGAATATATAACTTGTGACCATCATTGATAATTCGAGATGGTAGGTTTTGTTGATACAAATATGCTATATATATATTTTTTAAATATCAACTAAACTAGTTGGATATTATCCTAAAGCATGGATTTACTAAGTAGTTCAATATAAAATTCCAAAAGGCCATCACATGGAGATAGCATATGAGATTTCTTCTTTAAACCAACATGTATCATCTAGTAGAATTGATGAACAAGTGTATAAATCATATCTTAAGAGTTGACCCACAAGATATAGACATTCAATAATTTAAAGTATGTCTTTAAAATAATTGAGTAATAATATTATTTTCTAGTAAAATTTAAGTAATTTGGATCACATAGTCTCACAAAGATTGAGTAATCATATATCTACCCTTTAATCATTAATCAACTAATATATACACACTTTATCAAATAGTGATAAATTTACCTAAGAAAATAATATTATCCTAATAGAAAGTGGGAACTAGAAAGTACTGAATGCACATAGAAAATCATCAAAGTTGTAAACCATGATCTCCCACTAACATCCAAGACCCACAAATCTTTATTATTAGTTGTCCCCTAAGAAGAAGCATTGAAGATTTTATTTCATAATATCATCCACCATGATGAAGAATCATTGCATTTTTTCAATTTTCACCTTACTTTTGCAATCTCCATAGATGTAGTTGTAGACTTCTATAACAAAACTCATGAGTAGCACAACGATAGTGTAACTAGGCAACTCCACCGTCCTTCACTTTCCAAGAAAGACATGTTATAATATCCCTTTCTTATTGCATGGTAGAAATTGAAGCTTTCTTGAATTAAGAGAGTTATTGCTATACAGTTAAGATTGCGAAACCCTATAGTTGTTGGGTTTCTAAGTTTTCTTCTTATGTAACATTATTTATTCAGTTTAGACTTGTGAATCGTGCAAATCCTGTTTTCACGCACCACTCATTCACCTCAAATTAGTACAAGTTAAGATTTAAGAACACATTTTTGAAGAATGAGACTCGTCTCGGAGTGGGAAGTGATGCCAAAAAAGAAAGAAAATGTCATTTGTAATTGCGTTTGTATCATTATGTTTATTATGATATGATTAATTTACTCTTAAAACTAAAGGAAAAAACTGCACTCCCCGAGTTTGGCCCATTTTTGAACACAAAAAAAAAACATAAACTAGCATGAAACACAATTAACTATTAGGAAAAGGACCTAATTGGACATAGTGACATTCTTTCTTAATCAAATTTAAGAGGGGGGCAAATGGGAAATAGTTTGTTTCCCATGTAGATTCCTTGTATTTATTAATAGTCATGTTCGAAGGGCCATAGCTATGAGTAAAAAGAGTGTTAAAATTTAGAAATTTACTTTATTCTCATTATACAAAGGAAAAGGCTTGTGATCCAAGCAAATAAATGATACAAGGTTAACAAACAAACTAACTTTAAGTATCAACAAAGTCTAGTGGTGTAAGGTTCCATTGGACTCCCAAGGTCGAGAATTCGATTCTTGTAAGCGATACTTGTTGAGAGGTACAGCCACGAACCCTGAAAGTGATTAGTTCTTTATCCCAAAAAAAAGTGAAGAATACTCTTAGTAGTATAAAAAAATTAACTTTATGTCCTAACTAACTACATAGCTTCCTAAAATCAACTTCTAAAATAAACTTGTGTTACTTGAAGAGTTTAAAGGGAAAATTGTATAATTAAGACATGAAATGTTGTATCAATGCAAAGGGGACCATAATCCAGCACATTGTATATTGAAATGTAATTTAGTAAGAAGTAAGATTTAGGGCAACACTACCCTTGGGTAGTGCTTTTTGGGATCTTCTAATGCCCTTTCCGGGGAGTGGGGGAAAGAGCTCTAATTTCTTTGCATTTGGATGGTCCCAAAGATGAATGGGGTAGTGAAGATCTTCTTGTCTTCTAATTTCAGTTTTTTCATGTTTAGCCTTTATTAAAATAAACAAAGCATGCCATGCACCATGTGGCCCCATTCCATAACTAACATCTATATTCTTAATTTTTTTTATGATATGCTTAATGTGTATATAGTAAGGGTATTGGGTAGAAATTAAAATGTGTTATGTTTCCTATCATCCTATGTATAACATAAGATAATAATATGTTTTTGATTTTTTTATAAAAAATCTAATAAAGATTTTCTATCTTTTTACTTTAAAAAATTGTACACTTGGAATCCTAGCTAGTAGCTATTGTGAGTCATTTATTTATGTTAATCTTGGAACTTGTGTAAATGTAATTTGTATTATACCGTTATTAATTATAACTCTATTATCATCATTATTATTATTTTCAATGTCATCATTATTTTTATATGATTTGGCATTCTGTTTGTCAGTGTTTTGGTTGACATAACTCAAGTACGGTTCTGTTGTGAATCATTGATATTTATTGATTTTATTCACACATATAGAACTTTTATCTTAATATATATAATTTTATTCCTTAATATAAGTAGTTAGACCTCATTTTTCATACATCTACACTCTAATGTTGCAATTTAAATAAATACATATTGGCTGCGAAACAAAAAGGAATTTTAGGACCATCAATGGTTAACAAATAAATAATTAGTTACATAATCATGATATTAAGTATTTAATTTATGCCATAAACATAAAAATACTTAGAGAAATTATATTAACTTCCATAATTTCAGTTTTCAAAAGGTATTTTTTTCAGTTTTGAAAGGCATCAACTTATAATTAGAGAGAAAAATATGGAAAATAACAATAAAACAAATTTATGGGTAGCTTTATTCTCGCAGTATATGCCTCGAGCATACCAATCACATAAAACAAGAACATAATAATGTCTCACGTACAAATATTTTTCATTATCCAAATTGTTAGTGATTATTTTGCATCTCTTTAGTTAGTAGTCACTAATCCCCGTACTAATTGTTATTATTTCTATGACAAATTTTTATTATTTGAATATATAAATGAATTACAAATGAGCAAAGTTAGCTACAGTCACTGTAGCTAATTCCTTTATGTTCTATTTATATTCTCCCCTAATTTCTGTAATTACAATATTTTATTCAGTTAGATATTTTTCTTCAGAAGATTAATGTAGTAGAGTCTAATTAATTTGAATACACATTTATATAATTATATCTAAGCACATACACTCGTGTATAATAATGGAGCCTTCTTCTGTTACTTTGTGCTTTGTCTTAGCATTATTCCGCGTTACTATCTTGAGTGTTGTCCCCTCATGAATAACTAAATGACAAAATCTACATTCCAATTAGATCTTAGTTCTGCACTGCATGAAAATTGTATCAGAACCCTAACAAGAAAAAAATATATAAACTGTATTATTATTCATGTTCTTTTAATGTGGAATACTACTATCTTGTGGTCCTCAAAATAATAAATTTCTTTATGATAATGAATGGACAGCTCATGTTATTTTTGTAAACCTAACCCACTGTTTCTTGCTTGTACTAATATTTTGTTTCTCTGCTAAAAAATAGAGAATATTTTTAAAATCCCAAGTAAATGTTTGAGATCTATGGGTACTGGCAGGCACAGTATTTTTGCAATAATAAGAAATATTGCATTAAATAAATGTTGAATGTCCCCTAATTAGGCACTTATGCCAAAGTAATTGAGCTGGTTAATGTCTGCTTTTGTTAAATTAAACCTTGTCGGTCTGTCATGTACCAAATAATGTAACGAGGATCCTCTGTCCCAGATTGTGTCTCTCACCAATAATAATGTGTTATTCAATTAAATAAAAAAAATCATGAAAATAAAATTATGTTAATTGTTGTAATTTTATTAAACAGGGACAAGAAGAGACATGGTTTATTGGGACATGTGATATCGCTTCCAAATAACAAGGCGTGATTGTCAAAAATTTATGTCTGATGAACATGCCATTTCTCTACATTAAACCTCGCCTTAGTATCAATATCTCAGTGTGTCAGTTTTGCAGAGAGATTTCAGGCCCATATGATCAATTTTCCATTTCCCATTACATGCTACTAGGAAATGTGTTATTATGAACCTATAATTCCTTTCAATATTCGTGGATTAGGTAGATCTGACAGCCATAACTCTTTTTTTGGTTACAAAAAAAAGAGAGAGATGTATTTGTTTTTTTATGCTCTAATGGGAATAAGGTATCAATTTAGTAAGACTTCTGGGCATAAAAATTGGAAACGGGATACAAAAATTTCAAACTTAGCTACTGATTTTATACCTTGAAAATGACTATTTTTTTTCATCAAATGTTTGTATGTTATATGTCAAAGTCTACTAAATTCCCAATCAACATTCAACAATGATCATTTGAAAAAAAAACATAGAGAAATCACAGTATAGATGTAACCCTATGTTATTGGCATGACAAGATCCCCCTTTTCATATTATATATATATAGGGAGTGATTCAAGTAATAACGGTTCTTATACAAAAATTGTGACAACAATAAATCTGAGTTTTACAACCAATCATGAATGATTAAGATTAAAAGTTAGTTATCGATCATATGATAGTCGTATACAATCATGTAAATGTATCTTTTAAATTGATTATTTAAATAAGATCTAATGATTCATATTAATTGTTTTGTTCACTCGATCTATATCTATGATCTTTCATCCAAATAATATGATTATGATTTTGGCTTTAATGTAGTTAGATAAAATTGAAATATGGAATGAGATTAAGTGTCACAGAAAAATTAGTTTACATTGATCATATAAACTTGTAATTCATAAACTTGTAATTCATCTTTTATGCATATAGATAAATGTAATAGCTAGGGCCAAAAGTACAACATATAAGGGCAAGATAGTATATATGATAAAAACATGCTCAACATCAACAGCTCCTGAGGTTTAAAATTGGGATGAATATTAGGAGATAGGACCAAATTATGAAAAGACCTGTCCCATATTATTTGTCACAATTAAATTCTCCTGTTCATAGAGGATACAGTTTCATGTGATGTGTATGATGTAGAGATTGAGAGTGACCCTAAAATGGTTATTCAAAACTTGTAGGCTTTCTCTTTCTCTAATAGTGTAAGAGAGAGGCAACATCACATGGGAGTACCAATCATGAAGGAAGCAAATGAGACAATGGTAGAGGATTTGGTGGAGCCACATTAATGCACAACTCATTTGTAGGTTTCATATCCGTCAACTCTTTTTTAAAGTGTTAGAATAAATGTGAAACTCATTCTATATGTTTTTGGGCCTAAGTTATCAAAAAATCAATTATGGTTCCTCAATATACTGAAAATGAAGTCCCTTCAAGAGTAAAATGTTAAAGGCATTTTACCATTTTATATATAACAAAATGATGTATTTATTCTTAAAAAGAAAAATAAAAAATAAGGACTCATCTCTCCCATACTAAAGATGATACTTACTCTCCTTAATAGCACATTTGATTATTTAAATGTACAAACAATATATTAAAATACCTGTTTTGTTGCCGTAAAGAAACTCTAAAAATGGGCTGCTGAAGACTGGTATTTCAAAATTAAGGTTTGTTTGGTGATACTAGTTCCAAGCCCATATCATAAGGTATTATTTGAATCAAAAAAATCAATAATTAAGTATTTTTGTTATTAATAACACCAAGTTATACATTGAGTGGCATTATCTTATTAGAAAGCATATGTGCTGCTCAATAGTGTAGGTTTACATTGTATACCTTCCCGCTTAATATATGAGAGATAAGTATAAAATGATATTATAATTATAAATAATTAAAGTTACTTTTAACTCCTACAAATCACAATTTCATTTCTTAAATATAAAGTACTGAATTTTGATATATAAAATGATTTTATTTTATCTTACAACGAGGTAGTTGAACATTGAAATCATTTGTTATAAAATCTCCTGAATATGATGCTATGTTACCAAATTGATGTGGGTTTGATATGCACTCTGATATTGCTCCCTTTCTATCCCCAATTGTGTTTACTATTTCTGTATCCCATATTCTACAAAGGCTCAAGGTTGCACTCTTTCATCCAATTAGAGAGATTGTTGCTCTTCTAATAATATGTATATTCTACTGTTAAGATTTCATGTATCACAAAAGAGATTGAAAAATGACTCACTAACAACCAAATTTTCCAGCATTCTTGTAGTCCAATTATCCAAACAATGTATGGGTCCATCATGGTACTAGCCCATTTTCAGCTTCAAAACCAAGATTTTGAGCGAAGATATGATTTTAATCATTTCATGTTTTTAAATTTTAAACGTTACTAGCAGTAACACATGTCACCGGTAGAAAATTAAACTCATATTTTATTATTTTACCTAATCTTAAGTAGTGGAGAATACATGCTTAAAACTAAACACATGTCAACCAGTACATAAATCTCTCAAAAATATATTTTCACAATTTAATTATTAATAATACTTTTCCTCTTTTTGGTAATAGCAAATACTTTTAATTTGAGTAGTGGAGAATACATGCTTAAAACTTATATTCCATCTAGCCATTAGAGTAATCTTACACAATCATACCTTGTGTCATTCTGGCTTTAATGAGGCCAAGTTCTTCCAATAGCCATTTGAACTTTATGCCAACTAATCATTGCTCAACAGTGCAAGCTTACAACCACACAAAAAAAAACATGTTCGGTTACTTGTAAAGGAATACATATGTACAAGTAGTGGAACAGTATTGTTCAAAGTAGCATGGCAGGTACATGAATTGAAGGGATAACCCAGTTGATCAATATCACACAAAAAAATGTTCTTCCAAGTTCCAAGAGTCAATTGATAACAATTTGAAAGGAAGTGAAAATTAGCCATGAGGTTGTACCCAAGTCAGAAACTAAATCCTATGTAGCTAGCAATTTCAACTGCAGTTGCTCCTATTGGTACTGAACCCCTCCCACCCCTTTGTAAAACTTCTACTTATTTACTAATTGAGACAAATTATGTTACTATTTGCTATCTCATAAGTTGTCATGTTATACACAAATATGCAATGTAATAATCTCTTGCAAGGTTCTTCTACCCTAGTTAGATTCAAATGAGCATTACAAAGTAATCTACACTGGTAACATTTAACAATTAACTAGGCTTCCGCATGCAACAATCTCGGTGTAATAGCAGTGATCATTTCATTTGCAAGACATTGATAGTGAGACATGCATCATCATGAAAAAGATATCATATCATAATTGGATAAGCTAAAGTGTAAACCAATTAGTCATTCACATATCTGGGTCAGCTCATGGCGGCCACAAAAATCTGAGCATCCATCAACAAAACAGATATCTGAGGCTAACTTCACAAGACTATGTTAGTGTTGGCTCATCAAGAGCCACAGTAGGAAATCCAGCCCTTGCCTAGAGGGAGAGAAAGGTGGCACACACCAATATGATCAATACACACCTGGAAGCGACACAGCGACACCTATATTCCTCCAACATAGTCCTGGAAAATGCAGGGGAAGCATTATAGTATCTGCAAATGACATTGTTTAAACTTCCAACTTATGGAGTCACATACAAATAAGTAAACTAAAGGTACAACCATAATATGTTTGTATGGAGATATTTAGTAAGCAAACACAAACTTCTCTCTGATTAAAGAGGCCTGAAATGAATGCAATATAATCTTTTAAATTCAACTTAGCATGAACCATAAAGACAATATACAAACTTAAGTTCCATAAAGCATCCTAGCCACTAAGCTTCATTACTAAATCAACATTTTTGAGATGCCACTTAATTTCAAGTATCAGTAGTCAAGATCATGTTTGTCAAAAGTCTGAAAAATCTAGAATGTTATAAAGGTTCCATGATCATCCTGTGAAGTATGTATAGCATAACAAGTCCACAGGAATTAAAAGCATAAATGATCAGTTTAACAAGGAATCAGAGATGTTCACTAATATACATTCATTTCAAACTATATACTGACATAAAACATAAATGATGGAAGGCATATTTCATCTTTCTTTCTTACAGTTGAACTAAGCTAAGAACAATCTAGTATGAAACTCTATCACTAAGGGAAAAAAGTATTAAATTGAAGAGAGATAAAATTCCTGTCATCTGAAAGGAATATTGTGTTCAGAAGAAATCAAGTTTCTTAGCTCCATTAAATGTTCATCGTTTGATATGTGGAGCGAAAGACGGAGGTTTGTCATTAATTCTTCTTGTTCCCAACTTAAGGGTCCTGATGCATGCAACGCCTCAATTGTACAACGATAGGCGTCCAACTCTAACCTATGGATTTTTGCTGCCAACTCTTCTTGTGTAGGAGGGTAACAGCAACCTTCCTCATATCCCCTCGGGCAAAAAGATTCAGCATCACTAAATGAACTGTAAACATCTTCAGAAGGACCTGCAGATATAGGAAACTGCAAGTTATAGGAATTCCTGCTATTGATACTACAACTACCAACAGAGCATGTGACACTATCAACATCATCTAATTCTATGTTTTCTCCAAATGGACAACCAACAGCGCCACTTTGTTTCTTCCTCTCTATATCCATATCAGAAATGCCAGTTTTTCTCTTGTTTACAGGTGCAGGTAAACGTTCTTCAGGGAGCACATCTCTTGGAAAACTGACACCGTGTACCTGTTTGAGTAGTGTGGGTGGATTTCTAACCCTTGCTCTGTGAAATCTTCCTTCATTTTCAATTGCTCGAAACTTAGGAGGAGGTTCAGCATATGCCTCAACTTGCGAATGGCTTCCTCGTTTCAATGCTTTAAAAGAAACAAGATGGGTGTCCAGCATAGTCTGTTCTCTCTTTTGAGAATTATAGACATTGAAAACTGGCAATTTTGTCATTGTAACTGTCTTCTGAATTTGAGCACTAGAAATTAAATTCTGCCTGGGATTGAGTGCACGATCACGTTTTCCATTCTCGCAGCTGTCTGAACCCTGAAAATTGGAGAAGGATAAATAACTACTCAGCCATAAAACACCATGGAGGATCCCAAAACGATAATCCAAAGAAGAACCAACAAAAGATAATTACAAAGAGTTTAATATCTGAAAGTATGGCAAGACAAACAACCCAAGCGAACAGTGGCACTTTTCTAATGTTTGATTAGTTACTTTTAACATTGAATAAATGGAACATCACATGTTCAATTAAAACCATCTCAACACATGATATATAACCAGATCCGATCTGCAAAAGTAAACGACAATTGGGAATTACTATGGAAGACCAAAAAAGCCAAAAGATTGAGAAGACGAAATAAAGCTACCTCTCCGACCACAATCCACTTGCCATCCTGCCATGACTGCCTCACCCGAATGTCAAATTTGCTCACTTTAAATTCCAAAGAAGATCCAATTAGCCTGACGAAAATGTACTTATCCCCGAAAACCTTCAAAACTGTAGCCATCTTCCAAGATAAATTCTGGAAGACCTCTACAACATCACCTGGACACCAATTCTCGATGAGTTCAATTGCAGGCGGACATGGCCTTATGGCCTTCCCAGATACCCGCTCCACAATTGCCTCGCCATCAACCCCTTGATATCCATCATATTTAATAGTATAACACTGGGCATTACCACAGATGACCTCTGCACATAGCCAAGAGCCGGAAGGCACCTCTGCTTTGCTTAACACCTCCACCTTAGCTCCTTTCTTGAATCTCATTGTTGCAAATATATTTATCGCTGCAAAAATTTCAATCCGAACACCTATTGTTCAATAGCAAAATTAAAAAAAGAAACAAGACAAATTTGTTATCACTTAAAAAAAATATGTGCACATATCATTTAATCTCCCGTTCAAATAAAATCCAATAATTTATATTAATTGTTCTCATTCATCATGATCACCATTGTTCTCGGTTGACTCACTGTATGTGTATATAATGCAAATTGTTATCAATTACTTACAAAGTCACAAGAAAAAACAATTAAAGTCACCTTTTAAACCTTGTCAACATCCAGAGACCATTGAATGTATAATAATACTATAATGATAAAACTCAATAAATAAGCATATCAACTAAAAGGTAGATAGCAGATATTGATAATAACAAAAACATCAATTTGAAACTATTAATTGAATTAATTTAGATCTTGACTTTTAATCCTCAAAATTTTGACCACGAGAAAAAGTAAAGGACCAAACAAAACTCAATACCAAAACTCGTAACAAGTATATGTTCAAAGTACACGACGAGAATACAAAACAGTATAATTTAAAATATAAACAGAAACAGAAAAACGTAAACGCACCAATAAGTTATCATAAACTACAAAGTGCTATGATATGATCAGAACAAAAACGAAAGCCGTTAAACCGATTTCATATAATTTGAATGTTAAACACGATAGAATATGCTCTACGCCAGTAATTAAAATAAAAAATATTCTGTGTGATTTTTTTTCCTATGCAATTTACATTGTGAAATATAATAAACAATAATAAGATAATGAAAACTCATTAATACCAAATTAGACAGAGAAAAACTCTGATTATATTTCTTTCACATTCTCAGCAACCAAACAAAAAGCAAAAGAAGCAATGACATCAACAAATCATTCGTAAAATTGAAATTGAAGCTCGATTATATTTATATAAAAAATGAAAAGAATGAATAATTAAACAAAAGAATGAAGAACAGAGAAGCTGAATTAGTACATAAACAACAAGTGTAGATAATGAAGATTGTAAGAGAAGAAATTTCACTGACCTTGGTTTGTTCCCGATTCAGAAGACGATCTTTACGTCTCTGTGATTTTCACTCTCTCCTCTTTGTTATTGTGATTCAGGGGTTGTTGCAGCATTTTTCTTTTTTCCCCTTTTTATTTGCTTAATTATCATATTCCTTTATTTCAATTTCATTTTCAAATAGGAAAGTTTTTTATAAGTATATTTTTATGTATTTTTTGTTTATGATTTTTTTAATAAATTAAGTATAGGTAACAAATTTATTTTATGAATGAAGTTTATAAAACATGAATTTTTTATTTAAAGAAAACAATATATTTAGATTTGATAATTTTGATTTGTTTTTTCAATTTATAACCCCACGTATTTTAATATCATAATTTAGACATCATTCTATTAAAAAACAGTTTATAATCTTACATACAAAATTTTCTTTGCTAAGCTAAGTGCCCAAGAATAGCTTGTTCATTAAAAGTACATCTTAATTTAAACATTCCTTTTGATCTCATGTATCTCCTCTTTTTGAGTTTTTTTTTCTTCAAAATATATCTTCATTTATTCATTTTTAGACATATGTCACTTAGTAGTTAGTATTAATTTATACAAGGCTACTTTACCTAATTAATACAATTTTCCGAAATATTTACTCAAATAAGGTTACTTAAAATTATCTACTAAATTATGAGTAGTGAACTAAGCAATTTATATGTATGTGGTAGTTAAATAAACTATTTAATGATTAAGAGAATATGTGATATCTAGTGGCACAAAACTGATTTTGTCATACATATCATGGCTAAAGAAGAAAAGTTGAATTGGGACATTGTCTAAATCAAATAATCTTTTATCACTAGGGATCGAACCTAGTCACCTAGGTGACAGGTGAAAATACTTACCACTATACTATGACTTAGTTGAAAATTAAGTAAAGGACACTACATGTGAATGACCAAACCCCCTATTCTTAACTCATAAGAGATAAAGTAGGTAGGTGAGTTGAGATCCTCTCTATTAATAGAGAGACAAGTACATCCAAAATAAGAGAAAAAATATAATATGATTTGATATTTTTACCTTTAAGATATAAGGATATAATATTTTTACCCTTATGTATAAGTGCAAAAATATTAATTTGTCTCTCCACTAGTAGAGACTATATTGGGTAAGCCATGATATCTTAAAACTAGTTGTATTCTAAGAGATAGCCAAACTACAATGTCTTCTAATGGCATAAGTACAAATTGATGTTATTATGTTTTGGTGACATGTGGTGTCATTACTCAGGCTCAAACACATCTTGAGCTTACAATTCATCTTGGTGGAAAGAAGTCAGACTCTCACGGTGGAAGAAGGGAAAAGGTTTGCATGGAAAGGAAGAAATGAGAAAATTTAAGAGAGTTAAAATGAGTAAAATTGAAGTTTGGTGAAGTGAAAAAATGTTCAAATCTCAATTTATTATTGGTTATATATACCATTTGTACCTATGGTACCATATATAAGTTATGTTCACATATATTATATTAAAATTAAAACATTATAACACAAATTTCAACTCACTTCATCTATTGTGTTTATATACCCATCATGGTACCTCATCCATGGTTTTCATGGGTAACATTATAATTCTACTTTGATGGTTTTTTTCATCAATTTCTCTC
The DNA here is from genome assembly GCF_001865875.1 of Lupinus angustifolius. Lineage (NCBI taxonomy): Eukaryota > Viridiplantae > Streptophyta > Magnoliopsida > Fabales > Fabaceae > Lupinus > Lupinus angustifolius. The sequence continues at coordinate 21,171,683 of NC_032009.1, forward strand.
CATAATAGGGTGGAAATATTTTTTTGTTGTCCCACACAACCTTTTCCTTTTCATCCTATTTTTTTTGCTAAACAAAGAAGGGAAAATATGTAAATTCATTCATTTCTCATCTATCGTTTTCTTTCCTCCCATTTTCTATAGAACCAAATAGAGAATTTTTTATACTACCAATAATATTCATACACTTCTTGGATAGATTATTAATCCATTTAAGATACATGATTGCTTCTCTTAATAAATATCGCTCTCTGGAATTGAACATTTGACATTTTGACTTTTATAAAGATTCAGCAGGGCCTTATACTACCAGACCAACAACTTATTGGTTAACCAAAAAGATGTAAATGTAATGGTATAATTATAAATAATTGTACAATGCATCAAACAAAATAAATCACGTAAAAATATAATGTGGTTAGTAAAAAACATGACATTCCATTATGTGTTACTTATTTTATTTTCAACTAAAGATTAATTTCATTTAGTGTGGGATATATGAGGTCATGAATTTAAATTTTATAAACAATCTTTTTATTTGTGGCACTAAGCCTCTATTACAACAACCTCCCCATACTTCATTAGATGTTTGTTTACAAATTGAGTTTAAAAAAAATGAATAAAAATAAAAGACTTCGGAATTATGTTAGGAGTATATTTCTTAACTAAACCTTTATTTTCTCTCTAGAAAACAATGAACACATACACCACCTTCTTTTACAGAGTATTGTGTCTATCTTTACTAGAGAGGGGTCACCCAAAATAATTAAAATTCAGTCTTTGACCTTAAGGCCTTGTATTAATATTTTCAACAACTAGAACAACTTTACATTTGGTTAACGAGTCACTTATTTTGATTGTTATAAATTATTAGATTATTTAATATTTGATAACAATAATTTTAAAAATCAATTAAAATAATTGACACTCTAGTCCCTACTATAGTTAACTCCCCTTTTATCTCCACAAAAAGATCTTATATTCCAAAAAATTATATATCCATATCTTTAGTTAATCAAATACAAACAAATAATATAAAAATATCAAATTATATTTTTATAATTTTACTTTATAATTGAGTATGATTTTTTAATTAGATAAAAACACTAAAACACAAAATGGGAGAGTTGATTTTCATTAATAGAGAACTCAGTTATTGACCAAATAAAAGCACGCGTTTGTGAAGAGTTATTTGGTCAGTGCAAATCCAAGCGCTGACACTCTTGGCTTTTCTAAATCAATTAATTTCTTGGTTGCTTCTTACTTCTTGGGTATAATATGAATAAATTTATTATAAGATTTAATATGTATATACTAACAATGTAAGTATTTTTTACAATGACAATCAATAATCTATTATTCATATGTTAACTACTATTGACTCTCATACAAAAGTAATATAAATCAACAGTGAATGATATATCAATAGTATAAATTTTTTTACACTAACAATACATAAATTTTAAACTCACATATATTCCTCTAGAATCTATATATGAGCAAAAAAACAATGTATATTTGGACCAAAAAAACAACGTTGTTCATTTAGTAAAAACTACCGAATATCCCACTTATTAAAAAAACCAATATCTCATCTTTTATCTGTATTAAACATGCGGAGAGGTTCCCATCAGTGAAATTAATTAAATATATTAAATGCAAGTTGAATTATATTCGAGCAAATACTCATTTAGTCATTATATTTTTCGACCTTATTAATTTACTAACTCGAAAAAAGAAAAGACCTAAATGTCCCCAAAATTTCAAATGTAAACCAAATTAGTCATTTTTAGCATGTTTTATAACACTTGGTAGAGATTAATTTATGTCAAAAATGATTAATTTGACCCACTTGAAATTTTTGGGAGCCATTTTTTAATTTTTTTTAAAAGACTAAATTGGTAAATCAGAAAATATGAAGGACTAAAATAAGTATTTAAATGCGAGTTACTTTTTTTTGTTTGTAAAATCATAAATTCAACTAACCTCTTCTCAACTCTGGATATGTCAGAGTACAAGATGGAAAAAGGCATAAGAGAACCATTTATCATTTAGTTACATCTAAATCTTGAAACAAAGAAGAATAAGAAAAATGAACTTTTGATGGAGGACAGAAAAGTGATCACTATTGCTGCTGTGTCAGTGATTATACTGTTCATAGTTATCATAGTTGCTCGTGTTTCATTGAAGTTGTCTAAGGCCTTCTTCCTCATTCTTGGTGCTGATGTTGCTGTAATCCTTGCTGTGTTTTCATGTGTGTTAATCAGACAACGTTACAAAACTAGGAGGAATTTGATGGAGTCAAGGTTGAGATCAGAAGGCAGAGAACTTAGAATAGAGTACAGTTTCCTAAGAAAAATTGCTGGTGTTCCAACAAAGTTTCGATACAAGGAGCTTGAAGAAGCAACAAATGGGTTTCAAGCACTTATAGGAAAAGGGTCATCTGCTTCAGTCTTCAAAGGAATTCTGAAAGATGGTACTTCAGTAGCTGTGAAAAGAATTGATGGTGAAGAAAGGGGTGAAAGAGAGTTCAGATCAGAAGTTGCAGCTATTGCTGGTGTTCAACATGTTAACCTTGTGAGACTATATGGTTATTGCAATGCTCCTTCAGCTCCTAGGTACCTTGTTTATGAGTATGTTCCAAATGGTTCTTTGGATTGTTGGATTTTTCCTTCAAATGATTTAACTAATAGGCGTGTTGGTGGGTGCTTGCCATGGAATTTGAGGTATAGAGTGGCAATTGATGTTGCTAAGGGACTTAGTTACCTTCAACATGATTGTAGATCAAGAATCTTACACCTTGATGTGAAGCCAGAAAATATACTTTTAGATGAGAGTTATAGAGCACTTGTTTCTGATTTCGGTCTCTCGAAGCTTGTTGGAAAAGATGTGAGCAGAGTTATGACTAACATTAGAGGAACAAGGGGGTATTTAGCACCTGAGTGGCTCTTAGAGATGGGAGTTTCTGAGAAAACTGATATCTATAGCTATGGGATGGTTCTGTTGGAGATAATTGGAGGGAGAAGGAATGTGTCAAGGGTAGAAGATCCAAAGGATAAGTCTAAGAAAAAATGGCAGTTTTTTCCAAAGATTGTGAATGAGAAAGTTAGAGAAGGCAAGTTTATGGAAATTGTGGATCATAGGCTAATAGAGATAGGGGATGTTGATGAAAGTGAAGTGAAAAAATTGGTGTATGTTGCTTTGTGGTGCATACAAGAGAGGCCAAGATTGAGGCCTAGCATGGCACAAGTTGTTGATATGCTTGAAGGGCGTGCTAGGTTGGATTTGCCACCTGATACTAGAATGATTCTTGTTGATTTGTTATCTGTGGATGAAGATCCTGCAACAGATAATAATAATCTGGCAAGGTTATTGACCTCTTTGTCTAGTCATGGAGATAATAATATATCTGCTTACTCAATGGGAGGAACCACTGTTTTATCTGGCAGGTAGATAGCTCTAAGTTGATTCTGCTTGAGGATCTTCCTATTTTTGGTTCTGAAATCTGAATACATTGTTTATTCAATTGTATAAATTGGTAACTAGTTCTAAATTTTTCAGTAGAGAAATTATATATTATAAAGTTATTTCTTTCTTTTCTTTTATTTTCCTATTACTATCCCTTATGTGTGTCTTTTTTTAAACATTACCTGGTGTTGTTATGGAATATCTTCATGTTCATAATTCAGTCATGGCATTGTTCTTTTGTAAATGATTTACAGGTTTCATTTGACTAAGTCTTTTGCCGGCATTGGCATAAATTTATTATAGGAATCAGTATTTTCTTGCATAGACAGTAAGAGTAATGATATGAAAAGATTCAGTCTACTCTTGCAAAAATAATACAAGTGGCTTCAATAAAAAACAAGACATGATTTAGAAGTCAAACTTAAGACTAGTCCAATCATTTATTATTCATTTGGAATTTAAAAATGAATTTTGGAGGTTGGTAGAATAGTATTAAGTAAATCCATCATCAAATTATTTTACATAGTATATTTCAAGATTTGTGAATTTTATCTCTTTAGATCAAATTTGCATATCATCCACTAATTTTCAATTAAAGCATTTTCTGTCAAAGACTAATCCTTTTGAGAGATCACAGAAGAATTGAGTTTTTTTCTCTTCAAAGTTGAATCTCAATGGAACCAAAGAGAATGTAGAAAGCCATGGAAGAATGAGAATTTTTCAGAAAAAAGAATCATTGCAAATCAAAATGGATAAATATTCAAGCCAAATACAGCCAGTGTATTCCCAACTCACAAATCACCTTCATTTTACTCGGGCATCTTTAACGAAAATAACATCACCAGATAGTGGTAGAATGAGTTTTTCTAGCTCTCCATTTTCTGTTGAATCCTCCGCTGTCGCGGTTGAATGAGATTCAGCAAATTCATCTTCTGCAAACATTCAACACAGAAGGTCATATATATTTACAACAACAAAACAAAGCCTTTTCCTACGGTGGGTTACACACTTACTTGGGTCAGACACCATTTTTGTGTTCTTTCTATTATAAACCATTTAAACCCAAGTCCTCTTTAATGGCTAGGTATATTAACAAGTTGGAAAAGCAGTATGCATCAGGATACATGTTGCTTGGGAAAAATTAAGGAACAATAAAAAATACACACCTGAGTATTCATGATATTCAGGTAGCCGTTTAACTCTTGTTACTTGAAGACTTTCAGGAAGTAGACAGCTGCACAAAGCACCTGAAAATTTGACCAAAAGGTTGAGCTTAGAATTTGCTTATCGTGTTTTCGTCAAAGTTGTGTCTGCATAGTCTGCGGGAATAGAGAGCATACAACATAAAAAGTACGGCAGAGGTAGAAGGACAAAATTACAAATGACTATTTTCTTGTCGGAGGACACAATAACAATGGTTGTTTGATATTTTTAGAGAAAGTAATTTTCATCCCTGAACATAAAGAGAGAGAGAGAGATGTAATGCTATAAACAGCACCAAAACATGACATGATTAACAGGTTATGTTTTCTGCAATTGTCGCGAACTCAATTCAAATATTGAGTAACAACAATAAAAGTTTTATTTTTGTGATAGATAATATATTTTTCTTCCCCTTTCTGCTCAAGTAAATTTGTAAGAACTCAGAAAAGTTTGTGTCCTATAATGACACTAAACTTCATAAACCAATAATGTTGGGTAGACAGAAGTCACAGAACTCAGAAGATTGATGTTAGACATGTCTCTCACTTGCTAAAGTGATATAGATGAAGCAGAAAGCAATAACTGGCAAGTTCATAATAAGGAATCATAAGATAAATATGAAATAAACAGATATATAGAGTTGTGAAAATTAAGCTCATAAATCATTTCCTTTAACATTAATTACCTAGCTTAGCAAGCCGATTCACCCAACCTGGGATTTGTTTTGCGGTCAATCTCAATGAGAGATCATCCGCAAAATGATTGCAGTTCTTAGATATAAGGTGATAGGTATCCCCGTGATACTCGCAAGCCATTTTCTCAATAAATGTCCGGAACTCGGAAGGACTCATGTTTGTTTGGCCTAATGTGAAGGAAGATCTATATATAAATCCAGGGCAGGTCCTTGGCTCCACTTCAAAAACTCCACTAGCTGGGAACTCATGAGCTCCAAATCCATACTCCCTACCATGCACTGTTCAGGAAAAAAAGAACCACAGCTTCACCAGATTAACAATAGCAACCGGAACAACATAGAACATCAACCTAAATCACCAAGTATGTAAAATTTTCTCTTCTGATTAAGCATCAAGGAGTGTCTCCAAACAATGGCATGCTTATTCAGAAGAGCTCAAATAACATAAGGACCAAATATTTAACACAACTGCATTAAAGACTCGAACTCGAGACTTCTGGTTAAGTTAGAACAACCCCACCAGTTGATCTACGTGATTATTGGTCTCACAAACAATATATGTCAACACATAATGTCTCCTAAGGATGGCTTTTGAAGAATCCCCAATGCATCAAATATTTGTTATAAAATGAATTTGATGCTAACAAGTTGTTTATAATGTCAAATATTGTCTTAAAATTGAAAATTGTAGCTCTTATTATGAAGTAATGATCATAAACCTAATCTACCACTTGATTGTTGTATAGTACAGAGTTAAAATCCTTAAAAAAATGTAATACACTGTATCACCTACCATTCATTTGTTGTTTTCATTTAAGAGTCGATGATTAAATATTAAATATGAATAAAGACAATATAGGTGCATACATATTTTTTATCTATTATTAGTCACAACCATAATGTAGGCCCATAATTCTACCCTAATAAAAGAAAACAATATATAAAGATGGCAGTATAAGTCAAATTGAAACATAAAGATGAAAATAAGAAAGTAAATTGAAAATAATAAACAAAAAAAATAGTTGAGAATGTGATGTAAAGGGATATACCTTGAATACCGGAGTGATAGATTCCAACTCCAAAGCAATACATGTAATTGTTAATAGGGTTGAGATCGTACACATTCAACACCACTAGAGTACTATTGTTGTTATTGGAAGCATCCTCGATCCCCATTTTATAAAGCTTAGAGATGAAATAAATCGAACAGAAGAGAAAAGTAATAATTAATTATAATTAAAACATGGAGAGAATGGTAGAGATGAATGAGCGAGAGTGAGAGAATACAGATCCATATATATTCTGAACAAACTCAGAACCTTGGACTTATGAATTATGATGATGCTGATGTTGTTTTGTGCCTTTGACTTTGAGTCAAGATAACACTCACATTGCTACTTGCTACTGCTACAACAGCGTTTCGTTATATTTGATTTTAGTAACAGATTTTATCGCTATAGTCGGGCCAAACATTTTTAAATATTATAGATTTAGATGTAAGTGATCATGGGAGGGTTGAGATCTAATTTGTTCTGTTTATTTATTTTTTTAATTTCCTCAAACACTAACTCAATTCTAATTGTCAAGTGCACTAGTTTTTTTAATATGAATTCACCTTATCGATTAAATTAAATATAATATATACTTATTTTAGATAAAATCTTTTAAATATTATTTAAATATGTTATTTAACATATAAAATGATATATATGTGTAATTTTATTAATTATATATATATATATATATATTTACTTAAAAATATTACATAATCAATAATATATTAAATGTTATACACAAGAATAAATAATTGTGCAGTAGCATCTTAAATAACTAGAAAAAATATGCTTAAAAATATGAAATTGTACTAATTAATTGGTTGTTAAATGAAATGCATCATCTATTTTAAGCAAAAGATATGTTAATTTGTACGTAATTTAATATTTATTTATAAACATGAGTAATGAGGATCACGAGATAGGTGGAACTTGTCTCTTACTAGACCTTACATATTTATTTGAGCTAAATTTTGAATTCGAAGTCAACAACAAATCTAATGAAATCAGCCTATATTTTGATCATTTCATAATCAAGTCATATTAAATAAATGGATAGGGTAGCTTGGATTTGCCTATAGGTTTAGATGTCTAAAAACTTATCTATTCTAATAAATCAATCTATTTAATCATATTACATGTTGATAATTATGTTATGATTAAAATATTATATATGAAATTTTAATATAAGAAAATATAATTTAATTGATGATATTAAATATTTTATTTAGAGGTTTGAGAGTTTATTTAAAGACTTAATAGCGGACTATACTATTTACTTAGATTATATTGCTGTCAGATTTATGGATAAGTTACACCTAACTCTTAACTTTTTATAAAGATATAAACAAATCAAATTCATATTAGTGTAGAGTTAATACATATGCATTGTTAGAGACTTAGAGTAAAGATTTATTTATAGTTATTAAATTATTTAACATTTATATATATTTTTTAAAAGTCAATGATGATTAAATATAAAAATAAATATAATATATTAATTATATATAAAATGTGTATAGTGTGAGTGTATATATGCATTTTTTTCTCAGTACTATATATGTGTATATTATATATCGTACAAGTTTAAAGCAAAGCAAAATGTCAATACGGTTGCTTTCTTCGTGCACTTGAACTTTTTTGTTGTTTAAATAATTAATATTGTTCTATGGGCCCGGTTAAAGAATCAAATGAAAATGGCGCCTTAAATAAGATATTTTAAACTATTAATAACGTGATATAATCAATTTTCAATGAAATGTACAGTGGATGAAACAAGTGAATGAATCCTCCTCATACAACTCAGAAATTCATTTCAGTGACTAGTTTTCTCTCCTTTTATCTTTCTGTTACTTTTGGTTACAAATTTACAACTCTTACACTTATTAGGAAGGAATATAACTATATAAGTCACTTGTTGGGCTTTTGAGCCCATTGATGCTGAGACACTTAACACACAGGCCCAGGAGGATGGTGTCGGTTTCAGTGTTTTTTCATTATAGTTATTTTGCAATATTCTAAGCCTGTATCATGCAAGTGATGTATCGGTTGGCTCAAACATTATTGAAGAGGAAAAGCGAATGCAAAATTTGATATCAGGTTCTTAATTTATGTGCGAATGAGTCTGTAATGAGTATTATTCCTTATATTTGTTTTGTTTGATGTTAATCCTATGTATTGTACTAGGTCAAATATGAAGATTCGGAACGACACATATTTAGAGCGGCAACCATACTATCGAGAAACATAAGGGAGTTGGGTATATGCAATTTAAAAACATTGAACTTAAACACAAACATTAAAACATGAAACAAAATAGTTGTCTTTGGACCCCATGCCCATGATGATATGTCTGAGACAATAACAAATCAAGATCGCATTAGAGTAACACTCCTGTTTTTCTGATATTTTCATCCGTACGTGTCCTTCTATGTTTGGTCCACTTTTCACTGAATTTTATGCTTCTCATATATTATATCATTCTTATACATTTTTATAATTATTATAATCGCAACTTCACATTTTTATTTCTGCTCTTTCTTCATATATGCAGAGTTACCAGATTGGCCACGTTTTATTGAGTCAGTGTATATATGCTGTAGATTATTGTAGGAGTGGAACACTGATACTCTGAAAGATGTTTATGTTTATGTTTCTTGTTTTTGTGTCCTTTTCTGTTTGCTCTTAACAATTCTTGTCATTGTAATGTGACCACACATTCTGCCAATTCATTATCCATATTGCTGAGACTAGTGGTACATTTCAATGTACATATACAGTATACGTACAAGCACACTTCAAAGCTTAGAGTAGTAAAAAAATGATAATAGTTAGACCTTAGGCCATCTTTATATTTTTCTGAACCCTTTCTTTTTCCTTTAATGTTATGGATAAGCTGGTTCATTATTTATAATTCAATTCAATTAGCACCAAGTTTATTTTTGTTTATATTGTTCCAATATATTTTTACAGCTTTTTTCGGTTAAAGTCGATCCCACCTAATAAAACTAAGGTTTGGTTGTTATTAGATTCTTCTCCTTTTAGCATACAAACAAATAGAAATGAGGAAGGTTGGTGGGTATAGTTGATGGTACTTTTGAAGGTTTGGGGAGAAGAATGTTATGGATCAAATATGGAGCACTGAGTCTTCCTATTTATTTGCCAATCTGCACCACTGCAATTTATGTTGGGTCTAACCAAACGACAAGATCTTGTAGATAAAAGTCGATAAATGGAAAAAAAAATTGAACAAGAAATTATTTATGTACATATACAAACACTAGAACCATTAGAATTATTGGCTTATATATGAAATTCAAGAAGCTAGAATTAATTCAAAGAGTATTCTATAGTCACAAATCCAATGACATGGGAAACAGGATCTGGTTTAACACATACATCCAAATGTATATGTATATCTAATATCTTGTTCAATTTAAATTACTCCATTTCATCAATTTTTGTGTGCAATAAGTTGTACTTGAATTGTTCTTACAGATGACTAAGTTCATATTCTTGTGATCAGTGCTCATTAATTTAAAAGTGGAAAAAGGAAAGAAAACAAAACTCCATATGGGTCCACAAGATCAGCATCATGAAATGGGATCCATGACAACTTGTTCTTCTGTATAGGAACCGATGAGAAGATAATCTTTGTTGACTGGTGTATAAAGTTTGAAAAAGTGTGGAATATATATGATGTCTTCACGCCTTTGCAAATATTATAATGGAATACAAACATTAGGTTAAAATATAGATCGATCATATTGAAATTTCCCGTGAAAGCTAAAGTTTAAAGTTTCTTCAAAAAAGCTAGAGTTTTAAGATTCATGGACAATTGAACAAAATATTAAGAGTCTAAGTTGAGTAGAATAACAAACTCAATGTGGTACTTAAGTTATGATGAGATTCTCCCACCTAATAGGCTAGTCTTTTCGGTTAGACTATCCTCATGTGTTTAAATCCTAACAATAGGTGAGTAAAGAGACCCTTAAAGGAGAAAATGCTATCGGATCAATGTCGATAGAGTGAAAGTCGTTGTAGACGTCGACCCTTAAAGGGGACGACAATATTAAGAGTTTCATATTGAGTTGAATAACAAACTCAATGAATTAGTCTTTTATATTAAGTTCTCCTCGTATGTTTAAGTTCTAACACAAACACAATTAATTAACTTGTCCAAGTAATAGATAGTTTTCACGTAAGTACCTACATATATGTCACATTTCTAATGTGGGCGCGGGTATGGACCCGAAATAAAGTGACCAACCCAGGTCCCCTACCTAGAAGGATAATTGATTCACATGCATGGCAAGAATACCATAAATTAAGATGACTAAGTTGTACTATATGTCTAATAATTACATATACATTCATATACAGACACATAAGCTTTAATATTAATGTTAGTACTACTTGTTACCTTCCTATATCTCATTTTCAAATTAAGGTGGTGAATTCAATTTAAGGCACGGGTTCTTCGTGCATCCTTATTCCTCTTTGTCACGGAATAATTGGTAACAATTTAATTTCATTGAGGGTATGCTGAAAATTAAGTTGATCAAAGAAGGAGTGAGGAAACATCATTGGCATAGTTTACGATGTAGTTTGCATGTTGCTTCTGCTTTCTGCATTGCTACCGAAAATATAAAAAAATGGAAAAAGTTTTTGATATGCGGTATTCACAAGCTTTAAACACAAAGAGCGGTTGCTTTTGACCATCCACTTTTAAAAGGTTCATTTTATTAAATAAATACATTGGCATAAAAAGACAATCTTCAAAATCATGAAGCAAAAAATGTCTTTGATTCGTGGTATAATATTGCAAATAAGATGAATTCTTAAGAGTTAAAACTTTTATTTAATTGTTGAGATTAAATTTTAAAAAGAAACTAATTTAAAAATAATTATAAATTTTAGAGATTGAAAGTATAGTTTAATCTTCATATATATCTTTGAAAATATGAAGAAAAACAATTATTTGTCTTTCTATTAATAGAATGAGATGTAATACTATATATTTCAGGTTCTATTTCAGTATCACTAATTCAACAAGGAAATATCATGCATTTAATATTCTATCAATGCAATAATTAAGATATAAATGATAATTTACACTCATCAGTCAGGAATAGATTCAGGAAGCATGTGAGGGAGTGGTGGGGCAAGCAACCTTATATATATATAGTTAAGATAAATATTTTAAAGCTACCAAAAGTAAGCAATATTAATAATTTGACCAAAATAGTTTTTGGAAATAAAATAATAAGATAATGCCTTTTAGAAAGCCCAAATTAAATGGTATGGTATCATGTGTACCCAAAAAAATTAAATGGTATTATTTTAAAGAAAGAATATTAGCATTGAACAATAATTTTAGAGGTTTAAAATAAGGATTTTAGTAGTCTTATATTTTTGAGAAAAGAAAGTAGAGAAGCATATTTTTTTTATCTTTGCGAGATCATGTTGCCAATAAGAAAGTGTGTAAACATAAAAGTATATTTTAGACATATAATTAACAAACTTCTTACGCCATGACCAAATCCCAAAATGAGTTTGTGAATTAGTCAACTAATTAAGTTTATAAGACCAAGTAGATCATATAACAACGGTGTATGAAATTTAAAAAAGTGATACATCATTATTTCTTTTATAAGGCGAAGTGTATATCCGTATGTGCACATCCATTTTCTCATAGTTTCGTAGTTTCATTTTATATATTCTAAGGCTCTATATTTATTCTATTTGAAAACTCTAGTGGTTTTCCAGCTAGTTCTTGAATCCATTTTTTATGGGTACTGTCTCCATTACTATTTGCAAAAGTTCTCAATTCAACAGTTGAAACGGTGGCTCTAGTCCAATATCATTCATCTTTAGAAAAAATATGTACTAGCATATGTAGTATAGACTCTCCCATATGCATGTGCATGATGAATTAACTTTATCAATGTATAACATTTACTATTTTTCTTAGGGTATTTATGTTTGAAAGACACAAGAAAGGGATGAGTAATTTTATTTTTATTTTTATAATAAGTAAAAAATATGAAATACTCCTTAAAAAAATAACAACAATATTAAAATGGTACATGATAAGATCTTTACTATATCTAAAATTTAAAAAGAAATTAAAATAAAATCCGATCCCTACCCTTATTTCCAAGGTACCCTTGTGAAACGTAACTTAGTAGGTGACATATATGGGATACATAATATATTTGATATATAAGCAGAGAATAAAGTATCTCATGATACTATAAGATAAGTTATCCCCTTTAACCAATAAAATTATAATATGCATTATATTTAATCATTTTTTATAAAAATATTTATAGAAACTAAAAAAACATAACATGTGTCATATTTTCAGTGGTCGGAGAAGATAACTTACTAAAGAATATATTATGATCTAACAAAATGGAATAGAATAGTGGAGGGAATCCTTTTAGAAACCACTTTTGAAAGAACAAGGCCTAGTGGGTTCGTCAGCAGCTGGCTGATCACTGAGCATGCCTCAAAACAAAAACAACACCAAAAGTTTTAGAGTTCATATACCTTTTTGTTGTCTCATTTTATACAATCCTTTGCACAAGAACGTGAGAAACTATCCAAAAAATATATATATACTTTGATACCCTCTTTCCACCACTCCTTGCCAAAGAAAAGTTCATTTGAAACAAGAAGAAAAAGATTAAAACGACCCACAAAGTATTTTCCATGGCTCAGCATACAATCTAAATATTCATTAATCCCAAGCATATATTGCTTGCCACATAAAAAAGAAACCATTTTTAAGGAACCTTCACTATTCTAGTATTCTGCTTTTCACAAATTTTCTAGGATCAACATGCTTGTTGTGCCTTGTAGCCTCTCATTCGATGAAATATTCCTTCCAATGTCAATTTCTTAAAGGAAAGGAATAAAAGCCCAAACAAAAGAAAAAAGGAAAATTACATCATACTAAGGCAAAGACACCCTAGCCAAATCACTACTCACTATACTACTATACCCAACTCAAGATTATGGCAGCTAGGGACAAATAATTTTTGTTCCGAATCAATTATAATATTATTTTTTGTTATTTTCGTTTTAAATTCTTTCTAGTCATGTGACAATATGTTATTAGTATGTATATGTTATTAGTATGTAACAGAGAATGAAACGAAACGCTGTTGATACCACATTTCTAGTTGGTATCATTACCTTGTTTGCTAAGCAATTGACAGTCCGTAAAAAACTGTTTCAACTTTAAGTTTCTTAATGTTGTTCTCCCAAGCAATTTAGATAACATGGAGAATATCCCATAACTTTGAATTAAAATCATAACAAACTCCAATGTGGATGACAAAACCTAATAATACAAAAAATAACTACCAAACCATAATTAAAATATTTATCAATACATATTCCAATAAATATTTCACATCACAATAATAATTTTGAAATGTTATTATAATTTTTAATGGATTTTGAGAGATACAACTATTTTTCACTTATTTTTCTTGTATGTGCCTTCTAAATTTGGACTATGAGTAATTTGTTGGTGTTTCATTCCACCTCAGGTTCAAACAAGAATTATATATCTTAAAAATTTGTCCTCCTATATATTTTATTAAATAATATAAAAAAATATTTTTTATTTTTAATTACATGACATTCTTTAATTTAAATACAAGAAATAGAACATGTGATCTCTATTCGTGATGTTACATCAAGCATGTGCTAGCTAGCATACCATTGCCATATAAAACCCCTACTTCACAACTCAATGTGAAACCCACACACACACCCAAAAAAACTCAAATACATGTTATTCTGCACTCACCATGGCCACCGCCATATATGAACGTGAAGCCGACTATGACAGCAGTTCCTCCTCCATCACCGTCCCAGAATCAAGCCGGAGCTGGATGAGCAACCTCAGCTTCAGCAGCCGCCGCCGCCGAAGCTCAGTCTCCGTCTATTCCTCCACCACAGACACCAACACCAAGCCACACAAGGCAAACCAAGTTGCATGGGAGGCCATGCAGCGGCTCCGCCTCGACAAGGGCCACCTTGGACTGGAGCACTTCCGCCTCCTGCGGCGGCTGGGTAGCGGCGACATAGGGAACGTTTACCTTTGTCAAATAAGGAACCCAGTGGTAGGGTTACCACAGTGCTTCTATGCCATGAAAGTGGTGGATAGAGAAGCACTTGCTATAAGGAATAAGTTGCATAGAGCTGAAATGGAGAAAGAGATTTTGGGTATGCTTGATCATCCTTTCTTGCCAACTTTGTATACTGAGTTTGATGCTTCTCATTACTCTTGTTTCCTTATGGAGTTCTGTCCCGGTGGTGACTTATATGCTGCACGCCACCGCCAACCAGGGAAGCGCTTTACCCTTGCTTCCGCTAAGTAAGCAACTTTTCCCATGCTTCCCATTTTTCTACCTTTGTTATACATTTTTCTACCTTTGTTATACGCGAGCTCGAATCTTCTACCTACTTTGCTCTACTCATTCTCTCTAATCATTAAATTACCTTATAATTTTATTTATTTTAAATTTAGTGAGACTTAAACTTACAACCTTTCTTTTAGTTATTCAATATTAATAACTCCAAACAATTCATGCACAAAAATAGGTATTTGATTAAATTATTAGTCCATTAGTTAATGACATAATATTCAATGTTGCTTTGATATTTATATGTTGTTAATTTAGAACTTGAGATGTACTTCTTCTATATTATATGTCCAAAAGGGTATTTTGATTAAATTATTAATCTACTCTATTAAGGTTTTCTTAAGTTAATTTTTTTACCCTTGATGAAAATGTTGCTATATATTTAAAATATTATATATTATTATTATTTCAAGTTACTTACAATGTGGTAAAATTGGAAAAATAAAAACACAGGTTTTATGCAGCTGAGACACTTTTGGCCTTAGAGTATCTCCATATGATGGGCATAGTGTATAGGGATTTGAAGCCAGAGAATGTGCTGGTAAGGGAAGATGGTCACATTATGCTTTCAGATTTTGATCTTTCTCTCAAATGTGACGTTGTTCCAAAGCTACTAAGGAGTAAAACCAGGTCAGAGAGAAGTATCAAGAGCATAAAGAGATCTACACCTTCTTGCACTGCCCCCATGCAGCCTGTGATATCATGTCTTTTAGGCAAGAAAAAGAAACCAACAGTGACAACAGTTATAAGAGAAAATGTTACTATTGAAGACCAAGAACTTGATCCAGAGCTAGTTGCTGAACCTATTGATGCTAGGTCCAAGTCATTTGTAGGGACACATGAGTATTTAGCACCAGAAGTGATTTTGGGACAAGGGCATGGGAGTGCAGTGGATTGGTGGACATTTGGTGTGTTCTTGTATGAAATGTTAAATGGAAGAACACCATTCAAAGGTGAAAATAATGAGAAAACACTGATAAACATTCTCAAGCAACCATTGGCTTTTCCTAGAATAGCAGTTAGTAGCAGCAAGGAGTATGAAGAGATGGTGAAAGTTCAAGACCTTATAAGCAAGCTTTTAGTGAAGAATCCAAATAAGAGAATTGGTAGTTGCATGGGTTCTGTTGAGATCAAAAGGCATGAGTTCTTCAAAGGTGTAAATTGGGCTCTAATTAGATCGGTTAAGCCCCCTGAGGTCCCTAATGATATGAACAAGGTTAGAACTAGTAGGGTTTTGATACCAAAACTAAGCAAAAAAGATAGGGATCAACCATTTCAGCTTACTCATAGTTTTGAATACTTCTAACTGTGAAATGTAAATAATTTTTAGGAAAAATATGTGTGCCATAGAAGAAATTAATGGCTCTTTCCTTGTTTCCTTTTCCCTTTTTTTTTGTAATGATTAGATAAATAATTAGAAATTAATGTATGATCAAGGCACTATGCTTGAACTAATTACATTTGCTTATATTGTTATATTATGTCTCCACCACTATATTACTAGTTGAGAATTTGTAGGTGAAAAAAAGTAGGATCCCATGATTGTTCTAATGTGATTCTCATGAAAGCTTATGAAGTCTCATGTGATGACAATAATTACACTTCTGATCATTCATGAGAAAATTGCATGAATTAAAAGTGGGAGATCACTTTATTTTAACAATATAATATCATATCCCTTTTTCCTTGTATGCCTATTTCATATCTTGCGCATTTACATGTCCTTTCCACCGAACAAAGAAAATAAAGAAAGAAAGAAGGAAGGTTTTCTGCACTCCTTTTTTATTTCTTTATTGTAGAATGTAAAATGTATGGGTCAGGACTTAACTCTAGAGTTTAACTTAAAAAATTAGTCTTTTTAGGTGAAAAAGTTTTATTATTTAAATAACATATTTAAGTTTCTTATTGGACAAAATGTGGAATTCTTAACAATATTGTATAATAAAATTCATGATTTAATATGTATACATTGATAGTGTAAGTGTTTTTTATACTGTTAGTGAATCATTCATCATTAATATTAATTATCATTGACTTTCAAACAAAAGTAATATAAATTAATAATAAATAATACCTGATTATATAAAAACTTTATACTGTCAACATATAGATTTTAAAATCGGGATAAGTAGGATATTTAAAGTGCACTTTCCCAAATAAGGGGTGATGAATGTGTAGGAATAAGTTAATTAAGTAGTGGTACTAATGAAAATGGAGAAGATTTGGGAATTGTGTTACTGACAGTAATGATGAGGTTAGAGAAGGGAACAAAAGGATACTCTAAGCTGAGTGGACTATCTTGAATACAGTGAAAAAAATGATACAGTAGCAATAATTTAGATCTTAACAACAAGAATAAAGAAAGCCAATAAAAAACTAAGGAATCATTTTCTTATCTAAAGTATCAATAAATCATATTCATTTACTGTGATTCTGTGCATATGGATGACAACCCAAAGGTTTTTGTGGTACTCTCTTCTATGCTAGCCCGAATAACAATGAATAATAGTCTTTAAGTATTTTCAAGAAAAAATGTTTCCATTTTTACATGATTATGACAACAGAATATTAAATAATAAACTAGCAAGTATACAAATATACAAAGAGATAGAGATAGAGACTTTGAATCATGATTTTTTTTTTAATGTAAAACAAAGTCTTACACTTAACTTTTTAGATAAAGATAAAGGAAAATAACAAGAAGAAATTGTGTTATTGGAATATAGAGCTTTCTCTCTTCATAAAGGAGAAGTTTCTAATTTCAAACTCATTTAAGTGGTAACTTTTGTCACATATATCACTAAAAGGAACACAGCATAAGCCACCATTTAGATTTGCATTGTAATGGAGTACAGCACTAATGAGCAAGAATCAGCTTTTATCATGGTAATTTTTATACACTTCTTTAAACATCAATGAGCTGTAACATGTTTTTTTATGTGTTGAAATAGTTAAGTACTCAAATGACTTTTTTTTTTCTCATTTCCTTTTTACTTTTATTTCTTCCTTTTCTCAGAGGTTATGTCTTTCAGTGGAGGGAGTGAGGAGTTTATGGCTTTGTTTGCTTCATAAAAAAAATGAGAATAAAGAAAATAGAAGAAAGAAAGATAATAGAAAATTGGGTGATCTTTTAGTTGTATGTTTTGAAAGAAAATTGAAAGGATTTGAAAATATCAAATGACATATATGCTTATTACACATGATATAAAATGTTTTTTAATATTCCAATTTGATATATTAAATATATTTTTCTTAGTGATTATGTAAACATAATTTTTCATGAATTAATAATATAATATCATGTAATATTAGTTTAAATATTTTTGAATATTGCTTCATGCTTATGACTTTGAGGTTGCAGGGTAATGCTATAATGTGTCCAATTGCAAATAATATCTCAACTTTCACAAAATAATTACCAAGAAGCTGCACAGAATTGTGTGAAAAAGCTTAATTATGTTTGGGCCATCATATCATATATAACCCAATATCAAAGTATATGATTTGATAGTTTTTTTCTCATGTTTGATCTTTATCTTTGGCTGAAGTCACATCCAAGGTAGGTATTACCTTCACTTTTTTGAACAAAAACACACACTATTTGTTCACTGACTTAAGAAAGCTATTACTCTTTATCCTTGGCTGAAGTCCCATCCATGTTTTCTGGTGCAAATTTTTTCCAAAGAAAGCTATTACTCTATTAGTATCCAATAATGATTAGAAAATAAATAAAAAAACATGAAAAAGTGGAGAAAAAAAACTCTCATTTGTCTTTTTAATAAGTTATTTTACTCATATTACCAAAGGTATTTCTCACAATTTTGTATAAGGAACTAGTCACTTTCAAAATTTGTAGTTGTCTCCTAATAAATATGTTCATATAAATCAAATAGTTGACATTTTGATCATCATAAATATTTAATAGAATCTTATACGAATAGACCAATATTTTGTTGGTTAGTCATTTAACAAAAAAATAAAAAAAATAGCTATTGGGTGGTAATTTCCTCAATGAGGCGTGTGATTCATGAGTTAGGGCTTTCTCACATATTGAAGAGTATAGTAATAGAATACTAGGAAAAACTAAATTTCTTGATTTTAATTTTTTATTAAGAAATAAATTAAAATCATGTGTGGATAGAGTTTGTGATTTTTATTTGCAGGTTGAGGAAGGGCACGTGTTGCATTGTAGCAAGTGTAACAGAAGCTGTGGAACGCATCCAATGCACCTTTAAAAAAGGTGCAACAATGCTAAGCTAGCTAAAGTGGTTAATTAATTGGATTATGAACGAGCCAGAGTGAGCAATGCCCATAGTTTTAAGGATTTGGTTGTGGTGTATAGTAAACTTAAAATTATTCCCTCACTCTTATTATCATGGTAAAAGAATTATGATAATAAATAAAAGCATATTATAGTTTATGATTGAGTAATCAATGAAATATATATATAATTATTGTCTTCATAATTTGATAATTGATTGATCTATTAGCAAAACATTAAAATAATATTTCCTTATTTGTTTTAACTTTTCAAAGTTTTACTGTTTGTATATCAATCAATCATATATACCCTATTATTAACCAATGAGGGTTAAATCAAGTAATATATGCTTGATTTCTCTTAAGAAATATCTCGGGTTTGAGTCATGTAGATAGAAAAATATTTGTTGGTAGAATTAGCCCAACATATCTATAGATATTCCCGACTCAAACAAAATTGTCTCACATGCAAGAATACATATCAGAAACTAAAAAAAGTACCATATAATTATCGTTATCTCTGAAACTAGTCAACTTAAAAATCATATATGATATGGTATACGATTTAATTAGTACCGTAAAAAACTTGTTAATAGTAATACATCAAAATTAAGCTCATATTTAAAATACTTTAAATATAATGTTGGGATGACTTTCATTTACATATTCATATAATTATTTCCAGTTAAATAGTTATATATTTGACAATATAATTTTTTTTATATATTCACTTGCACCATTTATTGTTTATTTGCATTATTTTTGTTTCATAAAATCATTAATGATTAATATATTATTATAAAAAAAACATATAAGTTATCTTTATATGAAATCCATAAACTTATTCTACACTATACTACATATACCTATTAAATAAGGTGATATAAAAAAGACAATTTTCCTAAATTCCTAAAATATATAGAATCGGCAAAGTGCATGAGTACATACTAGAATAGATTGGGCCACGTGGCAGAGGCATGAAGCTAAAATCTCACGCAAGCTCCTCTTTCTACAGAGCTAATCTTGAATGATAGATGTTGATATCCATATAGATTTGTATGTATATAAATTGAAATAAGGCTTTTAAATCAATTTATAGGAAAATATTAGTTTCTTATATAATATATTAATATAAAAAGTATATTAAAATTTATAATAAATATTTCATATATTTAACATAGGTTCTATAATTAATTATATTCATATATTAATATAAATATATTAGGCATATATTTATATATTTAATATGTGCAAAATTAAAAATAATTTATACATGCCTATATATACATATATATTTAACGAGTTCAATTATTAATTTGAGTTCAATTAATTGGGTGCAAGAACTATCAAACTAAATAAAATCACAAGTCTTGAAAAGAATATGAAATTGACAATTTTAAATTAAATATTGAATAAGAATGATGACAAGTGATAAAACATATTTTTAAGAGTTCGGATTTTTATATAATTTTAAATTAAATGTAAGAATTAGAAAATCATATTTTTTCCCTCCGAGTTTATTATGAGAAAAGGATTTACAGTATAAGAATTTTTTATGTTATCACGATATTATCTACTATTCATTTTCAATCATTACTGAGTTCTAAAAAATAATTTAAATAAATAGTGAATAATACTAATTTAATACTTTACTCTATTCATGGATAGATATCACAATTTATTGCATCATGGAGGATCATGGTATGAATCAAATTCCAAATTGATTCTTATGATTATTTGTTGTCCAAATTTACAAGTCTTTGAAAACAAGACACTATTTTGGGAAGAGCAACAACCGACCACTACAGAAGCCCAAATGAAAACAAGTGTCCAAAGACGGTGGGTTTCATACAAAACCATCAAACTTCTCATACATGGTTTCCACCTTTATCTCTTTTCTCATCAATTCATAATATAAATATGCTACCAACCCCAACCTCACATAATCTAAATATACCTATAAAGTTATTCATATAGTAGATAAATTAAATCTCTGAAAATGGCTAAGGGAAATGATGCTGCCAATTCTCCTCTTGAGAGGGCTAGCTCGCCTTCTATGGATCAAAAAATGGCCTTAGCCAAGCGCAGTTCTCATGGTAATGTATAATTTTCTATGACATGCAAAACCTTATAATAATTGTTATATTGAAACACCATCATAATGTTGAAGCATAATATACTATGATAAAAAATTTAATGTGTATAAACAGAGGGTGTTGTAGCAGGAGCTAAAGCAGCTGTTGTTGCTGCTGTTGCCACTGCTATTCCAACAGTAAGTATATTCATTTTTCTTTCACTCATTCAAATTTTTGGACAAAAAAAAATTGCACTTTACTTATACACTTCTTAATATTTGGTGCATAACTTATTGGTATTGTGGTTAATATATATGCAGCTGGCTAGTGTAAGAATGTGGCCTTGGGCAAGAGCCAACCTCAATCCCACTGCTCAAGCTCTCATAATATCCACAGGTTAGTTTGTTTACTCATCTTCGAGGTTTTAAGGTTTCATCTTAAAACAAATCGACAACAAGAATAGTAATTAAACGAATATTTATACTATATTTGACGATACAAGACTTAGTTTCCATCATAGTGATGTGATGTGGTAGAGTTATTTTTAGTTATAGTCCCCTATTTATTTAACTAGCTACAATATTATTATGTTTGTAGTGGCTGGAGCAGCATATTTCATAGTAGCTGACAAAACCGTTTTGGCAACTGCAAGAAAGAACTCCTTCGACCAACATTAAGTTTATGGATTCGAAATGAATATCCTTGGTTTTGAATGTGTTATAAATAAAGAGAGATTTGCATTCCAATAGCTAGTGAACATAAATGTACCAATTATGAGATTAACTATATGAATACAAATCATTCCCTCATCTTTTTGAACAAGTGCTCATAGTTATTCGACTTTAGATTACCATAAGTCTATGTTCATTTATGAATTGTAGCATTCTTGAATCTTTTAAAGAAATATATAGATGAGTTTGACACCATGTTTTATCTAAAATTGTGAGGAATAGTTTGAGAGTTGAATTTTAGAGGGGAATGAAAAAAAATAGAAGTTTTGAGAGTCATAAAATATACTGTCATGAGATAACTCTCAAACCTTTTCTTTTACTTTCTTCCCATTCAAAATTCAACTTCCAAATAAACCCTAAAGGATTAGGTTTATAGGTTCGTTCAGTTATATGTTTTCAACTCATTCACTTATACTTCTTTTTTACATTTAGAATACTTAACATCTTCCCCTACCATTGAGTTATTTTTCATTTTTGAGTACCAAATACATTAGAACTCAACTTCTATCTAGTTGTTCCGCTATTGACTTGTCTTGTCATTAATCGAACATGTCATATTGACCTCTCTTCGAAAAGACTTTTGACACAAGGGTTATTCGTGAATCTATCAGTCACTTCTTGCTTCAACACACGGTTGAGCTATCGAACTATTAGCTCTCATACAAAATATTGAGAAATTATCATTAATCAACTATAATATTCTTTCATGAGCTAAATAAAAGAGTAAATAAGTTGGTTTAATATACCACATGTTGACCTAAAATCTTCATGCACTAGTTTTACAAAATTTGTACATCTATATCTATACTTTATATAAAAAGAAAACATGATATAACTACCATGATGTAAATTCACTTTCCTATTTTGCCCTTAAACTCTTTAATTTTTACAAAAATTCACATAATCATATATAACCACCACCAACATATTAATCATATCTTTTATACTATATATAAAGGCAAAACATGGTGTACGTACCATCCTGATTTAATTTTATTTTCCTATTTTGTCCTTGACACTTTTTAATTTATACAAAAAAAACCATATAATCATATCTAACCACCACCAACATATTAACTGCTCTTTCCACCTTAAGTTGAATATTATAATAAAATAAATAATTATAATTATAGGACACTCAATAAAAAATACAATATAAAATACATTCAATATAAAATATTCTAATTTCATAAAATAAAATTTATAAAACCTGAATATTTGAAATCATAAAGGTAGGCAAGTACCAAGTGCCTATCACCATTAATTAAGATAAAGGAAATGCCGATCTATATTATTATTCTGATTTTGAAACATATGGATTTAGGCTTCTGAATAAGAAAAAACAGATGGATTTAATGGCTAAAAATAGTATACCATAAATTAAGCTTCAAATAACAGTACGAATGCCAAAAGATTTTGCCATAAGAAGAACCCTCCAAGTTCTGATTAAAAATCATCAGAAGAACGAGCAAACATATTTGTTAACAATTTAAGGTAATCATTATTAGGATCAGGAGTTCTTGACTATATGATCCATTAGACTTAATTCGTAAGCATAATCATGTTGTGCAAATAAACATTGTTCAAGTACATAACATCGACTTGATGTTGCATGGTTGTGACTTTATTATCCATAAAAATATGATGACTTGAAATTGAACCATCCACAGCAATTCAGCAAGAGAATCTGAAGACATTATTGATGAAATTAAACCTGCATTAAAA
The DNA here is from genome assembly GCF_001865875.1 of Lupinus angustifolius. Taxonomy (NCBI): domain Eukaryota; kingdom Viridiplantae; phylum Streptophyta; class Magnoliopsida; order Fabales; family Fabaceae; genus Lupinus; species Lupinus angustifolius. Next base: position 21,195,332 of record NC_032009.1, read on the forward strand.
ATCATCTATGTCAAAATAACTTCATTCTTCTATTATCAATCAATCAAATATTATCACATGTAATGGTATCAACTTAAAAAATTAATTTAATATTTATTTGATACATATTTATCTAAATCTTATTGATAATAATGGGTTAGGCATAGAAAAATGGTATAAAAATTCTATTCCTCCAATATTATATAAAGATAGTGACACACAAAAATATTTACTCGTCTAGATTTTTACTTATTTTTTATTAAAAAAAATAAATAATCACATTTTCGCTTACTCATATGATCTTATTTAGGCAAAGCCTAATTTGTTTTTCCATCTATATAAAAACTAGTGGACCAGCTGAGAGAGAGGTACAGTGTGAGTTTTCTGAAGTATTTGGTTAAATTTCCCACAAGCTAGATGTAACTTTTTAAGTAGGTCCTAAATTTTTTTTAAATATAATTGAGGTCATGAACTTTAAAAATCATTTTTCACCAAATCCCTAAACTTTGAATTTTGTGATTACATCACCAAATTTTAATCTCAGTAAATGAATCTCGAAAACCTATCATAAATTTTCACCTTAAATAATAGAATGTAATATTTGTGTAGTGTCCAGTATAAAGATCTATAAAGATCTATATTACTTGTTTAAAAAGTCAATAATGATTGAAAGTTTTGAAATTTATATATTATTAGTGTAGAGCTTTTTAAAATGTTGGCACATCGTCCCATTAATTTGTATTATTTTTGTTTAAAAGTTAATGATAATTAACATATGAATGATAAATGATTTGGTGATACTGTATACCTATTAAATCCAAATTAAAAACGGATAATGAATTAATACTATAAAATTTTGTAGTGGATGCATATATTTTTTGAGGGAAAGTTTCTACTAGAAGTTATCTACAAATATTATTTCTTTTTGCTATTAATTTCAACTTTTATTAATTTTTTAGAAAAATTAAATGGATAAATTGCGTACCATATTATATCTTTATATTTTATATTTATATTTTTACTTATCTTCTATCATCTCCTTAAATTAAATTTATATCATATTATGTCTTTAAAATTAAATTATCATTATCATTCATAACACATTATATATATTTTTGTAAAAAATTAGCCTAGATAAATTTGAGTTATGAAAATATTAACTTATAAGATGAAAAGAACTAGCCTAGATAAAATAAGAAATGGATGATTATGAGATTGTGAGGTTGAATCATGATTGTCTCTCCCTATAAGTATTGTCATGTCTAATTTTTTAATTCAAACTTAACCCTAAATCTTATAATACCCAATTTTATCTAAGCTTGACTATACATGGCAAAACGGACATTGCCCGGGGCGCGCCCGTGTAGCCCGCATTTTTTGCGGGCAGGGTATACATTTTTTGTCCATTTACCCGTTTTGCCCGCTAAGTTTGCAGACATTTCCGTTGGGCATGCGGACGGCCTATAAATATAATTTAATAAAAAAATAAGAAATTTTATGTAATGTGATTTTTATTCACTAGAAAAATTGTAATATAATATAATTTGTTAAACTTCATATAAAATATCAAAAAAATTGTTAATTTTTATCTTCAATTACTTTATTTAATTTCATTTCATTTATTATATGAACTTTTTATTTTTGTAATTATATAACAATGCCTGCGGGCCGCCCGCAAGCCTGTTAGTCCGTTTTAAAACGTCATGACATTGAATTTTGTTCGTTAAGCCAATGTAGACATGCCCATGTTCGCTTAAATTTTTGCGGACATTTGCGGGCGCAGACTAAACAGGCTGGACGGCTCGTTTTGTCATCTCTAAGCTTAACTATGATCGAGCCAAATGGGTAAGTGGATCCCCGGAATCACACCCACTACCTGGTATTGTATGTATTAACTAGTTGAATCTAATTTATTATTGTTTATTTAAATTAGATGATACATTTTCCTCGTCACTAAAGTGGATTAAATTGTTTAATTTCCTCTTTTTATTGTTTTGGATTTTAATTTTGGTGCTCATTGGGGTTTTGGTTGGCGGCTATTAGGGTTAAACCTTGCATCTTCTTCCTCTTATTCTCTCTTCCTTTATATACTTCTCAATACCTTACAAAATTTCATCTTTCATCACCCTTCTCCTTTATCTCTCAATATTCTCATATGGGTCTTCTTCTTCTTCATTAAAATTCATCATTTGATCTTTCTCTCTCTCTCAAATTACCCTTCCATTCTCACCTTTTCAATTTTGGTCTATTCACTTTGTAACACAATTGCATCCAAAAAAATTTCATTGCATATCTTTTCTGATCGATTACTAAGAATCAATCATTTAAAAAAGAATCTAACTTTGATAGAATTGAATTACAAGCTCTAAGAATTTTTCACCATGAGTTTTTTCGATGATTTGCCACCGTATGTGCCGTCACCGCCGCCATATGCCGCCGCCCAAGCAACCGATGCCATTGTTTTAAGCCTTGAACAACAATTCCCAGAGAACAATGAATCATTCACCCCACATTCACCATTCAATGATCATGATCAACCTTCTTCATTCAAGAGACCAAGAACTTCTTCTGAGAGTAGCAACCACTCCAATGCAGTTCAATTCCCTCCGAGAATGACGACGATGCATTCGCAGAACAACAACAATAATGCATCCAACAAAGGTGGAAGTGGAACTGGTCACATTTTCTTCAAGACTCGAATGTGTGCAAAATTCAGACTTGGCTCCTGTAGGAACGGTGAGAATTGTAACTTTGCACATGGGGTTGAAGATATGAGGCAGCCGCCGCCGAATTGGCAGGAACTTGTTGGCAATGCTGGCAGCAATGAAGAACAACAGCAGCAGCGGCCTTCGGGGAATTGGGACGATGATCAGAAAATTATACATAAGATGAAGCTGTGCAAGAAGTATTATAATGGAGAAGAATGTCCTTTTGGTGAAAGGTGTAATTTTCTTCATGAAGACCCTGCCAAGTTTCGGGATGATTCTGGGAGGATTAGGGAGAGTTCAGCAATAAGCATTGGGACAAATGGATCGCCGAAGTCCTACAGGGATGGCTATTATAATAATTCGGAAACTAGTAAGGCCGTGACCGCGAATGTTGGTATAAATGCTTATAGGGGAAATGTGAGGTCGACTTTTTGGAAGACTAAGCTTTGTATTAAGTGGGAGACTACAGGTCACTGCCCTTTTGGGGATGATTGTCACTTTGCTCATGGCCAATCAGGTATACCCTTTTGCCATTCCTAAAAAATTATTTTGATTTATTTCTCATTTTGAGTTTTTGAATATTGGATTTTGTTCACTTCAATTGTATGTGTTCCAATTTACGATTTATAATGGTATTTTCTGATATGCAAAAGAGATCATAGGCAATGTAATCAAACAAGATACCGAATTATGTATTTGAATTGAATGTTGTTGTTGGTGTGTTTGATATTGTTTTGCATGAATGGTTTTGACAAACTTTCCCAGCTGTTCTTTGTCCCTTTATCTTGTGTTCATAAATATTTGATTAGTTGCACGAAGGCTAGATTGTTGTTATATAATGGAATGTGATTTCACCTTTGTTTCAAGGTGAAACATGTTTTAAATGAGTATTGGTTAATTGTTTATGTTCCGGCCACGGTTTAAAATCAAGGTTTAGGTTGCATTATAGTACGATGCAGTCAACGTGATCCAGACCAGAATCACGGTCTAGTGCGATGCGGACACTGCAAGCTTGACGTAGCAGCCACGTCACACCAGTCGACATTTTAAAACCCAGGGAAGGGAGTTACCTGATTTTTTCAACACCTCTGCCACTTGCTTACCAATTCCTGCCTATCTAATTTTCGCAGGATAAAGAAAGTTTCATAATCATATGACAAGTAACAAATTGAGTATGAGTATATTATCCTTTGTGGCGTAGTGTGTGCCATCCAATGCTAGTAACTATTGTTTAAAAGTAATTAAAAACCAATCTTTTATGCTTAGTGGTTACTGTGTCTAAGGCATACATCACATGTGAATGAAATGTTGCATTTTACTATGAACTCTGTTAGGAAAAATCTTCTGATAGTAACTTTTAGATTTTCTAAGAATTGGGATGTGTGGCTCATCGATCAATCGGATGTATTGTCATTAGCATATGATAACTTATATCTGCTTATTGTGAACAGAAAATATAATACTCTTGACAACTGAAATGTTTGAATATGATTGTTTTGTGAACCAGAGTTGCATGTTCTTGGCGGACGCACTGAAACAGAAGCTGCAGGTGCTATTCCAATTTCAACTTATGCCACCGTTCCAACATTGCCAAAAGTTACATCTGTTCCTTCCATCGATGCCGCACCTGCTCCTAGCAACATAGCAAGCCCACCTCTGGCAAATGAAGTGGAGCAAGGCAAGAAAAGTTTATTGAAGTGGAAAGGACCAAAGAAGATAAATCGAATTTATGCGGATTGGCTTGACGATTTTCCACTCGTCCAAAATGTGGCAAATGGCGCGGAAACCTGACTTCAAGTTTGTGCTATTGAAAATCAACGTTCATCACTTGGATCAGGAAATTTAATTCCTTCCCCAACAACACAGGATTTTGAAAATATGTGTGGTCCCTGATTGTTGGTGATCACTTCATAGCTTTTTTCTTATTGTTAGTATTACTTATTTTTACTGTTAATTGCTAAAGTTTTCTAGTTAAACATGTTCCATTATCATTAAGATATCTGAATCATTTTGAAGGGTTTAAGAATTAGAGATACATTTTGTGTCTCAGAACTAATTTATGAGGGTTTTTGCTGAATTCTGGATTGGGTTCTTATAATTGTCAAATTTCTAAAACCAAACAGGTTAAACTATATTTTATTTACTTTTATATGAACATGAGAATGTGATTGTCTGATATTTATTGTTTATATATTTTTTCAACTTTTGATTGTCCTTTTTAGTGTTGTCAACATAGCTATGATTATGGTGTACGGATAAGGATCACCTGTCACAAAAAGACGATGTCTCTCTGTCCCTAACCAATAGAAGTTCCTAAAATAATATAAAATATTAATTTATATTTTTTATAAAAAAAAATTCCAATAAAATAATCCATTTTGATTGGCTTGGTACATCATTGAAGACACCAATAAGTATATGTGATCTTCATCCATGGTGTAATTTCAAGAATCAACTAAAGAATAGTGTTCACCTAAAAAAGTTGCTAGTCACTAAGTGCACTACTTTTATAATATGATTAGTAACATGACTAGGATAATAATGATTGGAATATTGTTATTGACAATCCATGGTCATTTTTAATTACAATGGATATGTGCAATATTAGTGTTTTAAGTCTAACTTCTTTTTCCAACTTGGGTTTTGATGTTCAAAAATTGTTTTGTTTTCTAAAGGTTGGAGTGGTAAGTTCCAATTATATGATAACAACATTTTCTTAGTTCGACTATTTCTTAATATATTAATTTCTTGTCTTTAACTCAAAAAATTCTTTTCTAAAAGATGAAAACTTTAATATAAAAGTGTCTACTAATTTGGTCTAACTAGAAAAAAAGAATGTTTAAACTGAACATTAAATGAGTTGGAATCTTGTTGTTGTCGAGTCATAAGGTTGTTAAAACTTAAAGGCATATATTAAATCGAAAACTACACTCCTCTTCAACTAGATATAATTGAAAGATAGTTGTGAAAAGGTGGCTCAACAATGTTTTCATTGTTTTTTATCATTAAGAAAAAAATCTAAAGATTTTGACCTCAAAAATCATCTTAAATTTTAAAAAGAATAAATATTTATTTTGATATTTATGAATTTTTGTTTGTATTAATTTGATTCCTAAAATGACAAAAATAGAAAGCTACAATTCAAATTGACAAATGGGAAACAAAATAGTTTTTGATATGAGTGGTGGGACCACATATAAATCAAGGTGTGCATGTGCATGCCTTAAAAAATGTGCATATGTTACCTTGCACTTGCACATTCACTTGTACAAAATTTATCCATATCATTTGTTATATTTAGATACATTTTGGACAATTCAATATAACTTGTATCCTATGTTACCTCCTGAATTCCTGATTCTTGAATTCACCATTATTGATATGGATTTTAGTATAAAAAGTACTGAAATGACTAATTAAATCTAAACTTGGAGATAAGCTATAGTAAGTTTTCCAATTTTTCACCACAGAAGTTGATACATTACAAAATTGAAATTGAATGCTAAAGTTATTTATATATAATTAATATATTATCCACTATTTATTTGTATTTTTTCTAAAAGTCGATGATAATAAAACATCAAGAATAACCGATGCAATGTAATATATAAAATAACTATACATGCATACACTTTTTTATCAGCAAAATTTTGAAGGAAGAAAATGAAAATTATTGATTAAAAAAATAGATGGAATGAGTCAAAACACTAAAACAGGAACATGAAGGCAACGACAGGTCGTTTTGGAACGCAATAGTTGGTGGAATCTGTTAGCAGTTAAACCCTAATTTGATTGGTACCTGAGTTGAGCAATATCGAAAATGGCTGCTATTGCTTTGTTGAAGAGATTTTCAAGAGCTACTCCAATCGCATTCTCTAATACCTCTTCTGGTAGCGGTGGTCACTCCTCCACTTTCCGCCTTCCCTTCACCGCCATCGCCGCCGTCTCCGGCGGACTCTCCTCCCTTTACTATTTCTCCTCTCCCACCTTGGTATTCTTCTTTTCACTCTCATCTGCCTAATGCATTATTATTAATACATAGATCGCTTAATTTTTTTATATTGATTCATTTCATTCATTATAGATCGTAATAAGATGAGTCTCATTGTTTGTTCTATTTTGGCTTGTGTTCGTTCTTTATGGTAATCGATTATTTTGTGATTAAGTTGTTGCTATGTTTCTTCTCAGGTTCATTCAGAGCAAATACAAGAAGAGGAAACTAAAAACATTGGTGAGTATACTCAATCTCTGATTCGGCCTCGCGGCTAACCAGTGTTGATGTACTTAAATCATGCTCATTTTCTATGATTATAGAACAATAGTGCGGTGAATTTGTTCGATTCAACTATGGATATTAGTTATTTTGACAGAGATATTTGTATTCCAATAAATATGACATTGTTCTTGTTTTATAGCATGTGATGTAGTTTAGTTCCTTCCACTTAAGTCCTTTCTTTTCTCCCTTTTCAGCACTCGTTCCGGACAAATGGATTGAATTTAAGTTGCAAGACACTGCCAGAGTCAGTCACAATACCCAATTATTCAGGTATATCGCATAGGGTAAATCATGATTTTGCATACATTTAAAACCTCACTATATCATGTCATGTTTAATAAATGTGCTGCTATTTTTTATTTAGTTTTCTCCTTTAACTTGGTTGACTCATCTTTCAACAAGTTCGTGTCATGTTTTCCTACCTATATCGATAGTTAACTGTGAGTACTTATTTTCCCGCCTGCATGTAAACTTAGCTCAGTGATGGACCCTCATCCCTTCCTTGCACCTTAACCCATAACATACGCTTCTCCAAACTGTAGTCAATTTTTAAATAACTGGAAATATATGCTGCTTGTTGGAGCTATGGTGATGCTCTAATTAGCAGTCATTGCAGTCACCAATCCTCTGTGCTATACCCTTAAATCAATTTTATTGCTTTCTCGGTGAAGTTCGGGAATGGGTTTCCATGAGAGGAGCAATTAAGCTAAACATTTTAGTCTTAAATATCATATGAACTGTTTGATTTAAGCCACAATTTTCTTATCAGATTAATAACTATAAATTATTTCATTTTATGGCGCTCATATTCTATTTTTCTAAGAAAAAGCTTTGGTCCAAAACAAATCCACTTTAAAGTTTTGTTACTTTAGTTTTTACACAATCAAATTGTAAACTGTAAAGTGTAAGGGAGCACATCTGCTGTCCCACACTTTGTGCCACTCCATGTGTCATGCGCTCGTGATTGGTCAGAAAAATACTTAATAATTAAATTTTAACTTAAATATATTTTTTATGACCAATCACAACTTATGGCACATGGAGTGGCACAAAATGTGGGACAGCAGATGTTTACCCAAAGTGTAAACACACAAAAATGTCAAGAGAACTGAAATGCTTATCATAATATAATATGAAATTATGAATCAATCCTATCTTAAGAAAAGAGAAACTGACATATATTGAAATAGAAGGAAAACAATGCAGAAATTAAGAACAAAAGCTCCAAGCATCATAATATGCTCCCACTAAGAATGAACTAAAATTCAAATAGCAAAATGAACTAAAATTCTCATAATTATTTTAATTTATGTGTCGGTTTAATCTTGTATTTATTAACTATGTCTTTCTGATTTGAATCCAGGTTTTCGTTTGATCCCACTAAGAAGTTGGGTTTGGATATAGCTTCCTGTGTTGTTACAAGGTGTGATAGATTGTTGATAGCTTATATGGTTTATGAATTTGTTATCATATAAACTTAAATTTTGTTTCACTTATCTGTATAAACACAGGGCTCCGTTGGGACAAGATGCTGAAGGAAAACCAAAATATGTCATACGCCCGTAAGTTTTCCTATTGAGACAAAAAGTTGACTTCATCTACAGATCTTTCTCTAGTCTGAACCATCTTCAGTCTAAATCTTTTCCAATTGTTCTTATCTTAAATACCAGTTTCCTAAATCGTAGGTTTCATTTGCTTTTTTACTATACTTATTTTCTCCCTATTGATTTATACCTCTTTACCAGTGACCTAACTGCCTAACTGACCCATTAGCTTCTAACTGTTACTAACGGATTTTTGGGCCCAATTATTCTAGCCCTTCATTTCCCATGCCCTTATCAAACAGCTTATGTCTCAATTTTCAGGTATACTCCTATATCTGATCCAGAATCCCAGGGATATTTTGATTTGTTGATCAAGGTATGTCACTGTTAATTGAAGCATTACTCGTCCCATCTTGTAGATCATCTAGCAGGCCTATTGAAAGAGGCACTGTGGCCTGTGGTGATTTACTTTCCGAATTGTTGCAGGTGTATCCTGAAGGAAAAATGAGTCAGTATTTTGCAAGCTTAAAACCTGGTGATGTTGTTGAAGTGAAAGGGTATGTTATTTGCAACAATTCAAGATCAGCACAATACATTCCGTACTTAAACTTTCTATAAGAAAGACATTGTTTTTTTCAGGCCCATCGAAAAGCTCAGATATACTCCTAATTTGAAAAAGCACATTGGCATGGTAAGCTTATTCACACTGGCAGACATTGTCATTGATGAAATCTGATGTTCAATCCTGACTACAACTTTTGAACTATCCATCAACATATAAATTATTCATGTTTAGCATGTAGTAGAGTCACAAACATGCCTTTGCGAAAGGAAAAGAAAGAATCTCAAATTTTTCTTCTCTCCCCAAAAGCATGTTTGAAAGGCCTGCACTACAACAACAATCAAGCCTTAGTCCCAATCTATTCATTTGTAAAAAATATCTCATTTTGCTTTCCATGTTGCACCTGTTTGAGCTCCTTTTCTTTCCCCCTTATTAAATGATTCAGATTGCTGGTGGTACGGGAATTACTCCAATGCTTCAGGTAATTGAGGCTGTATTGAAGAATCCTGATGACAAAACTCAGGTAGGTGGTAAACCACTTCACTGCATTCCCTTATGACGTACAGCTTGCTTTCCAGTTTCCATACACTATTGTCTATTATGTTATGATATAGATAAGTTGTGAACAAATTTGGTTTTTAATTTATTGGGACTGTTTGAAGGCTTTGATTCATATTGCTGGATATGCACTGGGTCATTTTGTTTATGCAAATGAAGCATGATTCATAGTGCTGGACATGCACTAGGTCATTGTAATAAAAATGAGAATATCACATCTTATAGTGTCATTTTCCCTTCACAGATATCTTTGCTTTATGCTAATGTCTCCCCAGATGACATATTGCTTAAACAGAAGCTTGACGTTCTTGCAGCAAGCCACCCAAACTTAAAGGTAATTAAATTATTGTTCGGTAAACATATCATTTTTAGTCATCCTGTATTATTATTATTAGTAAATTAATTAAAACTCTTACTTAACATATTTGTAGGTATTCTACACTGTTGATAATCCAACAAAAAATTGGAGAGGAGGTGCAGGTTACATATCAAAGGATGTAGTTGTGAAAGGATTACCTAGTCCTAGTGATGATACTCTTATTCTTGTAAGTTTTGCTTTTCAAAGTAAAACATGCATAGCATTGAAACATTGTGAACTTCCAAGGAAACAAAAAGATTTTTGTCTGTTTTTTCCGTAAGAGAACATTAGGTGTCCATATTTCAGATGTTTGAAGAAATCACCCATACAGAAGATAGTAAGGCACTTCCCAAACCTATGATTTGACTTGGGTATATACTGGATTCAGTTTTAATTTTGTTACAATAAAGGTCACGACCTGTTGTGGGGTGGGAGATAAAGTTTGGCCATGATGGGATTTGAACCTGGGATCAAGTATTCCTCACTCCTCAGAGGAACTTAAACTTGGTGCCATTGCTACTTGAGCTATGGCTCTTGTGCTATTGAACTCAGAATTTAGACTCAATGCTTTGTGGTTGAAACCTCATATATTATGAGCTCCTTCCGTGGCAAGTTATGTCCCAATAACCTAGAACCTTCTACTAAAATTTCGAAAGGGCAATGCAACTAATCTTTATCAGGATCAAAAGAGTTGATAATAATTGGTTTCTTTTGACTCTACTTTCCCCACACTTCTTCCCTAGTGTAATTAGAACCTTGTTTTTGAATTTTGGGTTTATTTCTGTCACAAAAATTATGTTTTTCATATTATTTCATGCTTTCAGTTGATTAGTGTTTGATGGTAGGGTTTAGGGAGATGGATTATAGTGGTGGTGTGAAAGCTCGTCATTATTTTGAGTTTAAAATCTACGCACCGTCAGTGTAAAGTTTTTTTTACACTGTGGAGACATCATTCACCATTCATTCATATTACTTTTGTTTCAGAGTCAATGATGGTTAACACATGAATGATGGATGATTCACTAACAGTGTAAAAAAACACCTATACTCTCGGTGTATACATATTAAATCCTTATTTTTTATGAAAAAATGTTCCATCATTATTGCATAATTTTTTGAAGTTAATGTTCAACCCTTTATTATCACTTGCATTTCAGGTATGTGGTCCCCCTGGTATGATGAAACATATATCTGGTGAGAAGGCTAAAGATTGGACACAGGGAGAGGTATGTAATTAATTTGTGTGTGTTGTGTTTGTGACTGTATATCCTGAATCTCTGTGTAATGATGTACTTTGTGGTTTATTTGCTGCAGCTTTCTGGGGTTCTTAAAGAAGCTGGATACACTGAAGATATGGTTTACAAGTTTTAAATTTAGAACTCAATGATGCAGCTTTCCAAGCACTAATCACTGTGGAATTTGTATACCGCAGATCTAAAGAACATTTGGATGCAGATGAAAGTTTGAAACATTAAATAAATCTTCAATTACAGAGGATGGAGAAATATTGATTAGTTGTCGTTTGAAATTTCAAGATTTTTTGGTTTGTTGGAGAAATCTATGAAGAGATTCTTTCAAGATAATAAATATACCACTTCCTATTAAAAGTAATTTTTTTATTGTGCTGTCTTTATTTTATTGTTTTTTGTTGATATTTTTGCCTCTTTATACATGTAAATTATTGTCCGTTCACATGTTACTGAAAAAATGTTAAAACTACATAAAAAAAATGTTAAAACTAACATTAAGGTTCATTTGTACTTGATAAGTTAATTAGTCGTTGATGTGCTTAACAATAATACTCATATTTGGCCTTACTAAGCTTCATAGTTCATACCACTCACACAGTGTAGCATTTCTCAGCAACTGAACATTGAAATTGCGAACGATTTTCTCACTAAAATTCCAAAACCAGTTTCTCATAAGTAAAAAAAAACCAGAAAGTCAAGGAGGACATAAATAAAACTATACAAATTGAACATGATTGCATTCCAATTTTCATGTACAGACATCTGAATACAAGCTTTGTCAACATAGAAACTCGTTATTAAATGTTATATAACTCTATATACCTTAATCCAATACCTTTTTAACTTTTGTCTTGAACAGTAAGATATATAAATTTTCAAATGAAAAATAAAGAAAACACCCAGTTGAGTGTGTCACAAAAGAACCAAAATTCGAGCCTACAATGCAATGCCAGACAGGACCATATGCTTTGTCAAACTCCTGCACATGAACATATCAGGAATTTGTTATAAAATAAATAAACTTATCAAAACAATGTCAAGAAAACAGAGAAGCATTACATTTTTAAAATATTGCTGACCAAATCTATAAATAAATAAACCCTGCTTCTTCTGTTGTGCACATGGGTTGAGTCTGTATTATAAGGTAAATTAGATTATCAACTTATGTGCACCTTTTTACAAGGCAAATAGTGCATTATTACCTATAATATTGGGGCATGAGAGGTTTTTAACACATGGGCTGTTGGAGAATTTTGTGATTAAGATTTGATCTAAATAATTTTAGTTTTGGATGGTCAAAGATTGAAAGATCTAGCCATATGTGTTCTTTCAAAATCAATTATCTTCATTACATAGTACCAGCTTCAATTATTCTATTAATTCCAATCAACAGAGAAATAAAGAGAGACACAAAATGTCAAAACATGGTTCTGTCTAGTTTGCTTTCACCTTTAACTCTTGTGTAGGGTTCATTGAATAAAATCTTAATCATCCATGAAGCAAAGAAACACCAAGCAAAAAATAATTTCAACCACTTTTCCAGCTTTTGCCATCACAATATACTGATCTAATAACAATACTACTACCTAGATCTCTATGCACTCTTACAAGACTAATAAGTAGAAATTTTGGTGAAGGGAAGTTAATGGTCACAATAGAGGGATGGCATAAAAATTAAAGCATACCTTCTTGATGTTATGAGCTATGTGTTTAGAGCTAAACTTTTCCAAGCTATTATATGTTCTCTTGGCACAATGAAAAGCATGCACTTGCATGAAACTTGGCATATCCGAGACCAAAACCTTAACCTTAAGATGTTTTAATTCATAGGACAATGTTTCTATTTGTGACACTGATTTTCTTGCCTCAACAAATTCTCCTGCTTTTGATGAATTTGTTTTAATATAGGACATTGACTTTCTTCCTTCCTCAACTATGATTTCTTTTGATGCTATCTCTATGCATGATGACATTGACTTTCTTCCTTTAACAAGTCCTTCTCTTGATCCTAATTCCAACCATGATGTTGATTTCCTTGCTTCAACAAATCCTCCTCCTTCTGTTGGTGGTGTTTCTTTTCCAATGTCCAAACTTCTGTGGCCACCATTTTCGACATTCGAAGTTCGAATTCTTGATATCCTTTGCAACCAACTAAGTGAATTGGATTTCTTGCCTTGCTCTACAACATGCTCTAACTCTTTCTTTCTCTGATTTCCTATGCCACCTTTGTATATGTACATAAACCCTCTTCTGTGTTGCTTTTCTTGATTAGCCATTTCTGTGTTTTACTCTCTCCTCATACTAATAAGAGTCTTAAGGAGTGATCAATATATCAAATTCATATTGGAGCTAATAAGTCATTGACAAATGCATACATATAAATGTTTGAAAGGGTATGTGTTTGGAATCAAGAGCACAAAGAAAACCACTTGTTAGAAACTTAGAATAATATTTATTAAGAAGAGGCTGAAGTATATTTATAAAGTTAAACCCATGTGCTTGTGCCTGTGGTCAAGGAAATATAACAAAATGGGAGTGTTATAGTAGTATATAACTATATATTTACATAAGATTTGATATTTATATATATATACATATATATATTGGTCTAGTGCAATTCTAAATGAAACAATTGTTATGTGGCATGACACTAATGATTACCCTCTGGGGCATTTTTGTCCCCCAGCTACCTGGTTCTGGACACCCAGCATCTATGTACCCCTACCTTTGCCACCTCCAATTTGTAGGGTACCCTCATAAGAATGTCACTATCTACTTTGTATCTTCAAATTTCCTTATCAACAAGAATGAATACTTTGAAAGGTTAGTTATTGGATGGAAATCATTTAAGGGTTAAAAATATAAGCCAGCAATCATCAACAACCATAGACTAAATTTGGCTAAACATTTGTGATAAATATATTGATTGCTTGGTAATTTGTGGTAAGAGTAAGTTTTTTTATTTACATTAACAATGTTTTTTATACCTGTGCACTTAACCTTCCAGAAAAACAAATATGTGAACATTATACAGCTATGAATTACAAACTGTTTAAGAATTCTCATTATTGTTACAACATGCTTTTTTCTATTAATCTCTCTGCTTTTGTCCTTGTTATAAATACCAAAAATATGGACCTTATGGTTACTGATTTGTTAGTCTGCTATAAGATTTTTTGCTGGGTGCATGAACCATAGGAGAAGCCACTAGAATAGGAATGGTGCCAGAAAAAATTATTTGAGATAAATAAAAGGCAAAAACTTGCGATACATGATTTTTTTCATAAGAATCTAAATCTTACCTTTAAGTTCTTGTGTGTATTTGTAATTATGTGCCAGATCTTGGTAAGAATAATTTGTAAAACAAACATTTATTTGACTGCAATTATTCATGTGTAATTTATAGCTTAGTAAAATTATTAGTTTGGCATCACATTTCACAGTAAAAATTTAATTTCCCCATTTTCCTTCTATCATTTGTAAATTAATTTCATGTATAACAGAGTTCTTCACATTTTAGGTAGTAAATACGTTTTAAATATTGTCTAGGATTATTTTTATGCATGATTTTATTGTGTAAGTTGTGTCCAGGTTGATAATGTGGATTTTGATGTGTTCTTTATACTGTGCTTAGGTGGAAGCAAACAATGCAGTAACTGTAGCTAGCATGACAAGGCCAATAGTGCTGTATAAATGTATTGATAGTGTAAAGATTTATACAGAGTTAGTTATTGAATTATATACCATTCATTTGTATTACTTTTATTTAAAAGTCAATAATAATTAAAAAATAAAAGGTGAGTAATGCAATAACTTTGTAAAAAACTCTTATAATGTTAGCGTATAATTATACACTTTAGTTTATAAATGTCCTTTATCTCATTTTTTATACACTTTAGTTTATTTCCAGTTCATTTATGTTCATAATAGTTGGGGTAAGAAAAGTCATCTTTTTTATCAAGTAAGTTGTTTTGCTTAAAATTATTAGAATGTAACTCAAAGCTTGGAGTATCTCATAACTTGTTCATGAAAACCAAACTGTTTTTAGCTTTTACTGGGTTATGCAATGAAATTTTTGCACTAATTTGCTTCTCTTCTCACCATATCTGGAAATATTTTAAGCAATATGGAAATATGAAGGGTGAATGACCTAGGAATAGCAAAAAAATACTGATACACTGTCCGTACATATATATTTTTGTATTGTTCTTTTTTGAAATGTACATTCTCTCTGCTTGTGAAATGTGCATTTTGTTTAGTGAACCTGTTTGATAGCTGCACTATTCACGTGCAACATATTCAAGTTCTCTTTGGCAAGTGGCAACAATCATACATATGATTTCATATTTGTGCGTTTTTATATGGTTTCACATACATGCACCAAAAGTGAAGGAAAATCAAATATGGCTCAAAATATACTTCCTGCGACTTGAACTGTTTGCAATAATTATTCACTAAATAAAAATTGCTTCTAGAAGGTTGCAGCAAGTTAAATTTCAAGCCAATTATCAATAGTCACAACAAAAATAAAGGATACAAGCACATTAGTCTTCAAGTGATAATTGCCCCCATTATGGAATAGTTGTTGTTGGAGGGTTCAAGTTAGATGTTGTCTCACATTTTATATTTTTTACATTGTCAGTACATTATCCATTATTAATTTGTATTACTTTTTATCTAACAGTTAATAATGGTTAACTAATTAATGGTAGATAATTGATTAACAATGTAAGAAACTTATATTGTCGTTGTATACATATTAAATCCTTTATATAATGAATGAAAGGGCTTTGTTAAATGTCATATTATAAAAATTTGATTAAATTTATTATATGTTGGCCAATGGCAAGATCTTGATGCATTGAGTTAGAGTGTAAACAAGAGTTAGAGTGTAAACAAACATATTTGATCTCTTTAAGAGAATTTTGAGTAGTTATGAGAAAGCATACATATTTATTCCATAAAATTTAGAGTATAATATTTATGTATTGATAATGTAAAAACTTATTTATATTCAGTGTAATCGTTCATTTATATTATTACATTTGTCAAAGAGTAGATGATGATTAAAAATAAATAACTCAAAATTTAATGATTTTTCAAATTCTTGGTCTCTCATGTGGCTGTTAACCAGATTCGAGTGGGCTTGTCGTTTGGACAAAGTGGGTTGACTTAAAGGGTCTTCTATATAATATGCCAAAATCCAAGTGTTTAAAAATTGCCTCAATTACCATAACATAGCCCATATAATTGTTATTTTAATATAGAATGAAGGTAGTGGAGCTCATGCACAATCAAAGCCCTCTACCCCCATCACATTAGAACATATATTTCTGAGTTTTGTGTTTTAGGAGGTAATTCAGGCTATAAAGATTAGGATAATATATATATATATATATATATATATTCATTATATCATCCCTAAATATAATGGTGGATGATACAACAACCATATATAAAATTCATGCACTCCCCATACTTCTATTTTTATCTCTAAAAGTTTGTAATTCATGTGATAAAATATGAGATAATCTTAAAGCATTTGATTTTGTTTTGAGAAAAAAATATATACTGACTATGTATAAGTTTTATACGTTATTATTATATTATTCATCATTCATATCTAATCATCATTATTTTTAATTTTTTTACAAATAAACAATTAATAATATATTGACGTATAAATTTTGACACTACCATTACATAAATATGTCAGTTTTTCTCTTTTCTTCTTATTAAGCATGCAAGTCAATCCCATCCCGGTTGGGAGAATTGTGGGCCCAACCTAACCTACTCTTAACTATGACAATTGGGCATAATTAATCCTTTACAAAACATCATTAATCCTAAATTTGAGACATTCACCAACTTTTAAAGTTAGAGAAATGAAAATCCATAAATAAATCACTCATATTGAAAGAAAAAAATATCAACGTGCTATCGAGTATTGATAATCAATAAGTAATTAATTAATAATTTCTTCAATGATAATAAAATGAACAATATTTCGAATAAATTTATTGTTTCTGCTACTTAAGCACACGAAACGATTCTGGTGGCATCGAATCTATAATTTTGAAACGTAATTTTGATTCCTTTGTCATCTTCCTACTCTTGCAGGAGAAAAAGCTTACACATGCAATTGCATACTCACAACTACACATTTCACCACATCACTGCGGTACCCATTTCCCTCCGAGATTCACTATTTTCTAAAACTCAATTCAAAATCCTTTCTTTCATCAAGATTCACTGTTTTTGGTCTCTTTCATCAACTGGGTTTCTTCCAATTTCTCCTATTGGCTCTTATGGTTTCATAGATTACTGATTTCCCATTTCCTTTGATTTTTTTAATTATTATTGGAAGAGATTTCGTTTCCAATTTTTTCCTGATTTTTTAGATTACTTGGTATTGCATAGATCACCCTTGTAAAATTGAGTAATTAAATTTCATTAGTGGGTTTTGGATATCAAAGGCATATTGGGAAATTTTTGATTTTTTGCTGCAAAATTGTTTGGTTGATATTAAGGATTACAAGAAACAAGAGGGTGAGGATCTATCTAATGATTAGAGAGGTTTTGGTGATTTTGTGTTGCTAGTTGGGAGTTAGTTATAGTGAATGTTATTTGTGTAATCTTCTGTTGTTGCAATGTCTGGGGGAACATCAATTGGGGTAGGTGGATTGATCAGGCAGAGGCATAGTCCAGGAGGGTACGGTAGCAGTGGCGATGAGGTGGATTTGGAGGATGATGCATGTTCCAGGCCGCGTCCTTTTCCGCCTTCAACACCGGCACCTCCACGCAGGACATGGATTGAGTTGCTGGGAAATTTTCTTTGGCTTGCTTCAGCTGCTTTCATTCTATACTTTGGCGATCACCATTCGAACTTCATATATATCTTGTGCCATGATAATCGAATTATAAGGTAACAACATTCCATGTACACTTTCATGCACATTGTTGCTAATGTTCTGTTTTGGGTTATTACTGTACCAAAGACTAGGTTTACTGTGATGGGTCAGTATAGATGCTTAGCTGTTTAGGAACATGTTGAATGTATGAACTACATAGGGGTGGAAATATGTACAGGTGCTTAACGTTTTGCCTTGCTGAACATTGGTTGAAGGCGGTGGCGACCTTCAAGTCCACAACATTGTTTAGATAAGAACATTGGGGGCGGGGTGAGGATTTGTTCAACGGCAATGTATCTCGAGCTGTCCTTTCCTATTCAATTGCCATGGCAATACCTAGGCCATAATGTATCATCCGGATGATTGTGATGTTGTCCACGTTAGGAAGTGTAGAATGAAAGGGAAATCAAAATATGTTTATCGAGTGTCTTTTCCTCCTGTTTGATGAAGCAGGGATGAGATTTATGTCTGCTTGCCACTTGGAGAAACTGTAGTGTGTTTCTTTTCAATTATTAGATCTCTTAGCTATTTGTTTATTTCTTTTAATCTTTATTCCTCTACAATTTGGCTTTCAAATAACTTGCTGATGTCATAATTGGTTGTAATGGGATTCTTGACTAAACCTTATCCGCTCCCTATCATCATCTTGTTTATCTCTTGTATATATGTATTGAGCTTAACACCACCCTAACAGATATTTCAATGTGAAACAATCTATATTGTGTTATTTAACTGGGTTTCCCCTCTCTCCAATTTTAAGGAAAGAACCTGGTTTTTTTGGTTAATGATGTATAAGATGATTATGGCTATACCCGTTTGAAGATATCTGAATTTGAAATGAGGGAAAATGCAATTTACTAGTTGCTGTGATTCTAGGACTCAAATACTTGACTTAATATCAGTATCACAATTTTCATTATATTCACCTTAGTTGTTTTGCAGATTGCCTTTATATCTTGGGATGATAGGTATTGCTTTGAACGCATTGATTTTCATTTATACAAGTATCTTGGCATGGAGTGTCCGGAGGTTTGATGAAAAATGGGGACTAAAAAAATTGGAAATAACGAGTATCACTGTGTTGCCATTTGCCATAGTATCTGGAATCGTCTCTTTTTGCTTGTAAGGAATCATCATGTCTTCCATTTTTATTTTCATTGCATGTTTTGTGCAAGTATTCGGTTGTTTAGCTGACTCCCTATCCTTCCCCTCTTCAGGTTTTCCTTTGCTTTGTGGCCGATATGGAGTTTCTTGACACTCCCTCTTCTGGTATATCAACAGTTTGTTTCTACATTTGTTCTTATGTTTTACTCCTACCTACGTGTTTTATTTACTGGCAAAAAGTAAAATTGTGGTAACCATAGTATTGCCCTTCTATTTTGCAGTTTTCTCTATTCATGGCTTTCATGGTAGTAATCCCTTACCTCACTTTTGGGACGTTCCGGCCGCAATATGAAGAACAACTCCGTACAGATTAAGCCTCATGATTCAAGTGGGGAATAGTACTGACTTAGGTGAAGAGTTTCTAACCCATGTCAATGATTGATTGGTAGCTGTTGCTATGTGGTTCTAAGTTTTGTTTCCGTGATGTAATACTGCCATACTTTCCGAATATAGGGCCAACAGTATGAGCCAAAATTCTTTTCATTTTGCAAATACATTAGTTCAGAGTAATGGCAATGCGGCTGATCATAGTTGCTACAGGTAGATCAGACTGATACATAATAGGACTTGTGGGGAATAGTGTTCTATGATTTGATTTGGTAACATCATTTTTTCATTATTGGTTTTGCATTGCTCTTTTCCTCCCATCTTATGACTTGGGTAAATGTACTTGGATGGTTATTGTCATTGGCAAAATTGTGCACAACACCCAAGTTTTGATACCCTGTGAATCTGTCCTACCCAGTTTCTGTACGGTCTAGGCCTTTTTCTTGATTTGGTATTCATTTAAATTGGCCTCTTTGCTGGTATTATGAATGTGTCTGCTAAATAAAAAGGCAAATATGATTGATAAGAGTCTTGTTATTCCAATTGAACCAATGATTTTAACACCAAATGCATGGATGATGAAATGATAGAGTTGATTTAGCTTGACCAGTGATTTTGAGTACAAATGTTCCATGTGTAATTGTATTAAATACAAGAAGAGAGACTCATCATCCATAATGGTCTTAGTAACTAGAGCATGATTTGCTTTTGGGGAAGGTATATGTGGTATTAGAGTAAGAAACTAAAGAAATATATGTCTTCATCATGACATAAATCATACTAACATAAATAAATAAATAAATAAATATAATGGATTCTCTATGGAATCAAGAGAAAGGCTGAACTCGTTATGTAGGTAGGCCTATAGTAGTTAATCTTATCTTGTATTTGCAAAAGGGTTCCATGAGTTAAAGTTACCTTTTTTTAATTTGATAAAATTTTAACCATTTCACCAAAAATTCTTTCTTTTTTGGTACTATCAATGATATCCCTCCACCTTTTGGTTAATAAATTAATCTCTTTTAGGATGTGTAGTTGGCCCCTCACAGAAATTGAAATCTTGATCTTTTGATCGTCTTGTGAATCTAGCGGAGCCTTACACAACTATATTAATACATTGTTGGTACCAAAACTCCTTTCTCTTTATAAGGCACATAGACAATGACTATATCCTACAAGACCTAAACCATCTACTGGGTCGAGAACGTTTGTGACGTCAATATCATATTGCTTCAAAAAGTAAAAGTGGATTGATTAATCCTTCTCATCCTTAGTGTTCAACACATTTGTGCATGCCATTATTGGTTGGTATACATTAAGTTTTTCCACAACGTAATATTGAATTGTGAAGCTTTTTGAAGGACGGCGCACATGGCCTCTATGACCCCACTTATAGGTACAAATGAAAGGGACAATTGGAGTTTATATGTGAAACTGTTGTACGGTGGGTTGTTTCATGCCAGTTACTTCGTTTTTTTTCCCTGTTTTGGGTTACTTCGCTTTCATCACAATCTCATTCATTGTCTTTTCGGTTTTGGGTTATTTCAATTCTTCAATCCAATTATTACATTACTATATTCAAGAACTTTAATATCATGAGAAAAGATGTACAATCGAGCACCTAATAAATAATATGAAAATGACTTACCTTGTCCAAACATGAAGGTAATCAAGAAATGGAGCAAAATGAAGTTGAGATAAAAAATGTATACAAATGACAGTGTAAGAAATTTGTACATCGTCACTAAATCACTCATCATTTATATTTTACTATTATTGATTCTGAAATAAAAGTAATACAAATAAATTGTAGATAATATATTGACTGTGTATAAATATTTACACTATCAATATATAGATATTGCACATTCTAATAAGATACGGGAGCAAAGGAATTTGAGTAGATTAAGTAGAAGAATAAAACATTGGAGTAGAGAAATTTTGGGTTTTGGAAGAAACAAAAAAGTTTAAAAAAGTTTTTGTCAAGTACAAACACGATATTCACAAAAGCCCATTAGTAAAACTAGTAAATCAACCCAAAAAGAAAGCCCATGAGTAATCGATTAACAGAATCTAGTTCCATCAAGAAATATTTGTCTTCCTGTCTCACTCATTTCTATATTTTTTTTATATTACGAATAGTCGAATATTAATATATATCAGTGAATAATAAACACTTTATTTTTATTTTATTTTTGAAGTTACATTGACATAGTACTGATATTGGGGGCAATTCCCAGATTCCATTTTCTTCACTTTGAAACGTTCCCTCAGTCGTGGAATATGGCGGCGACGGCGATATTGGCCAAGTTCATCGGAAAAGCCTCAAATTCAACCGTTCCTCTTTTCCTTTTCAACCAGCAGGTACGTTTTTCCCAATTTACCGTCAACAGAACTACATGATATTCAGTATGCGTAATCTGTGTATTTCAGAGAGGAATGCATAGCAGGAACAAGAAAGCGATGGAGTATATTGCTAAAGGTTGGAATGCTTTGAAGGAAGTTGATAGAGTCGTCGATTACTGCGAACTCAAAGATAGACGTTTATTTCCTCTTCTTAGGGTATTGTCCACATTTACTTTCTCAATTCCCAACCCTATTATTAATGTTATTATTATTATCATCATTATCATTATCATTATCATTTTCTTCATCGTTTATGTACATTTTTTTGTATGGTTGAATTGAATAAAAGACAGCAAAAGAGAATTTTGAGTTGGCTTTGGAGGCTGATAATACCAACACTCATGCTCGATATTGGTTGTCCAGAGTTCATATGAAATACCATGTCCCCGGAGCTAATCCAGCTGTGTATGTCTTTCCGTCGTATCTATTTATATTTTATAACTCAATCTCAATACATTGATTGTTTGTTACTTTCTGATGTAAACTCGGTTGAGTAACAATCCACTATCAACGGCTAAGTGATCATTAAAATTTACTTACGATGATGAAGTTGTTTTTTTAAGGCATTCTCTAATTGATTCTAATATACGGATGAATGACCGTATTTGCCATTTTTGGTTGAAACAGAGGGGCGGCGTTATTGATAGAAGCAGCTGAGATGGGTGATCCTGAAGCACAGTATGCCTTGGGTTGTCAGTTAAGAATTGAGGTGAGGCTGTATGCTTCTTTTTGTTGTCATTCTTCCTTGCCTTCTGAGTCCTTCAATCACTTCATGATTATCCATTATAATTTGTGTATATAAATTCTGGATATTTTAACAAATGAAGTCTGCATGTATGGGGAAATGTAGACAAAGTGGCCTGGTTGGGATGTTATGTATTCTTACTGGTGCGTTACTATTAGTTTCATTTTTTTCACTTGGTTGATTGAATTCCTACATTTTAAGTAGACTTCTAAGATGTACTACCTCACCTCACTACGAGATTTCTGCTGTGTAGTCTTCCTCACTCTTTTATGTGTTTTCTCCATGTTACATTATTGGATTCTTTGGGAAGCATTTAGATCCTCAGTTTTCTTTCGTTTTTTAATTAATTTTAAAACATTTTTGGTGATAGAATGACTATGTCCAATCTGATCAACAAGCATTTTATTATTTGGAGAAGGCTGTGGATCAGGTATGTTTCACTCTGGATGTCTACTTGTCAAGGTTTTAGAATGCGTAACAAAACCTCACTCAAGCTTTTTATGTTATAGTTACATCCAGGTGCTCTCTACCTTTTGGGTGCTGTATATCTGACAGGTGACTGTGTCAAGAAAGATATTGCTTCAGCATTATGGTGTTTCCATAGGGCATCTGAGAAGGTAGTAGGAGATATAATGTGCCTATAAATAGAATTTAAGCCAGAATCTTATTTAAAACACTTAACGTTGTTGTACATTTTCAGCCTTGTTTTCCTAATACTGATGGACAAATTGGCCTGATATATTTTTCTCACGTTTGGCCAGTTTGACTTCGAGTTCAACATAGTTGGATTTCATTTGGTTTTGCTATTATGACATGTGTAAATGTAGTTTCACTTGCTCTTGAAGTATCCTACCGCACATAGTTTTGGCATAGGCTAGTGTTTATACTTCATAACTGTATATCATAAAGAAAAAAGGGTGGCCCAATAGCTGTTTCCAAGTTTTGAACTCATGGCCTCATGGTCACTAAGAAGCAACGTTACCGTCGCATCGAGGCTCACCTCATGCCCTGTTTTGCAGTAGTTAATTTTTGTTAAGTTGCATTTTCGTTCAAATTCTGCTTCTGGAACTGACTCTGGTTTACCAAAAGGCAGCTGATATGTTATTTCTGTCATTAACTAAATTAATTACACTTTCTATTTGTTGCCATTTCAAAAAAGAACAGTCTATGAGATATCACTTTTAAGTCAAGTGATATGTTTGATGGAATACGTCAAATGCTTGTTGGAACTTCTAAAAAGTGCCACATCCAGTAGGGTGATAGACCTAGAATGAAAATTTCTGTTAAGCTTCAGTATGTCTGGTGACCTTAACTTGGCTGATGCCATTTGCTGAGGATCCATGAGTTTTTAAGCACTGTTTATACTTTATTTTTGTGATTACTATAGTGCTAGGTAAGGAGGTAATATGGATGACCTAACGTATAGAGATTTTAGCCCAATCATAATGAATAAATGATGCATGGTGCATTTTGTTGAATGTGTAGATTTATGAGTATATTTTTTCATGATCAGGTTTACCGACCTACCTAGCTAAAGACAATGCATTTAGTTGCATTAGATGAACCTACTAATGACCTAACAACCTGGTTTAGCCCATTTTGATACTTCAATTTTACACTTGAAAAGTTTGAATTATTGCAGAAAAACAGTTTAGCTCATGACTTTAACCTATAGTGAATTATTGCTTTCATTACCTTGTTCACAAATTTAAACAAGATTTTGCCTTATTTGCTTAATTTTACTCTTCATATCCATGCAGGGCCACGCTGGGGCAGCTATAGCGTATGGATCTCTTCTTCTTAAAGGTCAGCTTCTCTACCTGTGTTCTTCATTTTATTTATTATATATATTGGGGGTCTCGAGATTATTATAAAAACTTCAACCCATAAAATGTGTTCAAACATGTTGCGTCTATTCCCCAACCCCATGAATAGGAGCCTCATATAAAACAAGTTCTAAGTTGGTTTTGAATGGCTGCTATAACTTGCATACGGATTTTCATCAACCTATTTTGAGTCTAGTACTAATGAAACGAAAGTGTTGTGCCTCAGGGGTTGAGATTCCAGAATCATTAACAAAATTCAGCGTGAAGAGAGGCTCAGCTGCTCGGAAACCGGGGAAAAGTAAAGAAAGTATTGCTATTAATCCAGTAGAATTGGCTAGAGAGAAATTTCAGATAGCAGCGAAAGCAGGATATGATCTTGGATTCAGATGGCTTGCAAGGTTAGAGGAGGAAGAGAAGCGGTTACTCACAGAAGAATGTTCGGATTGAATTGAAATAAAATATGCAGTTAGTTTTTGCAGCAGAAGCGAAGTGATTTGTGTATGACATGTATGTGCACATAAATCAAGTCCATTTAGGGTGTGCCTTTTCCCCAGCATATTGCTAGACGCCTAGATCTTTGTTTGTTATGACTTATGATTGACCACTGATGTGTATAGCCAAATTTTAAGCAGGTAGCGATGTTACAGCAACATATTTTAAAACAAGACAGAATGAATATACAAGTTTCAACTTATGTTTAGACTTTAGGACAAAAAAACAAAGGCTAAAAAGCGTGCTATTTTGTTTTAAGTACCAAATGGAAAGATTTAAGACACTGCTAAAGATTTAAAAATGAAAGCTTACATTAGAAAGTGATGTTCATTTATTGTATTGGTTTTCAGTTTTGTTTGTATAATTCTCGTTAATTTATTAACTGGGCAAACGTTTGAATTCTCAATAAATGTTATTAGTAGATGGGCATATTTTTGAGGTGTGGATACATTGAATATATTATTATTTCTATTTTTATTCTTTGATCAGTTGCATTAATATTGATAAAGTACGTGTAGATGTATTCATATGGTAAGTAATACATTTTTTTAACAGAAAATGAAATAATGAAAGCTTTGTTAAACATCAACTTTTTTATAAGGAAATTTAACTAAAAAAACACAAGGGTGCTAATCTAATATAAGAAAAGATTATTTAAAGATCTTTTGGAATTCATAGTTTTTGGATTATTATACCAATTAATAAATACTAAAGAAGAATGACCTATTTTTTAAAGGAACCAAGTCCAAGATTGTAGGATCTAGCTTGGATCAAATCTAAAATATGCACATAACTCATTCTTATCGGCAAAGATTAAATCATTTCTTATAATTCAAATAGGCCATACCACATTAAACTACAACATCCTTTAGAATTTGTACCAATAACATCATGCATATTCAAAAACTCAATAATTGATGTAAGATTTGACATAGATACTTGAAGCCAATAATAAACAATTTTCTAAACTGAGAAAGCAAACTCACACATAAAAAGATATTCAATAGATTTATCATGTTTCTTGCAAAAGACACAAAGATATTCAATAGATTTATCATGTTTCTTGCAAAAGACACACACTTTACCTTCAATCTTATTGATAATGTTCCGTTTGAATAACTCACTTGTTGGAAAATGTTTTCTAACAAGTTTCCAAGCAAAAGAACAAACTTTTTAAGGCACATAACAGAGGATACAGCCAAGACTCCCGCTACTAGTATTTGTCAGTCACCTTATATTTTGTGGTGATTATGCTTGGAGGGACTTTCAGTTTAACATATCCCTAAGTCCATGACTATTAATGGAATGAGCACAGTTTAAAGGATAAGGACTATACTCATAACTTCAAACATGTTTTTACATGTTTTTATATTAGAGTAAATACTCATTTTAATCATTTATATTTTTTGATCTTATCAGTTTAGTCTTTCATAAAATAAAAAACTTTTTAATATATTTTATAACACTTGGTAAAGACTAATTTGACTCACATTTAAAATTTTTGGAAACCATTTTAAATTTTTTTTTTGAAGGACTAAACTGATAAGATATAAAATATATATTTCCTCTAGTTTATATTATTAGGGATGCCTCTGAGACATTTAACATTAGAAACTTCTGCTATCTATATGGGGTAGTTCTCTTGCTCTTGATCATCCTCCTTGTAAATTCTAAACAGGAAGTACTCAACATGAATATGCCTGCTGTGAACCATATTATATTCAATCATCATCATTTAAGTTGATTAGAGAAATTACAAGAAATGAGTTTTGATAACCTGATATGCATAAATAATAATTGAAACATAGCAATTGCTAGATTAAATAATCGTCTACAAAACTTTAAGGCAGTAAGTAAAGTAGGTCTTCAAAAAAACTACCACCTTTGTAAAAATCTAAACTACTTTGTTTCTTTTACTTTGTTGCTGCCCTTCTTGGAATCACCCTTTTTAAAAGACTTCTTCTGAGTTTTCAATTTGCCTTCAGTTACTGAATTGTTCCTTTTATTATCATACTTACGTTTTTTCTCTCTCTTCACATTGTGCATTGTGACAGCCTAAAATACAGAAAACACAATTTAGAAAAAGAAAAGTGAAGAAAACTTTGTAAATTTTGAAATCAAGGTCATAGATGACTTTACTGTACCTTGCTAACATTGAGTATGTCATGGGAATTCTTCGACATAATCTTGTTCAATACTTTTTCGGTTTGCTCCTTCTCTAGTGATCCTATCCCGGTTCCTTGACCCACAACCGGCAAGAACTAGATAACAACAAAACAAAGGAAAGACTAGCCAAATTAATAAAAGATGAGTGTTTCTATATATAATTACATGGGTCAATGAAAATGATTACTAAAAGAGCATAGTGCACAACCTTTCGATATTTTCCTTTATGTTGTGGAGCCTTTTCACCTGGCAATTTCCTGTCAAATTTCCCACCACTGGCTGTTGCGGTTGCTGCCATTCCAGCTACATTACCTAGTTCATCCTTGGTAAATTTCTTAGGTGCTGCTTGGGTTCCGGTTATAGGCAAAGCAGTAGCAGCCAGCTGAATATGGCTGCATAGAAATTTATTCAGCTTTCATAACAAGCAAAGAAATCCGGAATGCGTACATACATGAAAGGAAAAGAAGAAGAATATAGAATTATAGATATACATTTTGGTGGTGCCTAGGGAGTGGGGACATTACCAAACACCAGGAAGGACAGAGAAAAGACAATTAAATCTACTAATGATGACATCTCATATAAGTTAAGGTGGCGCAAATAGCAAATGTAACACCATCAACGGGTAAACGTATGTAGTTAGGGCATTTGAGCATGTAACAAGAAAATTCCTCAACAAAAAAGGTTGGTCTGAACTAAGTACAGGGGAGTGGAGAATGAAATTTAAGATAGCATGAAAATGAAAAGGACTGGTGAAAATAGGTAGGGGGGACTGTTGCGAGAAACCAGTCAATCAAGGATAATTGACGAAAGAAAGTAGGTAATAAATTCCCATTCTCACTTACAATACAAGATATCAAATCAATGATCGATGATCAGTCAATCCACCTCACTTACAATACAAGATATCAGTCAATGATCGATGAAAGAAATTACACATGTAACTATGAACCTATAATAAATTTTCAGATGGATAATAACAAATATAAGTAGGTAAATTCCCATTCTCCATAAGCTTCAATCCTAATAGGATAAAGGCAAGTGAAAAACCTTGGTAAAGCGCCAAATTTGGCAGCTTCTTTCAAGTTCTGTAGTTGATTTCTCTCATTCTTTTCAACCCTTTTCTTCTTATCATCTCTTCTTTTGGCAAAAGGGTCCTCCGCTGGATCTGCAAAAATGACATAGTATTATTATTACTGATATACCATCTTCATAGCTTTTATCAGTGCCAGAAATAATGTGTGCCCATGTAAATGTGAACTAACATGAGGAGTAGGGACCCTTTCTACACCAGAAGTAAAAGATAGAAATTACAAAATATGAATGACAGCACCAAGCACAAGAGGTTTCAATAACACTCATAAATGACTCAAAGGGGTACATATAAACTTAGCAATACCTAACTATCTAACATGGTCCACATTATTATCCATAAGAATACTCATTTCCAAATTGCAGAGTTAAGTAAAATTTCCATTTTAAAAGTCCTAACAATCAGGTACTCCAATAGATCCAAAATATACTACTCTTAGAAAAGCATAAGCTCAGCTATATCTTATGATTAATCATTTTGCACCGACCTGATATATCATTTATTTAAATGGTTCCACCCTATACTTTGGATCTTCAAAAGGACCCGTGATACTCTAACTCAAATTTTCTTCTCATTTGTATTCTGTCCATACAAGGTTTGCCATGAACTATTTAAAATTAAACTCTTATCCCATCACAACTAACAGTTCTGTTAATTAATTAAGATTAGCATAATGAAAGGAACAGCTAATAAATTTACCATCAGTAGGTTTAGCCTCAATAATAGGTATAGCTTCTTCATCATTTGCCCGATCATAACCAAATCTACGTTTCCATGTTCCAGATTGTTCATCATATACAACCTTGTCTTTCTTCCGAATCTGTATGCCTGCAAAAACAACATATCTAGTTAAAAATACAAAACATGTACCCGAAAAATGTCGAAACAACTCATCCCTCTTAGTTAACAAGCATAAAAAACACGTGGGGTTAGTGTAAAGTACCTTTCTTTTGTGCAAAAGCTTCCCATTTAGTAGGAGGTTTAGGCACAGGGAGCTGAAAACAACGATAGAAAAAGTTAAGTAATAATGAGATTATAATAAAGAGAAGAAAAGAATGTAATAGAAAAGAGATATACATGTTTTTGTCGGGGCAATTTAGTTATAGGAGGAGGAAGCTTGAGAAGGGGTCCATCAATATCTTCAATTGAAGGCAAAGAGAAAAGAGAATCAGCGATTGATTGAACTAGTTCAGTTCCTTTAATTAAACACTGTTTTACAAGCTCCACCCTTGAAGTTGAACCATAAGAAGAGAAATTATGATGAGGGTCGAATGCCATTAAGTTACCGAGATCAATATCAAACTGAAACTGCTTCTCCTCTTCCGTCGCCATATCTATGGTGCTTCGGAAGAAAGGAAGAAAGAAAGAGAAAATTGTAGTAAACGAGGGAATGCACTTCGGAGCGAACCCTAGTTCGCTTAATGCTTTGATCTTGGGCCCCCAACGTTTCTTGGTCCGGTCTGATTCAAACCATCCAATTCAAAACAAAATCAAAATATTTTTCTCGACCATCAATTTTATGAAAATTTAATAGTTTAGATCTACTTATAAATTTAAAGCATTAATTTTTTTTAAAATCGATGATTATGAACTTTCAAAACTTAGTTGAAAATTTTTCTAACTTTATTCTCAATAAAGTTGAAAATTGACTATGTGAGTCAAACATGAATACATGGTAATTTAATATGTATACATTGACAGTGTAAGTATTTTTTATATTGTCAGTCAATCTTCCATCATTCATATGTTAATTATCATTGACTCTCATACAAAAGTAATACAAATCAACGGTAGATGATGTGCGTAAAAAACTTTATACTGACAGTGCATAGATTTTAAACTCTTTATCGTATCCAAATCAATACTTATATATCTATGTTTTTTCAGATCATCCTTTATATTTTACCTATCTTTTTCTCTGTCATGATACCTCCACACCATTAATTTCGTATAACATTTCTATTTATTTCTTACTATTTTTTCCGTTTATAGTTTTATGTAAGCTTTCAAGGGAATAAAATGACCTTTATATTTATTAGTGTGTACACGTGCCTGCCGGTGAATATTTTGTGATACTACATATTCAATTTTTATATATTTCATTTTTTTGAATTAAAATGTATTTGTTGTGTTCGGTGTATTTTATATTATACTTTTTGTGTTTATGATAATGTTAAATTTAAGGTGAGATATGTGGTTAATTAATGTATTGGTGGTAGTTGCTTAGGATTATATAGTTTTTTTGTAAAAATTAAATAATATTAAGGGCAATATAGGAAATGAAAATTACACCATAAATGAAGTTATTTCAAGTTTTGGCTTTATATATAGTATAGATAGATAATTATTTTTTGAGCTAAGATGGTTATTTTTCTATTAAATTCATATTGTTTTATATAAGATTGGGAATTTCCTTTCTTTAAAAATAAAACTTAAATATTTTATAAATAAGAAATTAATCTTTCTACTAGGCATGAAGTTATACCATCCTAATAAATACTACCTTTAGTAATCAATCTTTTAAACATTCAGCCTCAAATTTGATATTATAACGAATGTATTACATTTCTAAACCCACCAACAATCGTTAATATTCTTATAGTTTATATAATATTGACTTACAATAAAATACAATAATTTATGCTTATATTATTTTATGCCTAATTAGTGAAATATCGGGAAAATCATATAAATTAAGAAACTAATCATCTTTTTTGATACACGTCTACACATTCCAACAACCATCCTCCCTTATGCTATTGTATTCGGGTAATTAACTCCTAACATTTTATTTATATTTTTAATGATAAATCCACAGTATTTTTCTAACAGTGATTGCTACAAACTTTTCCAAGATCTAATTTCAGATAATGAAGAACAATAACCACGAAACCCTAATTTCGTGAATTTTCGTCTTACCCCCACACACAACGCAAATCAACTATTCAACGCTCGTATTGTGATTCCATCTACACCGGTAAGTCCCAATCTCTTTACTTTTGGAATTCAAGATTTCCCTATTTCCTGAATCGATTATAATTCCTGATTATGCGTTTCGATTGATAGATCTATTTGAATTTGCAAATAAAATGGATGGGAACAAGGACGATGCATTGAAATGTTTCAATATTGGGAAAAAAGCATTAGAATCAGGAGATCGCACTCGCGCTCTCAAGTTTCTCACCAAAGCTCGCCGTCTCGATCCAGCTTTGCCCCTCGATCATCTTTTTTCGAGTTTAGAAAACGATGATTCAACTTTTCAAACCGCTTCAGCAACCCCTAACACACGTTCTGGTGCTTCTTCACCCAAACAGTCCGATCAATCCTCTATCAGACGTAGGGCTTCTGCTACAACTGATTCTTCGTCGTCATCGGTTACGTATACGGAGGAGCAAGTTGCGGTTGTTAGAGAGATTAGGAGGAAGAAGAATTACTATGAGATTTTAGGGTTGGAGAAGAGTTGCTCAGTGGAGGATGTTAGAAAAGCATATAGAAAACTCTCTCTGAAGGTTCATCCTGATAAGAATAAAGCCCCGGGTGCAGAGGAGGCGTTTAAGTCAGTGTCTAAGGCATTTCAGTGTCTCAGTGATGAAGAGAGTCGGAAAAAATATGGTCTTTCTGGAGAGGATGAATCTGTTTTCGAGGCACGCGCGACTAGGACCCGAGGTCATCACCACCACCACCACCATCATGGGTTTTATCAGGGTGATGTTGATGCTGAGGAAATATTTAGGAATTTCTTTGGTGGGATGGCTCCTGCAGCAACAAACTTTGGTGGCTTCAGTTTTGGTCATAATATGGGTCCAAGGCAAGGTGCTGCTGAACATGGCTCTGGTGGCTTCAATGTTAGAGCTCTAATCCAGTTGCTTCCGGTTCTCCTTGTTCTGCTTTTGAACTTTTTACCATCTTCCGAACCTATCTATTCACTTTCCCGGTCTTATCCATATGAACACCGCTTTACTACCCCACAGGGTGTTAACTACTATGTTAAGTCAAGCAAGTTTGATGAGGATTATCCGCCACATCGTCCTGAACGCACATCAATTGAGGATAGGGTTGAGAGGGAATACATTGGCATTCTTCGACAGAATTGTCGGCTTGAGGTGCAGCGTCGCCAGTGGGGATATATCCAGGAAACACCACATTGTGACATGCTTCGGAAGTTTAGTTCCGTCAACTGATAGGTTCAATCAAGGTCCAATTTTTATCTTGCCTTTCATGCTGCTGTAGCTTTACTTGCTTGTGATGATTATAGAAAATGTATAATTAGTTTTCAGTCAAATATGAATTATGAAGCATTTTAAATAAGTTATTTGGAGCCATGCAATAAATATTTGATTGTGCACCAAACACTATTAGTTTGTTATTTAACGAGTAATTTGTTTGTATACATTTGACATGTACTCATGATTATATATTGAATTGGACATTACATTGAAAACTTTACTGCTGACTAAACTTTTACCTCATGTTTAATGAGATTCCACTGCCATATGCAGTATCATATCGATATCAGTGGACTGAGTGGAGTTAACAAGTAATGATGTGTTGATGTTATAATGCCCAAAATTTGGGTGGTTTAGTGTTGCATGTTCCTGGTGTTTTTGTATTGTTGTTCAATGCAGTGTTGTAAAAACCGGTTCGTGCTGGTCGGTTCAACCGGTAAACCGGTCCCAATACATGTACAGTACAATAATTATACTTGTCATGCAATCCTACCGGTCAAAATTGGCCAAGATTGGTCATACTGGCCGGTTTCCAATTGTACCGTACTGGCCATACCGACCGCGTTTTATTAAAAATTAATTTTTCAATGAAAATAAAAAAATTATTGGTTTTTTATTGATTTTTAAACATTAATGTCAATATATTGTATATGTATATTTTGTCGGTATGCGGTTTAATTAGGGAGCCACCAGTTTGAACAGCTATACCAGTACTCTAATCGGTTTGATGATCGGTCCAGTATTAATAAAAATGGTTCAGTGGAACTGTTGGCATTAAGATAGTAGGAACGGATGAGAGGTTAAGGACTTTTAGCTAAGCATGGTTTGGCTGAGGGAGGGGAAATTAGATTGGTTGGATTAAACTTCCATCCTTTTCCATCTAAAAAATGTAGAAGGGTGCTAAACAATATATGGACTATTAGGTGAAATTATTGATGTTAGAGTTTTGACTACATGACGAACATTTATAATTTTAAGAGATAGTTATCTAGCTGTGTTCTCTTGTGGTTGGTACTGTTGTCTGACTGAGGTAGGGAAGCATAATTGATACTACTCATTTCATTAGGGAAACAGATCCTCTCACATGGCTTTTCTCAAGACATTTTCATGTAAAAAATGTCTTATACATAAGAGATATATTGATGGACTCAGTTGAAATTTATGATTTTGTTATAACCTTTATGTCTTCTCTCTCATCCACATGATTGTCATTAGAAAATCTACATTAAGATTGTCCATTCCAAGCGGGTAGTGAATAAGATTCTTTATTTGATAAGCAAAAACTAAATACATATTTATTTATTTAAAAAAAACTAAGGACATGTGGCTAAACAAGCATTGCACCATTAGAGTGCTTGTATTTTGTTGAAGCATGGCTTGGATTCCATTCATGAATGTTAAGTTGATCTGTGCTACTGGTTGGTCTGTCATGGCCTAGAAGGTAGATTTTGTGTTGGCCTAGAAGGTAGATTTTGTGTTGGCCCAGCTAACTCATGTTTTCTTTGCTGAGTGTGCATGGCTTTGATTTGATTCATTTAGCTTGGAAAAGATGTTCCTCTTGTGTGTTAATGTGTTTTATCTTGTGGGTTTGATTATAAGAAATTGTGAAGTTATCAGTTAACTGAAGTTATTATGCTTGGTTGTTTTTAATTTATCCAGTGTGAAGAAGAAGCAAGATATTCAAATAATATTCTCTTGGGTGATGGAGAAGATGGAGGTTAGTAAAGCATTGTAAACATTTTGGCGTGTACTAGAAGATTCATATATCCGGATACAACAAAGAATGGAGACATCATGCAGTTATGTTTATTATCTTAATTTCATTATTTATGAAAGGATGACTGGTAGCATTCAATTATATGCCTTCATGCATTAGTGATAGGATACTATATCTTTGAGTTGGGTGTTACCATTTCCCATCTTTGAGGAATGAATATCATTCTAGTTGTATGCTGCTAACATGTACACTACCATAGACTTTGGGTATGGTATTTACACTCATGATGTGATTGACATGAGATTAAAAAATCACAAAAAAATAGAGATAAAAAATTATGAATAAATTTTATTTGTAAACTTGTACTCAAATATCATTCATGAATATTTTATACAAATGTCAAAATGACCACTTGCTAATCACTTAGATTTAGTTGTTAGGTGAAGTTTGCCTAAAAAACTTAGTCCTCTTAAAATATCTGTCATCTTTCTCATCTTAACTAATTCATCCAAAATATGGGAAATTGCTCTACTAGGTAGCTTCAAAGGATTATCTGTGTATTCATCAAAAAGATCCAGGTGACTGTTATTTGAAAAGTGAAAATAGAACATTCCTATTGGAGCCAATGCCTTATGTTTATTTTTTATAAACAGAGGAAAATGATTTCCACACACCCAAATAGGAATATTGTATGGATTTCTCAATCCTTATATCAATATTTTGTAGTTAATTTGAAATCCATGAGGTTTCTTACTGAATAAAAAGTCTCACAAGAGGGTTTAGATTAATATTTTAAATATTCAAAATTCTAATGTTGGTGTTGGGATGGTGACTGTGAAATTATTTTGTGGCTATTGGTTAAAGAGTGTGATTACATGATAATTTGACCAACACATTTATTATTTATTTAGCTAAACATGTTATTATTATTTTAGCCAACACATTTTTTACTTTTGACCTGATTATCCTATTATTCTAATACTAATTCAGTCTCACCTTGCATTTCTTCATTAAAGGCTTTAACTTTTTTATATAGTTGGGGAAAAATAAGTGTATACAGTACTCAAAAAATAATAATCCAAAGTCTTAACAAAGATTTGTTTAATTATATGAGAAACACATAAATTACAAAAAAATATTTTAGAATCGAATATAGAATCCCTTTGACATATAGGCCACTAGAAAAGAATTCATATATGTATATATATTGGAAAATAATATATATATATATATATATATATATATGATAAGAAAAATGATGCAACAATGTATATTTATATTTACAAAAGAATATGGTTGAATATTACTTAAGAAACTAAGAGGACTAAAATTTATTTCAGAATAATAGTTTACTTTATTATTATTATTATGATAAAAACTAGATCGAGATTATTAATTAATCTATGCTTTGCTTCAGTTGTTCTAAACCCATAAATTGATAATAAGGTATTATAATTTAAGACAATAGAAACAACACCATTTTTTTGATTAAGGAGCATAAACAAAAGGCTATGAAAATTGTTCTTACAGTTCACACACTGGATTGAAACGTTGGCTGTCATTGAAAATGAAGAGAAAAAGTGAAGTGAGGAAAGGAAAGAAGAAGATTTTAACAGTTTTTGTGCTTTTTGTTAGGCTAAAGAGACAAAAGGTCTATATACACCACAATTGTACACACAACATATTTTATCCTTACTATGCTCTTTCAAGTATCCTTGCTTTCTTACACAAGAATGTTACACTACATATACTGAAAGATCTGAATCATGGAGAAGAAAAAGCTTTATAAACAAACCAAAAGGAAACTAACTTAACAGAAATAACCAACCTAAAAGGGTGAAAAAAGGAAAAAGAAGGAAAAACCCGGAAGACCATTAAAAGAAACCAATATTCATAAACTACCCATAAACAAGAAACCAAAAGAGGGAAGAAGACAAGCAATAATCATGGAAGAACCAAATATAAAACTAACATACCATATATTTCTCATTAAGAAACAGATCAAACACTAACGTATAAGGAAAACTACTTATCATTGAAATTGTAATGCAGAAATATATGAAACTGTAAGAAAACACTGTGCAACAAACAGTAACTTATAAGGAAAACTACTTATTATTGAAAATGTAATGCAGAAATATATGAAATTGTTGTATTAATGATGCCTCTTATTCTTCCTCGATCTTCTTCCTTTCTTCCCTTGTGGGTTCTTGTACATTTGACATTCAGAAATTTGGTGCTGTAAAACAGAACAAAGATTGCTGAAACAGTTCATGCAGTGCTCACAGAAAAATGAAAGAAGATTGTGCTTAGCTAAAGAGTGAGATTTCATAGCATCTGTGCTATGTAAATTGTTATTACAGTTCACACACTATTGAAACATTGTTTGCCATTGGAAATGAAGAGAAAAAGTGGAAGAGAAGAAAGGAAGAGAAGAAGGTTCTTAACGGTTTGTGCGCTTTTTGTTAGTTAGGAGGTAAGAGACAAAGAGACAAAAGGTCATATAGACCACAATTGCACACACTGCACGGGTCTAGACATCTGATGTCCCATAAAAATGTTTGTATATGTTAAAAAAATAATTAATTATTAAAATTTTAATTTCAATATAATTTTTCAACTAATAACAAACGATAACACATAGAGTGACACACTTCGTGGAATAACATATGTGCACCATGCACTTGTACTAATTTTCTCTCTCCTGAACAAACTATTTGCACACAACATTGCAGTCTGTACCATTTTCTTGCCAGTTATTTGTACAGAGGGCATAATATGCTATTTCAAGTATTGTTTTCACAGAATTCTAATTATTTATTATTATCATCATCATACAAACCCCTGAAGAAGAAAAAATATGAACTTAGAAGTATAGTAATGTAAAATTGTAAATGACAATTTTTGGGATGTAGTTTAAAAACAAACATAAAAAGTATTACACATAACAACAAATATAGATGAAGGGGGAATAAAAAAAAAACAATTTAAAACTATACTACTGAAATATATAATTTGTGAGTATCATCAGTTTGCAACATCCCTTGCCAACCATAGGGTCCTTGCTTTCTTACACAAGAATGTTACACTACACATATTAAAATATTTGAATCTTGGAGACCTTTTTTATATGCCTTTTTTGAACTGGATAAGTGTGTAACATTGATACAACTTAATGAGCCTAGTACTCTATTTATTTGCATTTTTAAGTTGTTTATTATTCATATAACATATATTAAAGCATTATTGCTAAAATGGTCATATTTATTAAACAAGGTATGTAAAAAAGCTACTTCAAGCCCTCAACCTCTATAAAGGGAATAATTTCCATTGCCTATTTTATTAAGTTCATAAATATAAATGTAATTTTTTATCTATTATAGACATCCATACATGTATTGCAATTA
This sequence comes from Lupinus angustifolius, assembly GCF_001865875.1. Taxonomy (NCBI): domain Eukaryota; kingdom Viridiplantae; phylum Streptophyta; class Magnoliopsida; order Fabales; family Fabaceae; genus Lupinus; species Lupinus angustifolius. The sequence continues at coordinate 21,233,047 of NC_032009.1, forward strand.
CTAGTTTTTACATATGCAAAAGGATTTGAAGCTCTCATGCGATGATTTGTGTCTTCAGTTTTGTGGGTATTTCTTATTCTCCATTTATGCATTTCCCTTTCTTTCTAAAATGAAATCTTTTGTCAAAGAAAAGATTTTGATTGTTAATGTTATTGTAACGTTGTGAATTTTCAGCATTTCTATATGTATGTAGTTTGATTTTATTATCCTACTCTATCTAATTCCTATTTTGATAGTAATGTAGTCTAGCTCAATAAGCAATTTGCATATCTTAAGGATCATCACTTCAAAGGTGGAATGAAGCTAAAATACTTTGAACACATATAATTTGATGTGATGCATAAGATTGAACATAGACAAAATAACGTAACAAACAAATATAATAACGATTTAATAGAAAAACAAAATGAACTAAGAGCATATCATTCTTTCTCCTACATTATTAAAGAAAACTAAACTAACCAAATTGGAGGAGAAGATAGTACAGTTATGTCTGGAAATAGCAGAGTGGACTTTCCATCCTCCAAGTTAAACACACCTATGTCATAACCACCTACAGATTTGAAGAATTGAGAGGGCAATACATTATCTGTGTAGTGAACACGATTCTCCCAACCATTTGGAAAAATGTTGGCTGACATCAAAACAGATAAATTAAATCCGATTAACAACGCATAGTTTTTCAAGTCAAAAACCCTTGACCATTGCTTTGCTCCTTTCTCCAGCTTATATATGTCAAATTTGGGGCTATTGAATCCAACATTCTGAACTAGAACTCGATAGAAATTTATATGTCTTACCACCATGAGTAGACCACCATCAAGACATCCAATCAAATATGCAAATTTCCAATTAGTTGCCAGAAAAGAAAGATCGTGTGGTTTCGGAATTTCAATGATCCTCCCAAGTGGTGTACTAGAGGTTTTTATGTCATATTCAAATATTTTGGTAAAGCTATCGATAACGTAAATCTTACCTTGATGAAATATGACATCTTCATAATCATAGTCAGCGTCGACATCATCTTTTTGAGATTTTGGAATGTCTGTCCACTTGTTATCTCCTCGTTTACAAAAGGCCAATCTATTGTATTGCCCATATATAGCAATGGCCATGAAGTCCTCTTGTTTGTAGTCATCATCTGGGGAAGATGATATAATGATTTTTTAACTTGCATCATTTGCATGAATTTTTTTGAAATGTATATAGTACCATAAGTACTTCCAGGACAAATATAACTATCATTACGATCATCATCTTCGTTGGGATCATCATCACCCTCATTAGAATTATCATCCTCATCATAAGAATCCTCGTTAGAATCATCAGCCTCATCATAAGAATCCGCATTAGGATCATCATAAGAGTGTGCATCATCATCTTCATCATCATCATCCTCCTCACTATAAGAATTATTGCCATCTTCATTAAAAAACTTAAAGTCCTTAATAGTGTATGGCTTTTCTCGATCAGGATTATACTCAACTATATCAGGGAAAGTAGAGATTGGTGGGAGTTCCTTATGCTTCCTAGTGAATGGATTTAACATACGCAATGTGCCATCAAATTCAACAACCATTAACCATCCAAAACAAGATCCACGTAACTTGCTAGTATGCAATTCAGGCAATTTCACATAATAGATCTTCTCTTCTGCAACACGAGTTTCAATAGCCTTGTCATCAAAAGGAAGCACCAACCATGGATGATTTGGAATTTGTGGCAACACTTTATTCCATTCTTTGCATACCATACGAAGTCGATAATAGTCATCATAGGAATGAAGAAGCTTCCCAATCTCGTGCAACAAATCTTCACTCAGCTCAGGCCACTGACTAGTCTCTACAAGCTCCATATAGAGTAAAATAATTAAAGATGAAATTGCTAATACAAAACTTATAAGACTAACCCCTATTTATATTACCAACATTAACCTCAAAACATATCAAAACAAATCATGAGAGATAAAATAAAATAATTAGTAAGATATTATCATGATAATCTATTCAATTAGGGATAAATTTTAAATGTATCTTCATCGAAATAGGGATTGAGGTTTACTTTTTTATAACTTTTTCATCCTTTGGATTAGTATTAATATAAATAAGGATTTAATCTTATGAATTTTATATTAGCTATAATCATTCCTAATAATATTAGTAGAATTTAATATTTTAAACTTTTTTTTCCGATCTATAACAAATCCCTTTAATTTGAACACCCCTCTCCAAACTAAACTACAATTTAAAAGTTAATTGTAATCTTAAATTAGTCTTATCTCATAATTAAAATTTTATAATCGTATCAAACCCGCCAATCTAATGCTCCTATTGAGGAGAAAATCTCGGCCAGTATTTGATGACAATGAGATTATTAAAAATCTATAATATATTCATTTTATAAATACAAATAAAAACTCTATTTCTCTACCCCTCACCTTGTCTCTCATATCCCTCTTATTATTATTATTATTACAAATCTGTGCTAACTCACATAGTCGCGTATAGAGAAACTGCAGCTGATTTTTTCTTCAAACTTTAATTTTTAATGATATTAATATAAATGTTCAAATACTTCTAATATATATCAATTAAATTCTTATCTTAACTTTCAAACACTTTTAATGAATGATGATAGGCAATACAAAACATATAATATTAAGCCCTGTACATATTACTAACATTAATCTCAAAACAGTTCATTAAATAAATAAACTCTAAGAATATCAGCATAATACTAAGTCTATCTTTATCCAACTAGGGGATAAAGATTTTTGTATGATTTGTTTTATTTTTTTTGCTGATATTAAATATGTCTCCATCCAAGTAGGAAATGATATTATTTCTTTTATGAGTTTTTCATTTAATTGTTTAGTATTAGAATAAATAAAGATTTGACGATATTTTTTCTATTACCTATTATCATTCAGAATAATATCAAATATATTTCGTGGAACTACTAAATAATTAAACAAAAAAATTTGCACAAACACATTTTGTCTCTTAATTGTTCTATTTAAAATAAAAAATACAATGTAACAATTATGACGAATTTATTTATTTTCAAATGATGTTGATGAAATATCAATTGTTTAAGGTTAAACTAATAGTGGCAGCCCAACTATAATGGGAAGCATCCTAGTATATTGTGAGAGTTGCATTAGGATTATTATTAGGATACTTATATTGCTTAAACTTTTTAAGATTGATTTTTAGATATTAAAGAAAGGTACTTTTTTTTTCCAAACATTGATATGACTCGGGAGCTATTTCACTACAATACAAAATTATAAATGGTATTTTTTGTCGTTTTGTAAAAGTGCAGTTAAAAGAGTGTCTGTGGCAGGCGTTAATAATGATGAGGAAGGATTCGAGTCATTCAACAATCAACGTTGATGATCATAATTGATTATGAGAGTACATATTATCTCTCATAGTATATGTGATTGTATGTTATGAATTATGATTAGTTAAAAAAATAACCTTAAGTTAAATATGTATATTAATTATTTTTATTCTTTATTACAACACATTATATTTATAGGATAACATATATTTTGCGATACAAGACATTGACAAAAAATATTATCATTGGTCATTGGTTATGTCCACGTGTATATAAAAAGGGAATAATGTTTCTTTTGGTTTTGAGGAGACAATTTTCCCTCCTTAAACCAATTAGATAATGACACGTCTCTCCTCACTTTACTTTCTTTTTTCCCCTCATTTTCATGAACAGTGATCTTCTTCTCAAACGTTTCCCATACCCTTTCCCTCATTTTCAATATCACCCTATCTATTCTCTCAAAAACTCATTCTCACATTCTCCTCCTAAACAATCTAATCCCTTTAAAGAAAAACCCATTCAAGAATCACAGCCATCAAAGAAATGTGGGTAAGGGGTTGTTGAAATGTAATGACCTAAGTCCTTTGTTGAGATCGTTAGGCGGACACAAAAAACAAAACCCTTAATCACAGTTAATCAATGGAACTCAATATTCATTCATATTTAATTGATGTTTTTTCTTCATTCATTACTTATTCATATTCAATTCATTCATCACAACTTGATAAGAAGTGATGACAAAGAGAAAGATAACCACAATTTTTTTTGATAGAAATACTGTTTGTGATATTGAAAATTGAAAATGAATGAGAGAATATAGGAAATACTGGTCTTTGGTGGGAGAAGAGAAGAAGATGATTGTTTATGAAAATAAAATATAAAAAATAAGAAAAAAAAATTAAAGTGAGGAGAGATGTGTCATTATCTAATTGGTTTAAGGAGGGAAAGTTGTCTCCTCAAACCAGGAGAAACATTATTCCCATATAAAAATATACATAATATCAACATTTTTCATTTGATAATCTAATTAACATTGGATAATATAAAAGGTACATTTTTTGTATTTTATAAATGTTAAAAATTCATATTGTTAAAATAATGTCGTTGCATTTTTGGTGATTTTTTGATGTTTTACTTTTCCTCTTGCTTTAGTTTTGTTAGAGGAATTTTTTCTTCAAATAAGTATTATTTGTTTTCAATTAAATATTTACTAGTATCACACTTGATACTAGGTGTTAGATTATATTTATTGATTTTTTATGTGAATTTGACATACACCTTGAAAAATATTAAATTTATTACTTTAAAATATACAAGTTTTTTATGCTACTTGAGAGTTGAGACTATGAATAAGTGTTAGGACTTGCTATTTTTATGATAAAAAAATGAATCAAATCGGACGGAATCCACGTATAAATTATGGATTAGATTTCTGAATGTTAATCGATCAAACTAAATGCTATTTATATTTTTGGATCATATATTTTTTTGCCGAAAAAATAATCCAAACCAATCATGATTGCCACATATATACTTTGATGGATCATGTTGGATATCACGTATGAGTTAAAATAATATTATAAAGGGAATAATGTATCTCCTTTCATCTCATCCGTAAAAGTATGACATGTGTATTATTTTGTTAGTTTTAAAAATATTTTTATAAAATGATGAAACATGACACATGTCATGATTTTATTGGTAGAAGTTCATAACTTATCCCCTTATATGAGGAAGATAGTTTATTCTCTAATATAAAATGATCCAAGAACCACATAATACAAAGTAGCACACACACAAATTGGTATATTGAGTCATGCCTTCTTCCTCTAGGCACCACTGCATGCATGTACGTAGTTTTGTTGTTGCAATAGAAGCTCCTATTATCTTTTTTTTGTACAACAGCACCCCAAATTCATTGAATAAGAATTTTTTAGAGATGAAAAGGAAAGGGGTTAGAATGTGGATTGTCAATGTAAATTATATTATCAGGCTATAAATTATATCAGTCTACTAGATTTTGAATACAAAGTTCTGTATACAAAAATTGATCAGTCGTACATACATTAGTATTTATATTTTGAGAATAAAGTATATACTAGTTATGAAAATAAATTATCTCTTCGAGCCCCTAAAATCATGACGTGTGTCATATTTAATTATTTCAAAAAATATTTTTAAAACAAAAGAAAACAATACATAAGTTGTATTTTTATTCTCTTATATTTTTTCATCATTAACTATGTTTGTGGGGACACCTATCCTCTATATTGAAGAGATAAGTAATTGTTTTTCCTCTTATTTTTAATGACAAAAATATAATTTTATAATAAACAATTGATTAAAAATACCATTACATATTATTTTTATATATTATTGTGTGACACTTAATTTTTTTTTTTTTTTTTGACTAATGAAGGAAATCAGTTCTGGTTTGTGGATGCAAGCAATAACTGATCATAATGATAGCCAACAGTTTCCACGTCTCAAGAGGTTTAATCCTGTATCCCGATAGTGGAGTCCATGATATGTTGCATTCAATAATTTCATGGTTTAAATCTTCTCGTTCTCATAAATTAATTTGTCTTCAATTGATTACTAAATTATTGACAATTTCCAATTTTTTAATAGCTATACTTTAGGATAATATTTTTCATGTGTATTACAAGGATAGTGTAAAGCTAATATACTTTGAATATGTGTAATTCGACATGATATATAAGATTTTGAATATGCTTAATTTGACATGATATATAAGATTGAACATAGGCCGAATAAAATATAAAGTAAAATAATAAACATACGTAATAAATAATTAATAGCAAAAAAAGTATACCTAAAGAGATGAACTAAGAACATATCATTTTCCCCTCCTATAACTATAAGGAAACTATACTAGCCAAATTGGAGGAGGAGATAGCAAAGTTATATCCGGAAATAGTTGTTTGGAGGTTCCATCCTCAAAGTTAAACACCCCTATGTCGTAACCACCTATAATTCCATACGATTGTGTGGGCAATACATTATCTGTATAGTGGATACCATTCTTCCAACCGTTTGGAACAATGTGAGCTGACACAGAAACTGATGAATTAAATCCAATTAATAGTGCATAATTTTTCAACTCAGAAACCCTTGACCATTGTGTTGCCCCTTTCTCCAGCTTATAAATATCAAATTTGGGGCTATTGCTACAATCGAATTTTATATTCGGAACTTCAAAAAAGTTCAAGTGTCTTACCACCATGAGTAGGCTACCATCTAGGCACCCAATCAGATACGCCAGTTTCCAATTGATAGCAAGAAAATAAAGATCATGTGGTTTCGGAATTTCAACAATTCGCCCGAGTGGTATATCGAGATTTTTTAAGTCAAATTCAAATATTTGAGTAAAACCATCAATAACATAAATCTTACCTTGATGAAATATGACATCTTCATACTCATAGTCACAATCCACATCATCTTTTTGTGATTTTGGAATGTCTATCCACTTGTTATCACCATGTTTACAAAAGGCCAACCTACTGTATTGTCCATATATAGCAATGGCCATAAAGTCCTCCTGGTTGTAGTCATCGGGGGGAGAGGATGTAATGATTTTTTTAATATAGGTCCTGTAAATGAATTTGTTTGGAACGCAGTAAGTACCATAAGTAGTACCAAGATAAACATTATCAGTATCATCAGTATCACCCTCGTCAGAATCATCACCCTCGTCAAAATCATCACCCTCGTGAGAATCATCACCCTCGTCAGAATCATCACCCTCGTCAGAATCATCACCCTCATCTTCGCTATCATTATTAGAATCATTACCCTCGTCATCATCATCTTCACCATCATCATTAGACTCCTCATCACAATGAACATCATCCTCCTCCCTATCAGAATTATTGTCATCAACACCAAAAGACTTAAGGTCCTTCACCGTGTATGGGTTTTCTCGATCAGGATTATAATCAAATATATCAGGGAAAGTAGAAATTGGTGGGAGATCAACGTGCTTCCTAGTGAATGGATTTAACATACGCAATGTGCCATCAAATTCAACAGCCATTAACCATCCAAAACAAGACCCACGTAACTTTCTCGTATGCAATTCAGGCAATTTCATATAATAGATCTTCTTTTCTGCAATGCGAGTCTCAAGAGCCTTGTCATCAAAAGGAAGCACCAACCATGGATGATTTGGAATTTGTGGCAACACTTTATTCCATTCTTTGCATACAATACGAAGTCGATAATAATCATCATAGGAATGAAGAAGCTTCGCAATCTCGTGCAACAAATCATGAGTCAGCTCAGGCCACTTACTAGTCTCTGCATGCTCCATGTAGAGTAAATTAAAGACTCTGTGCAAAGAAAAGGTAAAATTTTAGTGTGAATGAAATTGCTAATGCAAAACATATAACACTTACCCCAATTTATATTACTAACGTTAACCTCAAAACACATCATAAAAGATGAAATAAGATAATAACTAATATTTTATCATGAAAATATTATATCTGTTTCTATACAATTAGGGATAAAGTTTACTTTGTTTTTTTATTGTTTGTTTCATTGTTGCTCATATTAATTGTATCTCCATTCAAATAGGGATTGAGATTAATTTTCTATGACTTTTTCATCAACTAGTTTAGTATTAGTAATTTTTTTAATGACTTTATCTCGTGCAATAAATTTGATGCTATATATTTTATACTAGAATAAGTGAGAGCTTAAACGATCATCAACTTTTAAAAAAAGGAAATTCTAAATAAAAAATTAATAAAAAAAGTGACAAAATTATATAATAGAGTAATTGATTACTTTTTTTTTTGGAGCATACATATAAAATATATTTTGAATGGAGAATTGAATTATATATTCATGATTACTAGTTGAGAAACATGATATTATAAAAAGAATAAAATATCTATGCACTAATAGTATAAAGATTTATACACAGTCAGTATATTATTCATCCATCCTCTATTTGAATTACTTAAAAAAAATCAACAATGATTGAAAATGAATGGTAAATAATGCATTGAGAGTGTAAAAAATTCTTACACTATCAATAAATAAATAAATATATATTTCTCCTATAAAAATACAATCAGCCATATATTTACAAACATATTATAATTAGAATTATTGATTTCCATATTCATAAATTTACATTTGACTATAACAGTTAATTTAAAAAAAATTGTGCCCTGCGTAAATTATAAACATAAGATATTAAGTCACTCCCATCTCAAATGTTATATTAAGCGCGCGTTTTGTATAAATTATGTTTTTAGTTTCAGTTTATAAATTGTGAGATTGAGATTAAGATTATAATCTATTTATGTTTGAGTACCTTTACTGAAAGCTGAGTATAAACTAATATGTTTTGTTTCGATAAGGTAGAAAGATTGTTTATATTACTAACGTTAACCTCAAAACACATCATAAAAGAAAAAGATGAAATAAGATAATCACCAAGATATTATCATGAAAATATTATATGGATTTCTATTCAATTAGGGATAAAGTTTACTTTTTTTTTTATGTGTTGTTTCATTGTTTCTCATATTAAATGTTATCTCCATTCAAATAGGGATTGAGATTAATTTTTTTATAACTTTTTCATCAAGTAGTTTAGAATTAGTAATTTTTTCATGACATTTCTCGTGCAACAAATTTGATGCTATATATTTTATAATTTATATCACATATTATCATTCATAATAATATGAATAGAATTTAATATTTCAAACATTTCTTTTTTTACCTATCTATAACAAACCCCTTTAATTTGAACACCCCAACTACAATTTAAAAGTTAATTTTAATCTTAATCTTAAATTAGTCCTATCTCATAATTAAAATTTTATAAGCGTAGTGTAAACTGAAAACCGCTAATTTGATGCTCCTATTGAGGAGAAAATCTCTGCCAGCATTTGAAGCCCGATGAGATTACTAAGAATCTATAATATATTCATTTTAAAAATACAAATACAAATACAAATTATATTTCTTCCCCCAAATTTTTTTTCTCATACCCCATCCCTCTCATTACTATTGAAAATCCGTGCTAACTCACGTACATAGAAACAGTTGCCGTTTTTTTTTCAATTATTAATTTTTAATGATATCTATATTTATAGTATTAATAATATCTATATTTATATCTATACTTATTATAAAGGTAAAATATGATGTAATCACCTACCATGATATAATTTATAATTTCTTATTTTGTCATTACCTATTTTCTATATAAAGACCATATAATCTAATGTCCATATCCCCATTACATGCCACATATTATTTTTTTTTCATTATGTTTCTTAATTTTGTAAACCACAAAACTAACTATAAGTGATTCAATTATTTAAATAAACAATTACATTTCGAACAATAGAAAAGCGGGTTGACAGACACAAGAGTGTTTGTCAACACACTAGTACTTAATAAAAGGAAAACACAAAATAACCATCCACTATGGTGTAATTTATGATTTCTTATTTTGTCCTTATTATCTTCTTATTTCTACAAAAAAAAATCATATAACATAATTTTTTTATAATATTATCATCTTATAATATTATCTTCTTATAACATTATTTTCTTATAATATTATCTCCAAAAAACCATATAACATTATAGTCTCTAATGAGTTTCTATATAACATTTCTTATATTAAATTATTTTTTAAAAGAATGTAAGACAAAAATAATACATATCGAAAAATAATAATACGGGTCGATAGGCACGAAGTGCCGATCGTAACGCTAGCGTATCTATATTTCTATATCTATACTATATATAAAACCAAAACTTGAAATAACTTCCCTTATGGGGTAATTTTCATTTCCTATATTTCCCTTAAAATTATTTAATTTTTACAAAAAAAACTATATAATCCTAAGCAACTACCACCAATACATTAATTAACCACATATCTTACCTCAAATTAAACATTATCATAAACACACAAAAATATAATATAATGTACATCGAACACAACAAATACATTTTAATTCACAAAAATGAAATATATAAAAATTGAATATGTAGTATCACACAATATTCGCCGGCAGGCACGAAGTGCCTATACACACTAGTATATATAAAGTCAAAACATTTTATAACTACTTACATGATGTAATTTCTCCCTGTCTGTTTTGACCTTCTAATTAACTATTATTACATTATTTTCTCACACAATAAAAACTATTTACAGAAGTTAGAGAAAGTTACATACACAAAAAGTTAAAAACCCCCAGTTCACTTTTTAATTACATTTTTTAATAATATTACAATTCATTTTCATATTTATCTAAAATGAAATATATAAAATTAAATATTTAATACTAGAAAATAAGAATATGGACTGACGGATACGAAATGTCTGTGGACACGCTGGTTAATATAATGTTCAAATTTGTTTATACTATATATAAATTCAAAACTTGAAATAACTACCACTATGGTTCTATTTTCCTATTTTGTCTTTTAAAAATTTTTATTTTCAAAGTAAAACCATATAATCCTATATAACTATAATTAGTATATTTCACTTTAAGTTAGATATTATAATAAAATACAAAAATTATCATAAATATGATAAAAGTTTAACAACCAAATACGATAATAGTTTAATAGAAAAACAAAGTATAAGTGAAGAGATGAACTAAGAGCATATCATTATTTCTACGTGTTCCTCATATATTGATAAAGAAAACTAAACTAGCCAAATTGGAGGAGAAGATAACACAATTATGTCTGGAAATAGTACAGTGGATTTTCCATCCTCCAAGTTAAACAAACCTATGTCATAAGTACCTACATAATCAAAGAATTGAGTGTGCAGTACATTATTTGTGTAGTGGACATGATTCTCCCAACCATTTGGAGAAACATTGGCTAACATCAAAATAGATGAATTAAATCTGATTAACAGCGTATAGTTTTTCAAGTAAAAAAATCATTGACCATTGTTTTGCCCCTTTCTCCAGCTTATATATGTCAAATCTGAGGCTATCGAATCCAACATTATGAACTTGATAAATATTTATATGTCTTACCACCATGACTAGACCACCAGCAAGACATCCAATCAAATACGCAAATTTCCAATTATTCGCTAGAAAAGAAAGATAATGTGGTTTCGGAATTTCAATGATTCTCCCAAGTGATGTACCAAAAAATACAATCATCCATATATTTACAAACACATTATAATTAGAATTATTGATTTCCATATTCATAAATTTACATTTGACTATAACAGTTAATTTAAAAACAATTGTGCCCTGCCTAAATTATAAACATAAGATATTAAGTCACTCCCATCTCAAAATGGTAATAAGCGTGCGTTTAGTATAAATTATGTTTTTAGTTTTAGTTTATAAATTGTGAGATTGAGATTAAGATTATATTCTATTTATGTTTGGGTACTTTGCTGAAAACTAAGTATAAACTAATCCGTTTTGTTTTGATAAGGTAAAAAATTGTTTTTTATATAGTAAATTATAGAAAATTGTATAGGGTTATTTGTTTATGTTATGATTATTTTGGTTGTTTTTTACACTATTGTTTAAATATACATTTTTTAATGTTTACCATCATATATATTTTTACTATAAAATTTTAATATTGCATAACAAAGGCTAAAATATATATTAAAATGAAATTCAATATAAAAATCAAAATCAATATTAAAAAACAACATCACACACAAATAAATAGATTTTGCTATACTTGAATTACACAATTCACGAAATAAGTAATAGACAAATATCAATTTTATATAAAAGTTTTAATAAGTTATGATGATGTGAAGAGTTATGTTGTTTGTTGGAAGAGTAAAAAGGAGATGAAAGATAAAATTATGATATGGTAAAATGAGAAGTGAAAAAGTTGGAAAAAATAAATCATCATATATATATTACTATAAAATTTTAATATTGCATAACAAAAACTAAAAAATATATTAAAATAAAATACAATATAAAAACTAATATCAATATTAAAAAATAATATGATACACAAATAAATGAAGTTGTTAAACTTGAATTAACAATTCACAAAATAAATAATACACAAATGTCAAGTTTTATACAAAAGTTTTAATAAGTTATGGCAAGAATATGAAGAGTTGCGGTGTTTAGTGGAAGAGTATAGAGAGATAAAGTTATCTTGGAATAAAATGGAAAATTTGAATAAATATGCTAACAAAAAATAAATCAACCCATGTTTTCGAAGCTTTTACTTTTCGCTTATTTTTTCAACAAAAAAAAACTGAGTTTATAATTTCATTTGGTTGCAAAAATACATAGTATATATTTTCAACTTATTTTTTTTAAAAACATAATCTACCAACAACAACAAAAACTATACCAAACATTAACTAAATAATTGTAAATTGAATATTGAAATCTTTTCTTGTCTACGATATGGTTTTATTTGCATCATCATCCTGAAAGCGATGGCTGGGAGCTGGGAAATCTTCCTTAAAATTTTAAATTAAAATATTAAACTCATAATTACGTAAATAACGTTTATGTCGGATATAATCCACTTCCATCAATTTGAGATTAAAGCTTTGTTTAGCTCAAGTTTATATGCTAGTAAAACGCTTATAAGCTATAAGTTAAAATTGGAAAGCTATAAGTTAATAAAATAACTAGCTAATTAGAACTATTTTTTGAGATTGAATAATGGAAAAAATAAAGTATCTCCTCGTATCCGGAGATAAGTTATCTCATCAGGTCATCAAAATTATCACGTATGTCCTATTTTTTTTAGTTTTTAGAAAAATTACATTAAAAATGGTTAAATAATACACAATGACATGATTTTAGTGACGGGAGAAAATAATATTTTTTGATGTGAAGAAATACTAAATTCTCATAAGCTAATAAATTATCTTAAATGACTAATCAAATATTAACTTATGAGTTTGTATCTTGCCGTACATCAATAGGAAACATTTCTTAGTCAAATTTTTTTGTTGATGATCTTATCAAACACATTCTAAACAGTTATCACTTTTTTGATGTAATTTTATATAATTTTAATTTACTAGCAATTTTTTTATTCATTTAGGCAATTGAGAGCCGAAGAGTAAATACAATTGTTTTTCTCTACCTTATTCATACTAAATGGCCCACAAAACATTCCATGCAACTAAAATAGAGTTGTTTTGAGATGCAACTCTTGAGCACATTGTGATTATTCCAATTATGGTGCATCCATCTAAGAAATAGTTGCAAAACTCTATGCAATCATCTTCTACCTAATATACACATATGCCAACGCTTATTATTAATATTAGGATATAAAAACTGGTTTCAGAATATTAATCAGGCAACACCATCTTTCTTATTAAGGAACTAGAGGATTATAAACACACCATCTTTTTTCATAAGGAAAAGAATCAACAAGCAAGAAACCAAACAAAACGTAAAGAAAATAAAGATCGAAGAAAAACATAAAGAATCAACAAGCAACACCATATTTCTTATTAAGGAACCAGAGGATTATAAACACACCATCTTTTTCATTAGTGATGCTTCTTCTTCTCGATCTTCTTGGCCACCCTTTTTCCTTTCTTCCCACGTGTGTTATTGTAGACTTCACACTCACAAAATTGGTGTTTTTTTTTTTATCGGCAATTGTTAGACAAAGTATGAAATATGAAACATTTGATAATATGTTAGTTGGAGCCATGCAATAAGTATTTGCTTGTGCACCAATCACTACTAGTTTGTTATTTAACTAGTAATTTGTTCGTAGAAACAACACATTTATTATTTAGTGGAACATGTTATTATTGTTTTAGCAAATGCATTTTTTACTTTTGACATTATCATCATGTAACTCTAATGTTAATTCAGTCTAGAAATGGCAACGAGGTAGGTCAAGGTCGGGATTGTACTTACCTAACCCCGAACCCAAACTTCACGGGTTTGAAAATAATAATATCATCCACGAATGCGTCTGGTTTCGGGTAACCCGAACCCGATGAAAAACCTGACCACAACTATAAAAATAAAAAAACATTTAAATCCATAAAAATAACATAAACAAGACCATAATAAAATCAGAGGAGTTTGAACAAGTTCATATTTTTGGATGAGAAAGTATGCTCAAATTCACTTTCTCTAATTCCTGGATTACCCCCAATTAAACCCTAAATTAAAATGAAATTGAAAGAAAGAATTAAGAAAGTATATGGAGTTTAATTGAAGAAAAATTATGAAAGGAGGGAGAAGAGTTGAAGGAAGAAAGTAAATAGAAGTTAAATGAAAGCAAAACAGCAAAAGCTTCTAACCTCACTCTCTTGTGATTGCCCTACAATATGCCAATGCTTATTATCAATATTAGGATAAAAAAACTGGTTTCATAATATTAATCAGGCAACACCATCTTTCTTATTAAGGAACTAGAGGATTATAAACACACCATCTTTTTCATTAGTGATGCTTCTTCTTCTTGATCTTCTTGGCCACCCTTTTTCCTTTCTTCCCATTTGTGTTATTGTAGACTTCACACTCACAAAATTGGTGTTCGTAGAAACAATACATTTATTATTTAGTGGAACATGTTATTATTATGTTAGCAAATGCATTTTTTACTTTTGACATTATCATCATGTTACTCTAATGTTAATTCAGTCTAGGAATGACAACGAGGTAGGTCGAGGTCGGGATTGTACTTACCTAACCCCGAACCCAAAATTTAGAAGTCGAAGCCAAACTTAATGGGTTTGAAAATAATAATATCATCCCCGAATGCGTCGGGTTTCTGGTAACCCGAACCCGATGAAAAACCTGACCACAACTATAAAAATAAAAAACATTTAAATCCATAAAAATAACATAAACAAGACCACAATAAAATCAGAGGAGTTTGAATAAGTTCATATTTTTGGATGAGAAAGTATGCTCAAATTCACTTACACTAATTCCTGGATTACCCCCAATTAAACCCTAAATTAAAATGAAATTAAAAGAAATAATTAAGAATGTATATGGAGTTTAATTGAAGAAAAATTATGAAAGGAGGAAGAAGAGTTGAAGGAAGAAAGTAAATATAAGTTAAATTAATGCAAAACAGCAAAAGCTTCTAACTTCACTTTTCTTCCTAATCACAAACATTAATCACAAAATATGAAATAAAATAATTTCATAAGGAAACATCATAATATTAAATCTTCCTACATTCAATTAGTGATAAAAATTATTTTATTTTTTTTTGTTTTATTATTGCTAATAATAAATGCATCTCCATCAAAAATAGGGTTTGAGATTATTTCTTCTTATCACTCACTAATTGCTTACCAGTTGTGTTGAAACAATTATAAATTTATTTATTTTCTAATGATGATGAAATAAATAAATGTCAACTGTTTAAGGTTAAACTAATAGTGGTAGCCCAACTATAATGGGAAGCATCCTAGTATATTGTGAGAGTTTCATTAGGATTATTATTGGAATACTTATATTGCTTCAAATTTTTAAGATTGATTTTTAGATATTATAGGAAGGTATCTTATGTTCCACATCTATATGACTCGGAGCTATTTCACTAGGATAAAAAATATTATGTTTTCTTTGATCTCTTTCTCCTATTTTATAAAGAGCGTAATATGAAATGTTGTTAATATAAAAATTTATATAAAATAATTATATTATCCACTATTTATTTGTATATTATTCTTTTTGAAAAATTAATAATAATTAAATATATATGATATATAATATATTGACAATCTATAAAATCAATAGAATTTATAAATGGTGTTTTTTATGGCTTTTTGTAAAAGTGCAGCTAAAACAGTGTCTGCGCGCCCTCGCGTAGGAGGATGGATAGTCATCCAACATGGAATCAACTTTGATCATAATTGGTTATGGGAGTAGATATTTTCTAGTACAATATGTGTCACTTCACATGTCATGAACTATGATTAATTGAAAAATGTATTTAAGTTAAAATATATATTAGTTATTTTCCTAATCAATAACAACTCTTAACACTTATGATGTGCTCGTATTAGTTACACCTACAAAAATAACACTATTAAGGGTGCACATCTGTTGTCTCACATTTATTGTCACTCCTCAATGTGCCTTACCTTATGTTTGATCAGAAAATTACTTTAAAATTAATCTAAAATATAAAATATATATGCATTTTTATTTAAAGATAATAGATTTTTTTACATCCAAATTAAGTTATGTTAGTTACAATCAATCATGTTCATTCATTTTTTATGGGAAAAACTTAAAAATCATTTAAAATTCTCTGCCACCATTTGAAGCATGATGAGATTAATCTAAAATATATATGCATTTTTTATTTAAAGATAATAGATTTATTTACATCCAAATTAAGTTATATTAATTATACTCAGTCATGTTAATTCATTTTTTATGGGAAAAACTTAAAATTCATTTAAAATTCATTTTTCTCTCTCATCCCTTGGTCATAATTGATCTTTATGTGAGTTATTTAGTGTACATTCTTAGAGTAATAACTCACATAAATAAATGAAGTTGTTAAACTTGAATTAACAATTCACAAATAAATAATACACAAATGTTAAGTTCTATACAAAAGTTTTAATAAGTTATGGTGAGAATGTGAAGAGTTGCGGTGTTTAGTGGAAGAGTATGAGAGAGATAAAGTTATCTTGGGATGAAATGGGAAATGGAAAATTTGAAAAAATAAGCTAACAAAAAATAAATCAATCCATGTTTTTGAAGTTTTTACTTTTTGCTTATTTTTTCAACAAAAAAAAACTGAGTTTATAATTTCATTTGGTTGCAAAAATACATAGTTTATATTTTCAACTTATTTTTAAAAAAAACATAATCTACCAACAACTAAAAAACTATACCAAACATTCACTAAATAATTGTAAATTGAATATTGAAATCTTTTCTTCTCTACGATATGGTTTTATTTGCATCATCATCCTGAAAGCGATGGCTGGGAGCTGGGTAATCTTCCTTAAAATTTTAAATTAAAATATTAAACTCATAATTACGTAAATAACGTTTATGTCGGATATAATCCACTTCCATCAATTTGAGATTAAAGCTTTGTTTAGCTCAAGTTTGTATGCTAGTAAAACGCTTATAAGCTATAAGTTAAAATTGGAAAGCTATAAGTTAAAATTGGAAAGCTATAAGTTAATAAAATAACTAGTTAATTAGAACTATTTTTTGAGATTGAAATTGGAAAAAAATAAAGTATCTCCTCGTATCCGGAAATAAGTTATCTCATTTGGTCATTAAAATTATCACATATGTCCTCTCTTTTTTGTTTTTAGAAAATTTATATTAAAAATGGTTAAATTATACACAATGGCATGATTTTAGTGGCGGGAGAAAATAACATTTTTTTGATGCGAAGAAATACTTAATTCTTGCTAATAAATTATCTTAAATGACTAATCAAATATTAACTTATGAGTTTGTAGCTTATTTTAATAAGTTCCTTTGCCGTACATCAATAGGAAACATTTTTTAGTCAAATTTTGTTGTTGATGATCTTATCAAACACATTCTAAACAGTTATCACTCTTTTCATGTAATTTTATATAATTTATTTTACTAGCAATTTTTTTAATCATTTACGCAATTGAGAGCCGAAGAGTAAATACAATTGTTTTTCTCTACCTTATTTATACTAAATGGCCCACAAAACATTCCATGCAACTAAAATAGAGTTGTTTTGAGATGCAACTCTTGAGCACATTGTGCCCAATTAAGATTATTCCAATTATCGTGCATCCATCTAAGAAGTAGTTGCAAAACTCTATGCAATCATCTTCTACCTAATATACACATATTATGAGACCACTTATCAATAGAGAAAGAAGTTACCATCCTCACCAATATCAAATGCTAGAGAAGCATAAACACAATCTTAGACATAGCAACAATCAATTTTGGATTCAATAATAAGCATTTCTCCAAATAAATACTTTAGGAACATGAACATTTACAATGCTTGATCCATTATCTAGTGGTAGACCTGAATAACTTAATCAACAAGATAAAATGACAACCGAGAATCTCAGCCCCTAATGCACAACTAAAAAGGGTAACAAAATTAAACAGCAAGAAGCAGCATGATAAAAGTAACAATGATAATAATTATCTAAATAACAATACATTACACCACAAACCCAGAAACAAAAACCTGCCTCATCATCCAAAATTGAGATCACCAATTCAATCATCAGTTCCTGTTCTCACTCTTCCTTTCCCCTTCCCTCTCTTCCAGCAATCTCCCAGCCTCTTCATCGGCCTGCCGAGCCTTCTTCTGCGCTTCAGACGCCTTCAGCGCCTGCAACTTCGAATGATTATAGTATGCAACCCCCAAAAATGCTAACCCATATCCAATCAAGTTCAATGGTGTCACAGTGTCCTTGATCACAGACCAAGAGAATGCAATCAACAACCAATCCTTGACCACACCAGCAACATTCATTGTCAAAGCAGAAGTCTTTCCCACCAGCAAAAACACAGCAAGGTTCAAAGCAAAAGCGCAAGTCGAATTAGTCCCGAAAATAACAAAATCGAAATGGTAACTCGAATTATCCCTCAATGAAGGGTACTCCATTAAAACCCATGGAATTGACAAAAACACCAAACAACAAGGAGCAATGTAGTATAGCGATGTAATAGGGTTCAACGAAATCCCTTTCGAATTAAGCAGAATTTGGATAAGAACAAGGCGCGTGGCCTCAAACGCAACAGCCATAAGCTGAAGAGTAACACCCCATGAATCGAATTTGGCTTCGCCATAAGCAGCAACAGCAACACCAAGTGATATCGAAACCATATTAGCCATGGTTTCATTCTTAAACGCCTCTTTCTTAAAAACGACACCAATTGAGTAAACAGCAACAGGCATAAGAGCTTTAAGCATTTGAATAAACGACACAGAGAGGTAAATGTAAGCAGAGTTTGAGAACCAAAGAGAAAGTGAATAGAGTAAACCGATCGGAACCACTGATCGGAGATAAAGGTCACGTGACATTGAAACAGGTTCCACGAGCTTGAAAACACGGACGAGAAGATACGCGAGTGAAGAACAAAAAGCCATGTGGATCATGGTGAGTGAAATCGGGTACGGCCAATTGTACATGTTGCGATCTAGGATGTACTTGTTGTACACGATTACGGTGAATGAGAGGAAGATCCATATAGCTACATAAGTGTAGGAGAGGATGATTTTCTTCACTACACTATCTGAGACTGCCATTTTTTGATAGATCCCAAAACCCTAACCCTAAAGAACCGATTTGGGAATTGAAGAGAAGGGGTTAGAATTTGAGATGGGATCTGGAAGAGGAAGAAAAATCACACTAGTAGTGTTTCTATTTTAAGATGTGTGATGAGTTTGACTCTGGGTATAGATTGATTTTGATTGATTGATTTTTATTTGTTTAATAATACATTGGGCTATTTAACTTGATGGGCTTTTGTTGGGCTCCTTTGGTTGTATAATCCTATTTTTTTTAAGGGTACGTATCTACTGTCCCACACTTAGTACTACTCTATGTATTATGACTTTCTGATTGGTTGAAAAATATATTTAACTTAAAATTTAATTTTTAAATAATTTCATGACCAATCATAAGATTATGGCACATAGAGTAATACTAATTAAGTTTGAGACACTAGATGTGCACCCATTTTTTAAACTTGGTAGAATGAGCCAGATTTGGAATTCTTAATTTGGAACTAGTAAAAGAGAATAAGGTGAGAGGTGTGAGGAATGCCAAAAAAATATGAGTAATATATCACGTGACGAATATTAAGGTTTTGAAGGTTTATAATTATGGAGGGAGGGTGAATGGTTGAAGATCATAAAATGCCTTGTCTGTGAACTTACAGAATATTTCAACAAGAGCTAACATTGTTAGGAGAGAGAAGATAAGTGACCAAATTAACATCGATTACATGTTTATTTAAGCATAATTATTACAAAAGCAATGACTAAATGAATATTTTATCTCGGTGTGGAAGACATATGAAACTTATTTTGACCAGTTCCAATTTTGAAAAATATATGAGAGTCCATAATGTTTTTTCTGTTATTTGAAAGGGAATGGTCGGTATTGGATGTCCGGAAGAATGAAGATGATCAAAAGTCTTGATTATAATGTCGCCTGGACCTGCCGGGTATCTAAAAAGGTTCAATGAGGTTAAATAAAAGAGAAATTACAGTAATAACAATAAGTGCAAGAGGGAATGAGAATTGATTACACTTCTTGTGTGAGATTTTTTATTTAAGAGTTTGAGGTTGCTGACGTGTTATCTTACCATTAGCGTGTACATGGTGGGTACAATAGGAATATATTGGAGTGTCCTTGTTCACCCTACATGCCTACAATTGTTTGATTGTCAGAGGCAAGTGAAATGTGTCGGCGACATAGTAGGTAGAATGTCAATCTTGCATTAAAGACGAGTCAGCGATACATTGATAACAGGGTCAGATGTGCATTAAATGATGAGTCATAGACATTAATGACATGTCAGAAGCATTTATGACACCTGCAATGAGTTAGCCTACCTAAGACGGGTGAGCATGAGATGGTTAGTGTTGGTCCATATGCCCTGGGCAAGTTAGAAACAGCCCGAATTTATCCGAGGTGAAACACATAATATTCAAATATGAATAATGTATGAAATTGTGATAATATAAAAAGCTCATATCATGTGTACATTTTTTTCTTAAGGAATATTGTTGAATAAGAAAAAAGATGTATGCATCAATAGTGTAAGAATTTTTTTACACTTTTATTACATCATTTATTTCAATTGTCACTGACTCCTAAACAAAAGTAAGAGTGTAATATTTATGTACTCACAAAGTAAAATATTGTATTGTCGATACATCATTCTTGTGTATTATTTTTATTTAAGAGTCAATAACGATTGAAAATAAATAGTGAATGATGAAGCGACAATATAAAAAACTCTTATATTATCATTACATACATATTTTTTCTATAAAAGTAATACAAACAAGTGGTAGATAATAAAATAAATATATATAAATCTCTAATTTGTTAATATATAAATGTTAAACTCTTCTTCAATTATAGTTAAGTCTGGTATATATCAAATTACTGAACTAGATTGGGTTAAGTTAAATCTGTCCACAGCCTTAACAAAAATATTAAAATGATTATTAAATAAGATGATTAATTATCACCAATTTCACCATGGTTAAACTATTTAACCATCAACATTGAGTCAACTACTTCATGAACTTACCAATTAATTAAACCCATTTTAGTTGCATTAATTAAAGTTTAGCAAATGTGAATGTTTGTTTTAAGGAACCACTTCTCGCTTCTCTCCTTAGCCATATCGTATGTCTAAGCAACGGTGTTCATATTCCTAGAGTATCTTCGTCGCCATTTCGCAGATCCAAATCTGAAATACCCACGAATTAAATCGCTACGGATTACTAAGAAATCCAAATCTCTTCGTTGATACTTTCACAGTCCTTTTTCATGGCAAATGCATGGAAGAGAAATAACCCCACCAAGTTACTCTCTCCAAAGTTCTTATTTTTACTATCCTCTTCAACTCTTCTTCTTCTCTTCCTCTTCATTTTCTCAACCTCTCTCTCTTCTTTCAAAAATCCTACCTTTTTCACCATCAACACTCATCTTTCCTTCAATGCAATCACCCCTTTCGATTGCATCAATTCCCCTCAGGTCCATCCCGTTGTTGCAAACATCGTTGAAGGAGTTCGTTACCCTTTTCTATATTCCCTTTCTGATTTCGGAACTCTACCTGATAAGCCACACAAGAACATCGTGAGGATGCTTAAAGGGAAACCCTTTCGGAAACCTGATATCTCTGTCACTGTTCAGGAGGTTCTGGAGAATGCAAAGAGTGAAGGGAGAGATGGGTTTGTGGTGGATGTGGGTGCCAATGTCGGTATGGCGAGTTTCGCTGCCGCGGCTATGGGGTTCAGGGTTGTGGCGTTTGAGCCTGTTTTTGAGAATTTGCAGAAGATTTGTGAAGGGGTTTACTTTAATAGAGTGGCGGATTTGGTTACTGTTTTTGAAGCTGCAGCTTCTGATCGGATTGGTAACATTACCATTCACAAGGTGCTACTCATATATTGAATGTGATTTTCTTTTATATATGGTTTTCATATGCTTGAATTGAATTTGGGTTTAGTATATTTTATGGTGATTTTATAATTGAACTATAATGAGGATTATGGAAGAAGGATGGGCTTAATTAGATTGTTGGTGATAACCTAATTAGTTCAGTAAATAATATTCTAAATTTAATGAGTAAAGTAGAGAAGATTGCATTTGGTGGGAAAATTTAAAGTGTATTAATTTGCACAATGTGCAAATCTGGATAATAATCTCAGGATCCGTGAGTGGCAAGAACCCACTTCCTTGATTTTATCATGTGATTATCCGATTTCATTTTACTCTCTAAATGGGGAAGTTGAATCAACTAAATCTTCTGGTAGGATATTCCAAATTGATAAAATTTCAAATTTAATGATAAACTTTAATGCATTGACCATGGAATGCTATAGCTAATTATAATTAGTTAAGATATTATCAGATTTATTGAGGCTAATCAGTGCGCTGACTTATTGGCAAAACATGACTCGAGGGAAGATATCTTTAGTGTACTGGCTGCAGCCTCCTCCTGAGTCGGCCTTTTCCTATAGAAGTGACAATTCTTTGTTTACCAATACAAAGATGTTAACCTTCCGACTTGAAGTTATGTTGCAGCTAAAGGATAGTTTGTTTTATAGCTGTTAGAGAACACTTGAAATGACTATAAGATTTTGAAAGACCTAGTTAGCTCGGATGATTCATATCACAGTGATTCATAAACTTTTACGTTGACCTTCGATTGGATAACACAACCTTTACCTTTTAGAGATCATTGCTTTGTCAATGAACATTATTTATGATAGAGCATTATGGCGTCGTTTGATTCATGTAATTGATCCCTCCTAGTAGGATTAAGGCTCGGTTGTTGTTGTAGTTAGCTTGAGTGGTTGGCTTGGGTGAAGGATTAAGTAAGGTACTAGGTTCACGTTGAAAATTGCTGATTAAATATTTGTTAGGGGTGGCTAGTACTCCCCGCACTTGGATGAATGTCATAGTCTCAAAACCCCCTCTTAAGGTAGTAACTGGAAATATGGTGCTCCAAAAGTTTATTATGGGCAATTTCTGATGGTTTTATAGCATCTTAAAAATAGTGTAAACAGATGGAGTGTGCATTATGCTCAATAAAATGGTCAATTATTTGAAAAAGATGAAACCAACTCCTGTTTTTATTTTTAGTTTTGATTATAGCCATGGAGTCTGACTTCATGGTTCCATATAAAAGTTACCTTTTTAAACAAAATGATTTTGCAATGGAAATTTAGAATTTGGTGCCTTTAACTTACAGGTGAGAGTTTGCCTCATTGTTTATGGCATGACAAATAAAAAGGAAAAAGTTGATTGAAATGATTTACTACTATTTTACAGTGCAACTTCTGCTTGTCTTCAGTGTCCTGAATTCTGATCATATGATTTTGTTTTTGCTTATTTACCAGTTAGTTGGTAGACTGGACAACAGTGCTGTTTCTGCCACAGGTGCAAAGATGGCATTTAAATCCAACGAAGAGGTAGCTTTTCAAGTAAGGACTGTTCCTCTTGATGAAGTGATTCCGGAATCAGAGCGTGTGCTTCTCCTCAAAATAGATGTCCAGGGCTGGGAATATCATGTTCTTAAAGGAGCATCAAAGTTGCTCTCAAGAAAGGGAAGTCAAGCCCCATATTTGATATATGAAGAAGATGAGCGTTTGTTACAGGCCAGTAACAGCAGCGCGAAAGAGATTCGAGACTTCCTCCAAAGTGTGGGTTATCATGAATGCACCCAGCATGGCACAGATGCACACTGCACCAAGAAGGATTGATCATAATTTCACATTTCAGTTTTGAATTGCCAAGATGGAAAACCAAGTCATTGCTACTCCCTGTATACAGTATATACCACTTGACTAACAGAATGTATCAGCTACTTGTTGAGTGATGAACAATCTGATGCATTGGTTACAAATGCACGGTTAACAAATCTATATTAACTTGTAATCCTACAAAAATTATGTATCTATGAAAGTGTTAGAAAGGCTTATGTTTGTGGACATGCATTCATTACCTTTAATATGATTCTTGGGTAAATCTTTATGGGGTTCTGTTGAGGTTTTTGTATACTGAGTGTGTTAATTGTAGCCATTCAATAAATGAACATCTCAAACTTCCATATACACGGGAACTTGTTTATTTATTGTATTTAATTTGACTGCAGTTTTTTACACTATTATTCTGTCTTGCATGTCATCATAAAATAAAATGAATGCATCTCTAAACTATAAAATCCTGCAAGTAAAAGTATATTTACCATAAATTTTAGTCATAAAGCTGCTTAACTTTTGTAACTTGAATAAATTTTACTTTATGAACTATTTCTTATATGTATATTAGCTACTGTTTCTGCTCCCAAACTGCTTACAAAAATTATTGTGCAGAGTAGATATATACATTTACATGAAGAGAAGCAAGCACAAATAATATGCAGATGAAGTTATAGATTATGATTTTGTAACTTAAATCCGATGATGAATTGATATAATAGAAGGCATATATTAATTAACAACCATTCATGACTTATGCTGCAGAACACTACAAAAAAATATTTAGTCCTTTCCAGGAAATTAAATCATGCAGACCAAGTTCATAGCATACATAAATCACGAAGTTATTGGAAGGTAAGAAGAGAACAAACAACAAACCAAAAACAACAAACCAAAAACTCATCATGAAAGAAGAACCCCACTCAAGTTGTCTGCAAAAATAAAAGATAATCATAATAGTAAGGGAAAAAATTAGCTTCTGAAAATTGGAACAGAAAATATAATACCACTTGGAGCAAACAGAGTAAAAAGTTATTAAACAAATATTTATTTTGACTCAGAAACATACTAAATGGACCATGGTGCTACTTTGCACCTCTCTTAATTACACTATCTTCTCCTAATATCTGGAACAACAGAAGCAATCCAAGGAGTCCATGAGGTACTGCAGGAACCAGATTATTGGTGTAAACCAACCCACCAGCTATATATGATGGTACAATTTTAAGTCATATAATAATTCAGGATGTTAGTGAAAAAAGTTAACAAATCTCATCCCTCTAAATTTTCATTCATCTAGTTCCAAAGAACCCAAAACTAAGGCAACACATGTGAAAAGAAGTACTCATTTTACAAATGAATCAAATCCAATCCTTTAAGAGATTGTAACTATGTAACTCTAGATAGTGTAATCCACACAATGTACATGCAAGTATTATATTATGGAGATCAGTATACACAATCACATAAAAGATATAGGGCAACATCTACACTATTCTTAACTCTCTCTATCTGTACTTTCTTGTATTTGCTAAGTTTTATTGTGCTCATGTAATTGAATGAGTTTTAATCAATTTTAATAGGTGCTCTCATATTTCCCTCCCTAGCTTCATTAATTATTGTGACATGCTTAACCATGTTATCAGTGGATACTAAAACTAAAATTTTAGAATGTATCAGAATCAGATGAAAAAAAACTATATGGACTAATATAAAAATTTAATATGAACATAGAAAAACAATATAATTCATATTTAATATATTCAAGTGAATTTCCATTTTATGACAAACATGTCGCTTTGGCCGAGTGGTTAAGGCGTGTGCCTGCTAAGTACATGGGGTTTCCCCGCGAGAGTTCGAATCTCTCAGGCGACGAATCTTTTTACCAAATTTGATTATTTCTGATCAACCTTTACTTACCATTTTCCAACCCCAACTTGACACAATGGCACCGTTAACTGATATTGCAATGCTAGGTCATTTAATAAGAAAATCATTGAAGCCAGATGTACCAAAAGAAGACACAGATAGGGCACAAATCCTTCAATGGTCATGTGTTATGATTTTTGAAGGTGTTAGGGTGGAAAATTGTGAAAAGACTTATATATAGTCAATTCATATTTTATTTTTTTAAACTAATCATATTTTAGGACAAGAGTTATGACTCTCACATTATATTGTATTAACTTATTCAATCGTATCTTATATGGTGTGTCAAGCGTGCCACTAGAGTTATTAAGTTTTTTTTAGAAATTCTTCTCCAGAAGTAAAATAAAATTAAAATTAAAATATATAGTACTAAAAACGGAGAAATGCTAAATTGATTAATGAAATACAAATAATATAAGTGATCGTTGTATGCCCATACTAGACCCAATAATTTGACCACACATGGGCCTATCAATATGGATGGATCCTTGGCAATCAAAAGAATTCAATTGTTAATTAAATCCGTTTGAGTTGAGATTCAATTTACTAAATCGGAGAAAATCTTAGTACTCAAATAACTTATCCACATAATAAAACAATAGGTTAATTTTTTGTTGTATAAAATGGAGAAGATTACCATCCTTATTTCTCTCTGTTGCTAATATAAGGATCTAAGCTATCTTTTACATGAACATCAAGGATCTATTATTGAAGCATGCCCAGAACTTGAGATGACACTAATGTCTCTTAATCCTAAATTTTGTATGTAACATAAAAGACTGTTCAACAGTTTTATCGTTTATTGATATCTGTTATAAAAGAGGTACCCAGGATCGTAACTATTGCGATGTGTTTCCGGAAACATTGTTGCATGTCATGAGGATGTGTGTTATATAAGAACACAACCATGGGTTACTAAAAGTGTGTTATTTCTTTATGATACTTGACTTATATGATTCCGATATTAACTTCAACATCATAATCTGTAGAAATATAACATTGACATGTTCATGTCTGACCGAGGAGCATTCTAGCACAACCAAAAATATTAGAATATCTATTTACAAACAAATGTACAATTAATGATTTGTTGAGTTTTATAATGAAAAGAAAAGAAAGGAAGAAGAAGAAGAAGAGGGGATATAATATATGCATCACTATACTTGTTAAAATAATATTTTCTATAATTGATACATCACTACTTCATATATATTAGGTTACATCAATAACTCAACAACAATAATAAGATGTACGGGACGGGTTTAAATGTATAACAAGGACCATACAGCTAGGGTGGGATACAGTAAACGTGCAAATTATTATCTATAGGATGGGGATATATTTTTGGTTACAATGTGGATCCACAACTTTAATACTTTTTTTTTCCTAAAGAGATGTAGACATATTAATTAAATGACTGTGATTTAAACTAAAAATAGTCCCCAACACGAACAAAAGAAGGTAGAAAATTTAAATATTTAGTTCTTTTTTTAAATTTTTTAACACGGTATTATACTATTATTAGATATTTGTCATATCAGTTGTATGGTCGTTTTTATCGTTTACTCAAACCCTAGTTATAATATTATAATTACAGATTTCTCACTTATTTATTATCCAATGACACAAAACGAATTAAACTTTGAGAGACTAGTATTAGAACTGTGTCTTATTAATTTCAGTATCATATAGGAGGTAGCTACCCGAAAGAATGGAACAAGAATGAGCATCACATAATTATGAGAATGATAAACCAGTGGTGGAGTACATAAAAATTAAGATAAGGAAAACGTATATAGTAAGTAAATCATGATGAATACAAACAATCAGGTAATAGTGCAGTTTCTATGAACTTAGACACAATTTATAAACGCCCCTTAGCTTATTTTCATAGCCCCAAATCTTCTAAATTGGGCTGTGCATGTAAATGTATATATATATTATAATAGATTATAGATATTTATATATAAATAACTATGACGATTATGTGAAAATACTTTTAAACATATGATATGAGATGTCACCTCTACCCTTTAATTAATATAGACTACAAACTTCATCAACTGATGCACCTGGGAGAGATGAAGATGATGAATACGTGAATATCATCACCATAATAATATTAAGAATCAAAGGAGAGACCCTTAAAGAAAAAAGCTGGCATCATCTCCGTGTTCCTTATTGTTAAGGGTTGAAGGGCTAGGACAGTTCCTATTAAGGAGCTCTTCAATCATTTGTAGGGCAATTCTATCTTCTTCATTCATTTGTGTCTTCACCTGCACTTGTTCCTGATCATGAACTGCCACTATTGCTGGTTTAAACTGATAATTATTATTATGTTCAGAAGAAGTAGAAGTAGAAGAAGGTAGAGAACTACTACTATCTTCACCACCCTCATTGGTGTTACTCTTCTTTTTCCCCAGTTGAACAGTCATAACCCAATTTGAATCAGAACCTTGCCCAGCACGCTTTTGCCACACTCCAATGTGAGAATTCTCAGTGTCAAGCCTCAAACATGTCATGGAAGGAGAAGGTACCTTGCCACATTTTCGAAGCTTAGCATGTAGAATCTCTTCTAGATCCTTCGAGGTGGAAGAAGTTGTGCCATCGTTGTTACTCATAATCTTTGGGTCACCTTCGGGTGTTTGGGTTATTGGGAAATTTGTTTTGGCGTTTCTACCACTCATCAAAATGGCAGCTTGATCATAAGCTCGTGCTGCTTCTTCTGCTGTTTCAAATGTACCTAGCCACACCCTCCTTTTCCTGTTAATAAAGAACATAGGAATAATTAAAATAGTGTAAGAAAATAGCAGAATAATATGGTAAGGATTATTAGTAACTTACAAAAGAGGGTGCCGAATTTCGGAAACCCAAGAACCCCAATGACGCTGCCTGACACCTCTGAACTTT
Organism: Lupinus angustifolius; assembly: GCF_001865875.1. NCBI lineage: Eukaryota > Viridiplantae > Streptophyta > Magnoliopsida > Fabales > Fabaceae > Lupinus > Lupinus angustifolius. The sequence goes on from NC_032009.1 coordinate 21,262,189, forward strand.
CTTGATTGTACCATGTTGATGTTACTGTTGTCAGAAGTGTGACAAACAGTGATGGACAAGTACAGAAGGAACAGAGTACCAAGATATAGAGTGAGAAAAAAGTGGGAGAGCCCTACAAAGTTAAGGCCAAAAGAAGGGAACACTGTCGGCTAACCATAAGGGTTCTCTTAACTCATATTAAATAAGGTCACCTAAATGATTAACTCTTTCATTAAATGTTGCTGACTTGGTTCTTGACTTGTTTGCTAGGTCATTGGATTCTTACTATATTCTCATTTTGCTTTTCTGTGTAACTACAAATTCATCACTTTTCTATTATGTATTCATGGTACATCTTTAAGATAATAAGAAAACCCATGTGGGTAAAATTATGTATAATCGCTCAAGATATTAAATATAAGGATAAAGCTATTAACATTTAATAAATTTGTCTAATAACATTTTCTATCAATCAACTATAATTTTACAAAAATGAAATTGAAATTTGAATGATTAGTAAAAATAGGTGTGAATAAGTAGAATATAATGGAATATGAATATGAATATCAATATCTTCCCCCTTCTTATAAAAAAACTTGTTTTTTTATTATTGTAAACGTTTTTCTCATCAACATTAAAAACACGTTATAATAATGGTTTTGAAAACAATAACATACAGATGATCTGGTTATATAATAGGCATGAAAGATGGTGTTAAAAAGGGTTAAATTGATGTATACTACTTTTATGGTAAGTATATATCCATTATTTATACTAGTATATCGGTCGACATTCTATGCCTATCGACCCACATTCTTACTTTTTTAATATAAAGTGTATAAACATGATTTCTATAAATTCCTCAAGTTGTCTTTACAAATTTCTCAAATTTTCTATAGAAAGATAGGTATATTACTTTTCATGAAAGTTCTCACCATTTCCACAATATTTTTTTCATTCCGCATATATAGTGAAATTTCAATAGGTGATTGAAATAGAAGTGTACCAAATCTAATTATCATTAAATCTTAAATATAAATAATATAAACAAATGATAATAGTAACATCCAAAATGCCTATACCAACTCAATTCATTATTTTGGGATAAAAAAATTAAAGGAAAGAAGTGTTTGGGATGGAAAAAATGGTCAATTGTAAGTTTTTTTAACACTTTCTATATATAAAACTTTATACCGTGGCAACTCTGAACTATATAGCATATACAGTTGTATAGTATTGTAAAAATGGGTGCAAATGTTGATTTTCCTTGTATTTTTCTTCTCCTTCTCTTCTCTCTTTCTGTGTCTTGCATCATAGCACGTTAGCGGGCCATATTTAACATAAAATACGTGGAACCCAAAGGGAAAGTGACTCTCATTAGGATCCTATTATTTGCCATTATTGTATGGAGTCACTCGATCAGTAGTGGTTAGCTTTATGGAGATGTAGCACATTTCAAAATGGTTGATGAAGCTAATTAAATATGGTAATTCGCAATAAACCTCCGAAATCACAGCTTAAGATAACACCTTTGATTTAATTGTTATAAATGCGGGTTTTGTTTTATTTTTATTTTTCAATGAACTATAAAACGTTAGTGGGTCATGCATAACTAGTAAAATAAAAGTATGAAATGGACGTGGACGAAATGAGAGCCTGATAAAGATTAGTAGTTGTAGCAGTATTGAAGATGCAACAAGGTCGTGGCTGTGATTGGGGACCGATGAGTAGTGAACTTAGGTTGAGTATGGACCTTTACATATTCATGTTCCAACTTTTATCCCGATCCAATGAAAAAATGTCACTTAATTGAAAAGAATATTTTTAAAGACACTAATTAATATTTTTATATTACTTGGATGATGCCGATTGGTTAGAGACATGAGAATATAATAATTTTGGGACAAATGATCCAGTTCCCGTTGAATATAGGTGGCTAGTGTCAACATCAAACAGAAAATAATGCACTATCATATTTGTCCCCCTCATGCTTCGTCAATTCTATTGGATCATCATCATGATATTTATTGATACAAATTGACATCTCACCCAATAAAGAAAGAGAAATGTGTGTATGTATTATGCATGTTCCATGATGTAAAACTTTCCTCCTTTTGTCTTCAAATATGAAGTTGCAGTCTTATTGAAATTTGTCACGAATTACTATATTAGATTATTAAAAATGATAGTAATTTGGGTTTGATACTTACGTTCAAATCAGATGATAGAAAATTATATGTATACGTACCCAAGAAAATCAAATGGTAGGATATGCCAAAGTCAAGTGTATGATTTGATATTTTTAAGGTTTTGAACGAATAAAATTTTTGTAGCGACTAAAAGCAAAAAATACATAACTTTCCACTGTTTAAAAAACTTAAATAGTAACTTGTATTTTGAAAAGTTAAACGTGAGTGATACATTTCTTACTTTCCACTATGCTTTAGATGTCACAAACACTTCTTCTGTGTACACCACTGAAAATTATACTGTAAGACAATTTGGATGGTAATTTCGTTTGTTTTAGACATGGACCAACCTCAACCAACTAAGCACTAATTAGAGACCTTTATGAGATGTTGAGTGATACTCATTATATTGAGTTTATTAGAGCTATTAGAGCTAGCCATTATTGATACTCATTACATAAGTTTATTAGAGCTAGCCATTTTAAAAATAAATAATTAAGCTATAACACAATTTCTCATATCCATAATTTGTCTTTTTTTTATTTGCTTATGCTACTATGTTTGGGTTTTTTTAAACCAACAATAAGTATGTTTGTATAGGAAATTAATGCATTTATAAAATGTATTAATAACATCAAACTAATATAATTTTAGTTATTTTAAGATTTTGATTATGAAGATAATTTATCCAAATATGTTAGATTAAGTTATATGTGATTCTTTCTTAAGAATGAGTGTTTTTTTTTGTTGAAAAATAACCACCAACAAATACATTGAAATTTTAACCCATTAATCATCTAAGTGTGAATATGGATGTAAATGGGATGAGGTGGATGCAAGTATTGATTACCTGTCCTCCACATCTAGTTGGAGGGTACACATATGAGTATAACACGTATGCATATGTATTAAATCAATTTAATAAGAAATATTACATGAAAAACATAAATATGATAATTTTTGTGTCATTATATTTCAATTATTAAATTTAGGATTTAATATGTACATAGTGACAGTATAAGTGTTTTTTGTACTATTACCAAATTATTTATTATTGATTTATTAATCATCATTAACTATGTCAAACAAAAGTAATATAAATCAACGGTGTATGATATGTGCATAGTGTAAAAAATTTACATCATCGGTGCACAAATTTTAAACTCATAAATTTATTAGGAAACAACAAAAATAGATTGTACAATTTCAAAATAATAGAAAATATACAATAAAAAAAATAAAAAATATGTATTAAGAAAACAAATTTATGAGTATAGAGAATACTTGTGGTATCCTTATTAAAGTTATTCAAATTTAAATTGATTCACTAGAAACCATTTTAAAAAGATTAAAATTGTTTGGATTATGTTGGATTGATTTTTAAATTTGAATCAATTTTTGGTTCCAATTTCAGATTTCAAATCTGTCCTGGCTAAATATATACACAAAAATAAAGATTATTTTATTTCTAAATATAATTAACCTTCAAATTGATAATTTAAAATGTATATTTTTTGTATTTTCTAATTGTTAAAAATATTTTTACTTATTAGCTAATACTTTTTTATTGTTAAAATTACGCTGGTGTGCTACTAATATTGTCCAGATGTTTTATTTTTCTTGTTGCTTTTATTTTTAGTCAAATAAATATTATTAATGTTCAACTAAATGTTTATATGTATCACCCTTGATACTAGGAGTCTTAGAGTAGACTTATTGATTTTTAATGTAAGTTTGACACTTCCAACATGTACTAAACTTACTATATTGAAATATACATGTTTTTATGTGTGAAATTGATACTTTAAAACAGTTATTTTTTATTAAAAAACTAAATTAAATCAAACTGAAACCACATATAAATTTTAGATAGAATCTCTTAATATAAATCAATAAAATTAAGCCAGACCATATATTATTTATTTCTTTGGATCACATAACTTTTTGCGTAAAATGTAAAAACTGATTCATACCGACCCCAAATGTGTCTATCCGCCTGACAATTCACACAATTTTAGAAGGCTTAGTGGGCCAAAATCCTTAGACCCAGGCTTTCTCTGTATGAAGTGCGGTTGTATAGTAATAGCTAACGGCCCATCTTCCCTTGTTCCTCCAACTCCAACTCCAACTCCAACTCCAATCCCTCGTTTCACCTTCTTCCCTTGTTCCTGCATCTTCTCTTCTATCACCTTCCATAAGGTTCATCATCCCTTACTTCTCTTTTCATCATTTATTTCATTTCTATTTTCCTTATTTTTATCCCTAGTTATCTTTTTTTCTTCTTATTTATTCATTACATTATCACAAAATTACTAATGGAATGAAACAGAATCTATTTACACCTGGACACAGCCTTTTTAATTTACAATATTGCATTTCATGATTAGGGTTGCTGCTACTGTTTCAGTTTTTGATTGTTTGCATAAAAAACAGTATTTTGTAAATTGAAGCTGATTCCTTTCTCTTGTTAGGAATTATAGACTCAGGATTGTATATTTTTACCATATTTATATGCTGGCTGTGGAATGTTATGCTTCTGAACTTATCTATACTCTTTCAAGGTTTAGTCTCTAATGTAGTTTGAGGGGAACCATTTGGGTTGAATGTGATTGTTTTATCATTTTTTAATTGATTGTTGATGGTTAATAGAGAATATAAATTATAGTTTGTTGGTGTTCTTGTGTAGAAAGTCATGAAGGTTCGGTCATCTGTGAAGAAGATGTGTGAATTTTGTCGGACAGTTAAGCGTCGAGGACGTGTCTTTGTGTTATGCACAGCCAACCCTAAGCACAAGCAAAGACAAGGCATGTCTACGTTTGCAAATGAAGGGTCATCTAATCCTCTGTATGTGTTCTTTTTGCCTTGTTCTGTGCTATGGATAAATTGTAGGGCTTGTTTAGATTCAAAACAATAGTAACCGATACGTTTTGGGGGAAACTATATATTAAATTTGTAGCAGCGAAAAATGCTTAGTTGTTGTTGGCTGTAGTAGTGTAGTATTTTTTTCATGCATTTTCTCTCCCGAACTCCACTTGTGCTATCTATGTCTGTCATAGATGACAAATATACACACAAATGCAAATGCTATACTTGATCACCATAGATTTTCTATCCTTGCTCGTGACCAATTGCTGCTATGCCGATTTCTGTTTAATATACACTTCAATGGCTATTGAGTTCCTTTAACGTGATTCCTAAAAACAATTCAGGTCTTCGGAGATAAGCAGTGCGAAGCAGGAGATTGTGCCAACTCACAGTTCGAGAACAGGTCCGGCTTCTCTTTTTCCACAAAGGCACAGCTTGTCCATGTTGTATGGATGGAGGGTAGGCCTGGTCTCTATTCTGTCCAAGAAGTAGAAAAGATAACTAGCAATTTATAGTCCAAATATTGGAAGGAATAAATATGAAGAAATTGATAATCAACAATACTTGATTGAGGCCTGTGGTTCTCTCTGTACTTTCTTTATGTTGGTTGATGAAGTTGTCTCCCTAAACTTATTTTGTTCTGCCTCATTTATTTCCCACACTCATGGATTTTGTTTCAAGGTCAAGATGGTGAACAAAATGTAATTTTGTAGTGTGTTTCAGTGTTCAGTGAATCTGCGGAATGCAAGTAATACCTGTCCACTTCCATTAAGGCATTTAACCTTATATCCACTTCAGCCAGAAACGCTGTGTTTTCCAATGATAATCAATGTATGATATAGATAGGTGTTGGTTGGAGGACAAGGATATGCTGTCCCAAAGTATGTTCCAAAGTCTGTCTCAAACCAATTATATTATACTATGTCAGTTAAAAAAATAAAATATTTACGACTGTATCAAAAAAATTCACTATGATTGGTTAGGGACATGTTTTGAGATAGGTTTGAGGATAGCATATCGCCATCCATTAGTTGGAGGCTTGGAGCTGTAAAAGGCAAAAAGTGTGATACCCCTTTGAGCTTGCAACTAGTTGGAATGAGTGAAGAAGCTATTATTGCTTGATCACTTTGCAACTAATCTAATTATTATTCAACTTTTGATTGGTATGTAGCAAATTAAGGAAATCCCATCGTAGTGGACTGGTTAATTGTACAGTTGGATGGACTAGCTCAATTAAATTGAAACATACCATTAATGTTTAATTTGTTATTAAAATAGCAGTTATATGTATCTCAAATTCAACAACTTTTTTACATCAAATTATGTTTATTTCATTCTGCATCTTGAAAAATACATCTAAAAATAAAAGTACAACTAAAAATTATCACATGTAGAAAATCAAGTTTCATTATCCTCTTTTTTTACACTTGCTCGTGTGTAGAGTTTTTATGGCTCGTTGGTTATATGCACCCTCGATATCAATATTTTTATGTTTAAGGTTATTTTAAAAATTTATTAAATAGTATAAAATATTTATATTATCTGACTATAAAAATCGTATTTAAATTCACATTAGAAACTACATTATAGAAAAATGGAGAAATAAGGGTTGAAACTGGTTTACATGTGCGTTGGATTTTCTAAAACACCTTTTAAGAATAAATTTTGTTAGCAAACGTCCTAAAGTGGCTCCTTTGAATCAGTGGTGTGAGGTGTGTAGGACAAAATTGGTAAAGAGGAAAGAAACATGCAATATAAATTAGATGAGTGATTTAATCCAGGTAACAATGTCATGGTCTTAGGTATTTGTTTAATTATTGTGTTATTAGCACACATGTCATGTTTTATATCCATTTGTCTTGTTGGGCTTGTTACATATATTATTACAGTAGTAGTAACATAAACAATCATTTATGAACTCTCTCTCTCTCTCTCTCTCTCTCTCTCTCTCTCTCTCCAGCTAGCTTCATCTATGTGGTTGTGTTGATTTTGGTCATAGATGGTGATGATTACTTCTTGGATAACTGACTTTTTCCCTTGCATGGGGTGAGTCACCCTCCTCCTCCTCCTTTCATTCATTATCATTCATATTTATCACTTTCCTTTTCTACTAAATTTGGTAACTTTCTGCTTATTAACCCAATATTTGTTTAGCTATTGATTTCCCTTCATCTTTTTCAATTCTTGACTTGTATTATGTCACTAAGGGCTTATTGGATTTGATGCTTATTTAGTTAAATGATTTACATTTTACAAATAAAAAAATGGAATAGTGCTTGTTATTGATGTGATTAGATGGGAAATGAATGAAGAAGAAGAAATGCATTTCTTTTATTGGAGCTTCAATTATTAGTGGATATATATACTGATTGATATGTTAACAACTTTTTTTCTTTTCAACCTTTAATTTATATAATTTGATGGAGTAACTCAATGTACCTATCAATACTGAGATTTGCTTAATCAGAATCTTTGAAAAGAAAATGCCTTCATCAGTATATACATAATAATTTATGTTTGAAGCTTCTTAAAGAGAGTAAATTTCTGCACTTTTCATTGTCAGTTAATCACTTGTTATCTTGTAATAGCAAAGCATGGAACCAGTTTCAATGTACTACTAAGAGATTGTTTGGACATGTTGTGAAATTACTAAGATCTTCTTTTTTTAGTTAAAAGGCCGGGTAGTTTTTTGAGGTGTTGAGACAATGTATAAAATGCTTTTTAATAACAACAAAAGCAGAAAATCTTCTGCTAAAGAGAAGCAAGAAATTGGAGTTTTAAAAAATTCATTGGCCTATGTTTTGTTGTTATTTAACTTGTTTTATAACAGAGCAGTGGTTGTTTTGGATGCTGTATGAAAACCACACCAGTTATTGCGGTGGATGAGCCAGCAAAGGGGCTAAAAATTCAGGGTCAGACAGTGAGAAAACCAACCATATCGGAAGGTTTCTGGAGTTCAAGCACTTGTGATCTGGATAACAGCACCATTCAATCTCAAAGAAGTATCTCATCTGTCAGTACATTAAATCAAATTCTCTATCATAGCAATGGAACTTCTATCGCAGGCACCAATTCTGAATTTGTAAACCAAGGTGAGTCCTATGTTGATTTTTTGTTTTCCTTCCGAGTAACAAAATTTGGGATGCTCATCTATATATACTTTTAGCATAGCATATGAGATTTGCTTTGGGGTAATATAACAAGCCCTAAGGGTAAAGAGAAAGTCGGCAAGTGTGGGATCAAACCCCTTTTGCATCAGGTTCAGTCCTACGTCTAAGGTTGTTTGTTCATTAATTGAATGCGTACATTGTTCTGATGCCATCATTGTAATATGCACTACACATACATGCTATTCATTACAGGTCTTCTCCTCTGGAATGAGAGCAGGCTTAACTGGACTGGAAGTAGCAGAACTATGAAGCAAAGCCAACAAAAACGAGAACCTGTACTAAAGTACGTAAACTGCATTACTTATGAGCCAATTGATCAAATACTTTTTAATCATAAATATAAATAAGTGCCTCATCTTTGAAGTCAAATCCATAGAAAAAACTTGGTATAGAAGTAGTAATTCATAAGCATCTGACTTTGAGTTCAATTCAATTATTTACTTACTAATTAAAGCCTGGTTTTTTATTAAAATCATTGTACAAGCATATTGTAGATGCATCCTGATCCAGTGCTAAACTATATACATAAGCTGTCCCTTTCCGTCTGGTTCATTTGTCTATTTTTCTTCTTTGTCTCTGCAATTCACAAAGGTTAAAAATATTCGGTATATGTTTTATCTCTTGAAGACCATAATTATCTGAAGCAGAACATTTTCATGAAATATTTATGTTTATTCGGCTTATGGCTCTATACATGCTCAAGCTTCCATCATCTGCCTTACGCCGTTTCTCCCATCGGATGATAATTAGTCATTGTGTTTGTTGCAGCTGGACTGCCACTTATGAAAGTTTGCTTGGGACAAGACAATCTTTCCACAAGTCATTACCCTTGTCTGTAAGTGTCCTATGCATATTTCATTTCGTTACTGCGATTTTCGAGGCGAGATCTAAAATTACTAATTGATAATTTGGTTATCAATAAATAGGAAATGGTAAAATTCCTGGTGGATGTTTGGGAGCATGAAGGGATGTATGATTGAGAGGTTAAAGTGCTGAAGCTTTGTTTTTAGTTACTTCAATTTAAATGCTGTGTTTAACTCTGCCGAAGGCTTTAGTGTATAGTTGTGAAATAAGATTAAAAGATCAAACACAAGTTTGTTCCAAATGCAAAGCCAATAGTTTTATTTTTGTTTTGCACTCCTGTAAATGATTCTATACCACTTCCAAACTAAAATATGAATTGCTGAATTAGCTTTTATTATTTCCTGTAATTATGTATGCATATGATTCCTGTTGTTTGTCACTTTTCCAGAAACCCTGTTGGTTTCCGGAGTTAGTCACAGATCTGTTATTTTTCCAAGAGTGAGTCTCGACACAATAATAAGGTTACTTGCCTTGTGACCTGAAGTTCTGATTCAAATATTAGAAACTTCTTCGCTTGCGAGGCGTGCATAACTGCATTTGCGCATAAACACTAAACAGCTACTTATTTAAAAAGTTCTAATTTAATCCTATGTGAAAATATAGCTTACTACAATCCTTTTATTCTATTTTTATTTGAAAATAATAAAATGAATACTATTGGTAGAAGCACTATTGTGTTTAGATTGCTTTGAAACGATTGAAGTTGGTTATAACTTGATAATTATAAAGTTAAAATTAGACTGGATTATTGATGTATTGTATTATTTATTATTACTAGAATATAGATGTCATTGGCTAAAATATAAAGAGTAAAAATGAGAACTAATTAATCATTGAAAGGTTTTATAGTTTTTTTGGAATTTTATTTACTGAATAGCTCTACAAGTCAATAAAGTATCAAATAAATAACAAGTTTATCGTGCAAAACACTATCATAGTAGAAAAGTTTTTAATAAGTATACGTGATATGTAGGATTAGTCTTTATAAAATATCATTTAAAGCATGCATGTTAATTTTCGCTTTCATTTGAATTCCATAAGTTTAGAATAATACCAAGGCTTAGTCCAATCAATTAATTTGATTAAATTTTGTATTTGAGGTTTTTTGGTTATTGATTTGGTTTTGAAAGCACAAGAGATGCACCTAAAAAGATGAATTTTCATCTGTTGTTAAATAGTAATGGAGAATTTCACATAAAATTGTAAAGAGAGAATTACTACTGTTATACTGCTCTTGAAGATTTTCGTTTGGTATAAATATTGATGATAGACCTTTTGTGGTTGCCATATTTTGCAAATTTATGTCATACCTTAGTTCCAAATTGCGGACCACATCATGTGGTTACAATAATATTGCAGTTATGCCACAAGTGATCATATAGTAATTACGATGTGATACTAAATCATAGTATACGACCATAACAAGTTATAACGTAACTGCATTGGACCACATCTGGACAGCACTTGATTACATGAGACCCATCCAATGTGACACAAGAGACTCATTTTTTTTGTTCCATTGTGTCCCAATTCAATGGAAGTTTGACACATACTTAAAAAAAAGATTAAAAAAATATAACATAATAATTTTATGTGATTTGCTGAAATATAATTGACTTAGGACATGGAGACGGAAAGATTATGGGACAGAAGATCCTAATTCCTTTATGTGTTACGTTTTATGATTGGTTTAAAAAATATATTTTATTAAAAATTTACTTATTAAATATTTTGGTGACCGATCATATAGGAAGATAAACGAAAAGGATGATACTTACGCAAGGAGAGCAAAAACTATACAAAAATCATTGTACGGCATGAGCTTTCTTTTATGTAAGATTTATAATAATAATAGTAAGCTATGCAAGTGATTCTTCTGAGAGAAAATCTGTCTGTTGAAGAAAAGGATAATTTGTACAGGAACTGTTATCTACCACTACTGTTCAATGTCTTATCCTGGAGTGACCACTTTGTCCTACTCATAAAAGGCAACACCAACCAAAACGAGGGACATGCTTCACCCACAATGGACTTCACACATCACGAGATAGCATTTCTCATCTAATAATAGGGTGTGCCACTGTTCCTTGTAGTATATTTTGAGTAATCAAGTATATGATTATCGATAAATGATGATGAAAGGTGTTGGTTCTTTATTTTGGATGGCTGGTATTTGGTTTTTATAAAGTTGTAGAAATGACTTTTTTTTTTGTTAAGCGGAAATGTATTAAAGAAGTATAAGGAGTGTTAACCCAATATAAGAGAAAGATTATAAATTGCAAAGAGTAAAGAAGTTGGAGCTACTTTGATTTAAACCAAGACCAAGATCGGATTTGAATGAGATCCATTATGTGCATAATACTCATTGGCTTATTAGAGAATATAACATCATTCATCATAATCTACATAGACCACACAACAGCAAATTATATCATCCTCCACATCTCAGAAATGACATTATCTTTAAAAACAAGAGGAAATATATGGATGAGGTTTTGGACGAGATAAAGTTAAGTCTTGGCTTTGGACCAAAAGTAAAATCAAAGGTTATTCTATATCTTGGTTTGAATAGATTTCTAATCCGATTGTTTGTTTGGAATGTTATTAATAGTTGTAATCTTAAGTTTTGTTGTTTCTGGTTTCTTGTAGTTCTTCTTGTGGGAAAGTCCTAGGCCTTGAAGTTGTTTTTTTCTGTTTTTTTTATGGTATATATGTTTTTTTAATAAAATTTTCACCTTCCAAAAAAAATCAAAATCCATGGCTAAGTTGTGTCCCTTTGTAAAATAAAAACATGGCTGTTGTTTTGTTGTCCCGAGCTTATGGACAAATTTGATTAGTAAGAAGATTTCAGACTATGTACCTTACTTGGTCAAGAAGACTATTGTGTACCCTACTGAACAAAAAGTGAGACTATAAGATGTTTTGAATCTCTGCGAACTTGTATAAAGGTGTACATTACTATGCGTTAGTGTTATATAGAGTCCAATAATTATGTCATACAAAAATTCACATCTGTATATGATTATACTTATAATGAGTTCTTATATACTTTTATTATAACCCACAAAAAATAGTTGTCATTTTATAATATAAATATCCCATTTTTATATATCTGAATAATTCATGTGATAAAAAAATTATATTGATGTCATAGCTGTTAGCCTTAAAGATCAAATCATATTATATTGATCGTATTTGCATTTACATATATGAGTAAAAATGTAATTTTATTATATCTTAGAAATAAAAGTGTTAAATTATATTTCATTTTTTCTCTTGTTTTGAGTGTACACGTCTCTCTATTAATGAAGAGGATTCAACTCATCCATATAATGTCTTCTCTCTCGGTTGCTTGTGTGACACGAATGGCACACTAAAAACATTGAAATGACCCCATTTGTAATTATTAAACTGAATCTCTTATCTAATCCTTTGTCCTTGTCTCCTTGATTGCATTTCTCTGAGGAAACTGTGCAGCTTATCATCGAACTTCAAATAAATTATCTTTCCCAAAAACCAATGTTGCTCTATGATGACCCTTGTGTTTTTTCTGTTGCTAATGAACTGACATTAAATTTGAAGTTGTATATCTGATATATGTTGCAGTCAATTACCAATGATTCAAGACCAGAACAACAAACAAACAAAAATGTAGATCATTTTTAGTGAAATATAATGTGCATTTCTTATATGTTTATGTGACTAAATCAAAATAGAGGTATATAAAAAATAAGGTAGAACATTAAACTGATGATGAAAATATAATATGCAGATTTAAGTAAAAATATTAGATGTGGGCGTTAATTCTCATTCAGTACTTATAGCTTATAAGTGTGTTTTATAATTGTCAGAAACTTCAGTCCATGCTCCAGTCTGTGTGGAGAAAATTGGATGAAACGGTCAATAACTAACATCTTATAAGCCAAGGCAAATTTGGTTACTATATCTAACCAAAGGGTTATAGCATCCTCCATTCATATGTGATCCCTAATCTGAAATGAGTTTTTTTACTTGCACTTGTGTTTAGAGGCAAATACTGTAAACTTAGTATTTATAATAGTAAGAAGTACTATTGAGTAACAGAGACAACTAACCAAAAACCTATAGCCACTCCCTTTAGAGTGACAAAATAAAGATGATTCAGTACTTCAATAATTTCAGAAGTTAGCATAGGGTAGTCACTTCAACCAGCAAAAAGATAAAAAATATACTGTAACTACATTCATTCACGCTGAAAAACTCAAGTCAGACAACATGTTTCAATTTTTTTATAAAAAACTTCACAGACCAAACTCAACCATGCATAGGGAGGGACCCTTAAAAATTGATGAGATGCATTGCATCAATTATCAAAATCATTCCTCTGGTCACCCCTACTGTTGCATATAGCTATTCATCCCTTTTTTGAGACTGATGAATTATTCTCATTCTCAAAAAATATGCTCCAATGGACTAAAAGCTTCACTGGCTCTAATTCTCATCATATCTCTCACATTATTTCCTTCTAATTCAGGTATACAGAATCATTGTCCAAATGTTTCAATGTCAACAAGGTTATAGAATAATCTCTTGGTCTAACTTATCTTCTTGTTTACCTATTACTTGTATTGAACAGTAGGGTCAGCTTCAACCAAAGATGTCAAGGGTCTGATGAATCAAATGAAACTAGCATTGGGATCAAGGCCTCCTCGTTGTGTTAATAAATGCTTGAAATGCAGGCCTTGCATGGCTGCTTTAATTATCTCTCCTCACCTCAAAGATGGTTGGATTTACAATGTCACAGCTCCAAGAGATGAGGGCTACTATCTTCTGTCATGGAAATGCAAGTGTGGTAACAAGTTCTTTAAACCTTGAAAATTTGATATATACTCTCTGAGTATATAGAGTAATAGTGCATGGCTTTATTATAATTTAAGGTTTAGCAGTTTTTATTGTACCTGGTGTGTACTATTATATATATATGTGATCAAAATTTGATTACCCTCTCTTTTCCAAATGGCAACTAATCCCAGACAAACATAAGTGCAAGTGTATTTATTAGTTCAAACTTGGTTGATGTGGTGAATATTGCTAAGATAAGGCAGCTTATTGGGTCATAGTGTAGGAATGAGGATCAACTTTCACACTTTTTTATGTTTCATTGTGTCCTTATCCAATAGAACAAGGAACGCCTGGCATGCATATAATTATATAAGGATGTATTCAACTAAGGCAGCAGGGAGATCCAACTAACTGCCTTTACAAGTTATAACCCAATGATTTGTCCTTCGTTGCATTAGCAACAAAACATTCATGGCCACTCGGATACTAAGCCAGCATTTTTTTTAGATCAGCATCAAAACTTTATTAATCAAGAGATAAAATCTTATGAGAACAAGTGGTACTCCGATCCACTGAATTCCAAAAATTGACAAAGAGAAAGACAAGTTGATAGATGTCTCATCCAATCAACATAAGAGTAATACTTAGCCAACATTAATTGGACTAGACAATAGGATAAAGATTTACTGTCCCAAAACATGTCTCAAAGTCTATCCCAAACCAATTATATTATATCATGTTAGTTAAAAAAATTAAATACTCATAATTTTGTCTATTTCTTATTTATTGTGATTGGTTAGGAACATGAGATAGCAGATTCTGATAGGAGAGATTTTATTTGCATCAGTAAAAATGTAAAGACTTTAATAAAAATTACTTTAACACCTCGACAAATTAACATTTTAAGTAAAGAAAGATTTGACCCTTATCTCAACTCTTCAATCATTTACATCCATCTCACTGAAGGATCACGGTGAAACTTTGGAGTATAATCAGTTCTACAAATGGGAGTTTCGTTCTGGGACCTTGAAATATATATTGTGGACTTCATCTGTTGAGAATCCCACACGTGTTTGAAGGATGAAACCATGCGGTCATTCAGTGAATATTATTGTGTTTTTAGGAACATTCATGGTCGATTAGTGTTAATTATTGTTTTGGAATCAGCATCAATTGATGTTTAGTTATTTATTTCTTTCTTCTTTCGATTCTCAGTGCTTTGGCCTTTTCGTGAATGTCGCTGACTTACTGTCTTCTTAACCCTAAAAATAAAGTGCATGAATTGGAATCAAGAACATTTGGAGATCCTATGTTCCAAACGGTATTCCATTTCATGTCTCAAGCCAGTCATTTTAATATTTGTTGCTTTTAAAAATTTTATTTTATCCATGTGTTAATACATGATTGGTTTGAGAACAGAGAATGTAATCATTTGTATCAACTATTTACATTACAAACTTCTTCTTAGTATCAGCTATTTCGTTTTTGCGTTTCTCATGTCATAGGAGAAGTAAAATTAAAATGCAGAAATATGAAGATAGTGGTGACCAGCCTTTTGAACATATACCATGAAAAGAGATTAAATCTGTTCTCCATGTTTCATTCCTTGTAATTAGTTATAATAACAATTCACAAGTTGCTTGTTGTGGCACCTGGGGTTCCAAAAATATATAATAAACATAGGCATTCAGAGTTAATGGAACCATATGAGGAAACTCAACAAAAATTGATTTGTCAATACTCAAAGGTGAGCTTTCCATCTTACTGTTTTAATGGTTGGCGTTCACTGATTGAAAGGTGAGCTGTGAGCTTTCCTTCGGGGTTCATGGCTGCCATTGCTAACAAGTGTCGTTTTCAGGAATCGAACTTATGACCTTGGGGGTCTAGTGGACCAATGCCTTGTTTGATAATTAATGATCCAATTGCAACATTCTCTACGTATTGTTTATATTTTAGCATTTGCTATACATATCATAAGTTTACGTATTTGGCAATAATGTTTGCAGAGGCATACCGAGACTTAGTAATGATGCTGCTAGGAATCAAATAAGACCAATGCTGGGCTAAAAAGCCAGGTTGCCAGTCCAAAACAGTGTTTTACCCTTGTCATTGTTCATTTTGTGAAAATGAGTAAACTTGAGTCACTTTGAATTAGAAATGAGTTCAACTATATTCTCCAACAATCTCCTTCCCATAGATCCTCCTAATTCTAGATGGAAAAGAAAAGCATTAAATAAAAGGGCAAATAAAAAGATGTAGCTAAGTCATTAGAGCTGAAAGTATATATGATGTCCCACAAATTGAGTCACTGCATATATAACTGACATGTAATTGGTTGAAAAAATATATTAAGGTTAAAAAATGGTAATTAACTATTTTTCTAACCAATTACAACTAATAACACATATAATGATATAACTTGTGGGATAACAGATAGCAGTTAGAGCTATGTACATAAATGTGAGCATCTAAATCAAACTCCTACAACTACACACTTAACCCTACAGACTCTTAGAAACTTTGCATATTAAGTAAAATAAAAGTACTTGTATTAGAAGTTGTAGAAGGTTTTAAGATTTTTCATTAGAAATTCGTATGGTTTTGTTTTCAAAATTTTCCTCGTATTTTATATCTTTTCTTACCTTCAATTTCTCATGGACATGTTCAGAGATTGGGAGATTTAAGAAAGCTGATGATAAGTTATAGAATTATTGTGTTAGAAAATTCAAACCTAAACTCATGCATTCGTACCAATTACCACGGACATAAATTAGGATACTGTGGCGGTGTGGTAAGGTTTTGTAGCCCGCAATTTTTGGGCCAAGCTCAACGAGGTATCATGATAATTTTATATGAAATATTTGACTCAACCCAGATAAGTGTAGAGGACATCTTTCATCTCACACTCTGTGTCATAACTTATGATTGATTAAATAAAATATATTTAAATTAAAAAGTTAATTATTAAATATTTTTTTGACTAATCATAATTTATGGCATATTGAATGACATATAGAATGACACAATAAATCAATAATGTGGGATAGAAGATGTATTCCATAACATAATGCTTCTCAACCCAAATCCCAACAAGAAGATTATGATAATATACCAAACTTACCTTAAAAACTCTTCTCACATGTGCTAGCCTGAAAAATAAATTCATATATCTTTCTAGTTGAAGAATTTTTCTCCCAGAAAGAAGATTATAGCTGTTTGTTTTGGACGAACTTTACTTAGTAGTACATAGTTCAAATTATAGTATTCTTTGTTTTTTGGATATTCTAACTGAAGTTCGGTTTTAGGTTGCAATCAAAAGTTTGGTATTAGCCAAATATTGTTTATTTTCTTACATGAAAGTTTAAGGTGAGAAAAGAGACATAAATAATAAGAGATCTCTGGATGATTGAAAAGTAAAACAATTGATTATGTTTGATTCGATAAGCTTAAAACTGAAGTGCAAGATAACTCACATTGAAAATTCCATGTTAGGATGATGCTGATGCCAAACCTGAGTTTTACAATGTCATATGGAGATAATGGAATGTTGGTCTGAATTTACTTGTACTTTAGTGGTCCTCACAGACAGCATAAGTTGGTGCTAGTAAGATGGAAGCTCCACGCGTTACTGTGTCCATCACAAAATGAATAATTTGGATTAAAGCTATTGGAACAAGATGCCATTACCATATAGGAATCACGTGTTACTACCACACAATCAACATAACTCACCATTCTTTTGACCCCACCTAATATCATCAAATTTCATGAAGAGGGCCCTAACTTGCCTTGTTATCCTCTTAGGGTTAATTTGAGAGTTGAATTTTGGAGAAAAATGAAACTAAATGTAAAGCTTGACAACCATAAAATATATTTGTAAGATGACTCACAAGCCTTTCTTTTTCTTTCTTTCCCCTCAAAATTCAATTTTCAAACTAACCATTACTCTCAGAAATCCTCCAAAGTAATATGTACATTCACTTTTCTATGAAGTGTAAATATTTATAAACAGTGAATATAGTATTTACCATTTATTTTTATTACTTTTTTGAATAATAAATGAATGAATAATACTATTACAGTATATAAAACTCTTAAGGATAATATTTGTAGAAAAATGAGAAGAAATACAATGAAAACATCTAAACTAGTATTTATAGAAAAAATGAGAAGAAATCCAATGAAAACATCTAAACTAGTATTTAAAGAGAAATGAGAATGATTTTGATGAATGATAGCTTAATGGGATGAGCATGCATAGAATGGGGTGAAGTTGAATGTAAAAAGTAGAGGGGCGAGTTGTAAAAGGATGCAGTAGCAGTGGCTGGGTGAGTGCTATGGAAGTGTGTAGCACTAAAGTAGTGTAGGTTGGGAAAGTCAGATATGAAATGACATTCAAAGTCGGATATGAATGCTTAACAGACATGATTTTGACGTTTCAGATTCTGATTGTCAGAACCCAACAACATAGATAAAACTCACTCATCTCATTTATAACTTTCTTTTTCAAACTTTTACTCATACTCAACATGGAGATATATTTTAAACTTTATATCTTTTATAATAAAAGATAATTTTTTCTTTAAATTTATATATTTTTTAACATGTTTCTTATTTTCATATTTTTTAAAAGTTTTCATTTTAAAATATATTATAATAAGAAAAAAGGAAACATTCATTAACCAATAAATGTATTTAGGAAATAAATTATTTTATAATATAAGAGTATATTTTATCGAATATACATCTATTTGCTTTATACCTTGTGATGTTTAATTTTTAATATTATTTCAATTTTTTTTATTTTAGAAACTCAATATATATTTATGTTTTATTTTCTAATTATACTCTTTTTTATTCTTGTTTAATTTAGTTTATACATTCAAAATTTGAAAAATCCAAGATAGTCCTAAAAAAATTCAGATGTGGGTCAAAATTAGTTATTTTTAGAGTCAAATTTGGTTCCATAGATGTTATAAAATATGCTAAAAAATGACTAAATATACCCACATTTCAAATTTTGGGTTTTCAAAATTTTTAAGGATCAATACTGCTAAGGTTAAAAAATATGAGAAACTAAAATGGTATTTACTCTAAATTTTATTTTAATTATAACATTAAATATTAAAAGATATGGATGTGAGAAATAATATTTACTCAAACAAATTCAATTGAATGGGAAAGTCAATTAGTTTTACTAATGAATGACAATTTTAGTAAATATAATAATAATAATATTTGACAAATTTAATTATGATTCACATTTTATATGTGAGCCTCGGGCCGCTTTTTTTTATATTTCTTTAATCTAAAATAAACTATTCCAAAAAACTATAAAAAGGACATGAGGTAGTATTATAAAATTAAATTAATGTCATGTTAACGAGTAGGGTTTAAACTATACTTGAATGCCCAACTTTCCATTTTATAATAAGTTTGTACTTTGGATTCCTTAAGAAATGTCCTTACTCTTTAACATTTCTCTTAAATTACCTAATTTTTATGTATTGTTTAAATTTATTAGAAAAGAGATGAAGAGGTAGATTTATCATTCCATTTCAATCTATCCAAGAATGAGATAAATAATTAATATGATTGTCTGATATCTTGATTGAAATACCTATCAGTAATATTTTTACTAGAGATTGTAGTTTCCCCCCTAATTTCACTGATCCACAACAAAAATCACAAGGGCTACCATAAAAACTATTTACTTTTCTTTTAAAATAATATATTTGGCCACTATAATACTATATTTGTTATTTGTTAGGGTAATGATGAATGTGATTACTAACAAGGGGGTTTTATGTTTTTTCTGTTGTCTGAAAATAAATTGTTACTATGACAACACAGAAGATGGTCAATATTCAAAGTAATCAAAGTTGTAACCTATATATTTTGAAGTAGACTGCAAAAGTGGATGTTCAATTTTAGTGCTTTCATGGAGATTCCTATATGTTGTTGAGATAGGGTGATACCATAATGCCAAAATGGTGGTCCATGAATTCCTTTTAGAAAAGGCCTTGTTTAATTTATGAGTTGGAACCTGCTTGTACCAAACCAAATCTTTCCTTAGATATTTTACTGTCAAAACCAACGAAAACCTATATTTTAGCTTTTCCTGGCTGCCTAAAAAACAATTAGATATACACATTAAGGATATGAAAAGAAACAAAAGTATTTCCTCTTCTTGCATGCACCAATAATCAAATCCATTTAGAATATTACTTTTATATAGCACATTTTGCCACAAATTGATGAATTTGGATTTTAATCCTAATGAGTTGATGGAAAGTCATCCATCAATCTAAATACATTCATTTAAATTATATTTTCAATTATCATGTTCATCCATATTCAAATTTAATGGATGAATTTTAATTCATCCATTAATCCATTATAATGGATTGGATGAATGAGTATTCAATTTTTTAATTAAAACTAAAAACACTTTTGAATAAAAATATTCTTTTAAAAATCATTACTTCATTCGAACATTTTTAAAATGTTTTTTAATTTTTTTAACAATCTTTTTAGGCAGTGATTTTTTAACTTCATTTTATAGGATGTGCAATTAATATTTATACCCTTTGTGAAATTATATTTTCCTTTAAAATTTAAGGGTCTATAAAAACATAAGATTAACTTCCCACTGCACCGTTTCACATCAATGATTTTCCTTTAAAATTTAAAATAAGATTTAGACAAGGGTTGTAAGAAGTGAAAGAATGCTATAAATGTACTTGATATATATATGAGAAATTTTACAAACTATGATGTTTAAATAATAAAACTTTTCACCAGTAGTACATGTGATATATATGCCTAATTGCTTAGTGAGCATTTATTCTTTGGTCTAATTCATTTTTTACATAATTCAAGCCTGTTGTTTAATTGCATACTCATTTTGACCAAAATAAGCCAGTTGCTAATGATACCTAAATAAGTTTATTTTTACTCATTAGAAACAAAATATAATAGCAGTGTACTTTTCTCTAGGCAAAGAAGAAAAATAGTTTTACATAACTAACATTTTTTGGACTTTACGGCCATTACTTTACCTAAACGGGTATGGGTTAAATTGTTTTTCTGATTCAGTTTAAATCACTAGCAAATTTGATTTATACATTATCTCAATCAACTGGAGCATATGTTGAAGATGACAAGAGAAAGAGTAACATTAATTCTTACTTCAAAATTATATTAAGTAAAAGCACTCATTTACCAAGTAGTAAGTAATGACAAGTACGCTAACGAGGTAAAATAGTTAATTATCCTTAAAACTCCTTAAAAGCCAAGACATTGTTTAGTTCACAGACTCAAATGAAACCGAAGTGCTGACATATGATGAAATGTCCTTCATTTGTTCAATAGCGTTGACATCAAATGCTTGTCAGAAACCTGAATATAATCAAATAAACATTAATGAATATACCATGTATAAACCAGAAATACAAAATTAATAAAATTAATAAAGGGAAATCTGTGTAGAGAATGTTGTGATTTGATGTTATGTGATTCATTTGAGTATGAGGAACAATATTATTTTCAGAAGGAAAAACTAGTTTTATCTACGTTATAGAATTGATTAAATTAGATCTTGATAATGGTTTTAAAAAAATAAGGGATCGTGGTATTATATTTTTACTCAACGGTATACTGATCTTTATATTTATATCAAACTTTCTTATAAGTTGTAATTGAGTTGACAATCTTTATGTCCGTTATTAATACATTTGCTTATAATAAAAAACCAGAAATACACAAGTTATTCAATTAAAAGATATATTGCATGATTGATTTTAAAATTTGAAGTTTTTTCCCTTTTCTTCCACGGGTACAAAAATTACATATAGATGATAGTAGAACACATGTAAAATCAAAGTCTATGAGAATTATTAAGGATTATAATCATTACCTATTGATATAAAGAAAACACAAAGGTTAATAATACTTACGTACGTTCTCCATCTTAGCTTGATTGTTGTTGCTCTCCAACATCAACCCAAAGTGAATATTGGGAAAATGTGCCCACTAAAAATGAAATAATTTCCTTTAATTAAATTATATCACCGAGTGAGTATATACACATTTATATAAATATATTTTAGTTTTTTAATATAGTCCTTACGTTCTTTGCAGCAGTACTGAATGCTTCTCTGTGACTGATATCAGGGTTATTGGTCTTGATCCTCTGAATCTCTTCCCTGCATATATAAGTACAAAAACGTCTCAAATTAAAGCTGATTTTATTTTTATTATATATATTATAAATTAAACCATATATATCTGTAATGCATTAGTTACTTTATGAACTGATTATAAGCAGAAGGTACACGCTGCCTCTTCTCGGGAGCTGAAAAGAGAAAATAACAACTCATCAAATATTGTATAATGTATAATGTATATAACAATATTAAATTATGGATACATTTATAAAAGAATTGTAAGTAGTAATACTAATAATTTTGAGGGCTTTGTAATACCCACGTCGGTTCACAACCCTTTCCTCAGTAACATGTGTGGTGGGTGCACGCATTGCAATTCTGTTGTTGCATTTGGAAGTGGAGCCACTGGTGTCAATTCTATACTCTGGATGATTAAAATGAGTAGGTGCCTGAAAATAAAATGTTGCAAGGAGTATAAACAAATTAACATGTCCATATACAAGAAGAAAGGAACATTTTATTTTTTTATTAAAAAATTGATACTACTTGTTTAGAGTAAAGACTAGATGATGGGTTTCTTAAGGTATAGATTCAAATGACATATTTGTTATCTTGGGGTTTGGTTCAATCCACCACTCCTTGGTTTTATTTCTTTCTTAATAAATTTTTGGGGTGCTTAGGCACTTCAAAATCTTATATAAAAAAGTATTGTTATTAGTAACTAGTAAGAATTTGGTTTAGACCATATAAGAGATGTTGGATTGAATGAGTTAGATTTAGGGATCTACACAAAGAAAACAATTAATATTCTGTGTATAATAAAATAATAATCTGATGAGTAAGAGGTGTTAGTAACTTTAGGAGACAAAGATCTAGAAAAGAAATCATTAAAACCTAGCTAAACAACAAATTATTAACCCATCAAATCAAGCTTCTCAAGGCAACACTTGTGTGGTTTGGCTTGAGAAGTTAGGGACAGGTTCTGACTCCTCTCTACTAAAACTGCGAAAAAAGAAAGAAAATAAAAGAAAATAGGGCTTTGGTTTATGGCGGCTGCAGGTAGCTAGGGCTCCAGTACTCTTTTTCTCAGGTAGAAATAACAGACATGCTTTCTTTCAAATGTTCCATTAAACACACTCTGAAACCTACCTGAGAAATAGAGAGAGAGAGAGAGAGAGAGGCTTCGATTTTCTCAAAAAGGAATAACTCCCCAGAAAGAAACCCTAGCTAGGATCCAGAAATCAAAGAGGCATCGAGCTAGGTTACTGTGTATTTATTTTGGTATGTAGTATGCTTATTTATTACTTCATCAAACTGAAACTTTTCCCCTCGTAAAAGGCTCATTTTAGTTATTCATATTATGAACTGAAACTTTAAAGCACACCTGAACATCTTGCCATGACATAGACTGAAACGCAGAGGCCATGTTCACGGACCATAGATTGGTGCAGTGACCACATCGAACGGTCACGATGTCAAACAAGCTACTGCATGGAACACTCACCTGCACATTTCATCATACAATATTACCAACCCCTTCAATAATTATTCTTGTAACTCTGCTATATAATATAGGCAGTAGTACAAAAGAAAAGCTATTAGAACTTTAGAAGCCAGAAAAATTTAAATAAAAAACCTAGATCGATGATCTCATGAAACGGAGAGAGAAAATAGTAACAACATGACAAGTGAGAAGTGGGGTTCTGAAGGAAATTAGGGAACTTCGTTTACTTGAAAAAGGAAAGAGATAAACTAAAAAAATTGAAAGCTGCAACGATCCAGGGTTTCTTCCTTATCTGTTAGAAATAGTAATTGTTAATAGATTTCTTTAGTTTTTTGTTTTGCTATTGCACCTGAATAAGTAGTGCACAGTACTTTAGTGTTATAGACTTTTACCGTAAGCTAGTTAAAGGTAATTTAGGTCACAGATGGGGTGTGAGATAGGAAGTTAATTAAAAGGGGTGGAGAAGAATTGTCCAATCAAGACACAGTTCATCATAAACAATGCCTGTTTTGGCTTTTTCAAGAAGGACACCCTTCATATTTATCAATACAGCCAGCTAGCTTGCACAGTGAATTAGCACTCATGTGTGTGGCCTTGTTTGAGAGAAGAAAGAAAAACCTTCAGGTTAAGGTTATGACTTTTCTTTGACTGCAAAAGAAGGGGGAAAAGGTTCATCGATGGAGACTTGACTGTATAACCAAAACAAGGGAGCTAGCTCAGAAAGAGAGAATTAAATTATTAGAAAAATTGCTGTGTCAAAATAACACATCCACTGCTTCACAAAAGCCTACACATATTGCTTCCTTTTCAGGATCTAACTGAATTCTTTTCTTTTATCCTTGGATATGTACAGCACAGGAGAGAAAGAAACTAAACAAGCAAAAGAAACTGTCAATTAAGTATGTAAGCCTTTTAAGCACAGCATATAGATATCTAGGTATTATTTGAAACAAGAAGATTAGCATGTAAGAGCTGAAAAGTAGATCTCCCACTAGATTAATTGTTAAAAGTGATTATGGAATGAAAGATACCGCAAGAACAATGTTGCAGAACTTGCAAGGGATGTAGCAAAGTTGCTCAAGACCAACATCAACACTGCAGCTAGACATGTCTCTTTCAAGCTTCGAGCTAGATAGAAAGTGGAAGAAGAAGAAGAAAGATAAAGTAAAGGAGATAGATGTGTATGGAGCTAATTAAACATGCCTCTCTTGTAATATATATATATATATATAAGCTGAGAGCCAATGCCTTTTATTCTCTTCTTGATTAGATACTATTGTATATGTTATTATAATAATAATAATACAGTCACAGCGGTAAAACTTGAGGGAGGGCCTTGTAGAAGAAGAAATATAGAGTAAAGAGATGGAAAAAAAGAAGTTGATGAAGAGTTTGTTGGGAGAGAAAAACTTGTGGGAAACATATCCAATGTCACATATTTGGAGACAAGTATATTTTATGGTGCTATCAATCATAACTAAACTTTACTAAGAATTAAATTTTCAACATGTTGTGAAGATTTTATTACTTGTCTCTATATAAATACGTCTTCACATAAGTCTTCAACATGTAAGGGAATTGGGGAGTCATAAGGCGATGTGATGGTTCAGGTGAAGAGTTTAAGGAATGAAGTGAAAAATGTTGCCGATTTGAATCTCACTCACAACAAAATACTAACATGTTAACATTTGACAGTAAAAGATAAGGTAATGGATGAGGAGAGAGGGTAAGGCAAATGATAATTTTGCTATTTAAAAAGAAAGTAGTTTCATTTAGTAGTGCCCACTGCAGGCAAGGAATGCTGGGACCGGGAAAGGATAATGGTTTTGAAGTTCATTTAGAGAAAGCAGATTTAACTGTGCAATAATTCGTACTGATCAATTTAGGTTATTTTTATAACTAATGGTAATATGGCCTTAAGACATTAATCATTTCAGGAGTCTAAATCTTTTTTTTATTGGTGAAAAAACAATTTTATTAAAGAGGGTAGAAGATAATTACAAGAAATTGCAGGACTCAAAAAAATAGAAAATTTAGTTGGAGTCAGGAATTGCAAACTTATCACTTTTGCCATTAATCTAAAGCCAAGACATAAGTTTTACTCTTAATTACCATCAGTTTTATCTTCTTTTTTAAATACCTCAGTGCATCAATATTTTTGTTTCCTGCATTAGGATATTAACTTATTTGTGATGAGTTTAATTTCTTGTATGGCAATTAGACCTACATACTGATGAATAAAAACATGAGGGTTGTATTATTGGTTCATAGAAAATTCAGAGAAAGCAGTTTAGTGAGGAACAGATAAGGCTGTATGATAAATTTAATTGAACACTATTACTTTTTAATCTCAAATCTTTAGAAGATAAGAAATTTCAGTATTTCATTATACTTATTTATACAGTGATTAAGAGTGTCTTGAGCTAATAGTAAAAAATAAGCCTTTCTAGACATATAAATTATTATAGTAAGTCTAGCCTTTTTCACTAAAATAGTACAAGGAGCATGAATGAACCTCAATACCAACAAAGAATTAGTATATTGGTGTAAGGTCCATTACATTCTAAAAATGACAAATATTAAGTGTTTGATTCCTGAGAGCGACACTTATTGGAAGGAACAACTTCACACTTCAACAAAAGATTAATTCTTTATCTATAAGATAAAAAATATCATATTAGAATAGGGGTCGCGAGAAAGCATAGCCTACCATCCTGTCATAGTAGCGAGTCAGTTTATAGTGAGAAAAAAAAACGAATCAACCTCAATTATTTAATAACTTGCTCCAGCAAGTAGGTAATTCATTCTAATGAGACATCAATAATTTATGATATATAAATAGTGTATAACTATCTTCTTTTTAAAATATAAGTAATTTAATATTAAATAAAATTGGAGAGATTCTACATAATAAGTGAATTCTAGTACCATAGCAGGGTAAAGGTTTTTGGCCGCAATACTAACTTTATACACATGATAAAATATAGTGTATAATAATGAATATTACAAATTACGATGGAACGAGAGAGTGACCACTCCGAACCTAAAACATAACTGCAACTCCGCAGCGGACAAGGAGGGCGATTATTTATCACACAATCCTAGTATTACTTTCCTTCGGTAACATGTTAAATTCAAATTGAAAAAAAAACCTAACTAACTTACTATTAATGTTCCTAACTTTAATACACATCCCTATATATCTACCCATTTATATTCACACAGGTTCGGTTTATTTGAATTGCATGTAAAACTATTTTTTTTCAATTACAAGAAGTAAAAGAGTTATGGATTCCTTTTCCCCATAAATTAAATTATACTAATTGTCACTCATGATATGCAGAGATTAAAACAAATATTAGATGTGTTAAGTACAATATAAAGTAATAGAATAAAGTATAAGAAGATAAATTAATTTCTCAAACCATTAAATTGTGTCATATGTCATATTAAACTGGGGGAACTATTGTCATAATTTTAAAACTTTGGGAAAATGATTTATCTACTTATAGCATATACTTTATTGCCACAAAATATTGTATTTTGAATAAATTATTCCTCATAATGTCTATTGAAATAATCAATTTATTAATAGTTTCAAGCACACCGCGTATATAAATCACAAAATTATAAATCTACTACTGTACTTAGCCCTCCAAAAACTTAAATGGGTCCACTTCCAAATATTGTAATAGGATCACATAAAAATGGCACTCTATTAAAAAGTTACCAGCTCAACTTGTGGAATTGAATGGTTCAGGTTGAGGATAATAGTAAGTAGAAAAGTATATTGGTATTTCTTTCAGGTCATAGTATTATTAATACGTACGAACTAGTAGCTAGTAAATTTTAATGTTCACTTTGGGTGGTAAAAAGATGTCTTTCACTTTCTTCACACAACCTTTTTTCACAAGTTTTGTTTCCACAAATCAATCACAAAACATGGAAACAGTTACATCAAATATGACAGTTGAAACCCTAAGGGCCACTAAAATTGCTTCATATATAAATCATGTTGTTTTGGTTTGTTTTTGTTGCTTCTTTTGTTTTTTTCTCTCCTAGTTTTTCTTAAATTAATGATAAATACTAATATGAGAAGAGAAAAATATGTATACTGATAGTGTAAGAGTTTTTTAGTCTGTCACTGTATTATCCATCATTCATTTTCAATCATCGTTGACTTAAAAAAATAATCCAAATTAATAATAGATAATGCACTGGCTGTATATATATATTTATATGTCAGCGCATAGATTAAATACTCATATAAAAATCATATGATTTAGACTTGCGACCTTGCTAGAAATGTATTTCGTCCCTAGTTCAATGGTTTATTGGCAACATAAGGATTTAAAGGATTGGTGCCTAAGATGTGTTTATTATTTGTAGTAAAAAAAATATTGTATCCTTAAAATAATTAATTATATTGCAGAAAAATTATTGAAGAAGACAAACAACATAAAAAAAAAAAAAGAATTCTCAGGACATAAATGATGCCCAAAAAATGAGAAATCCACAGCATGATTACTTTATTAGGATCTCTTCTTTGTCGATTTTGCCATTTTAATAATGCACTGTTCTATTGCACATTTAGCTTCGGTCCCTTTCCATGTCTGGAGAAATAAATACTACATAACTCACTTTGTTTCAACACCTTCCTTTTGGTATATTATTGAATTATTGAAGAGATGCTGCCTATATCATTATATTTATCATTTAAGTTTTATTCGGTTGATTTTCTTTTTTGCTTAAGGAAAGAAAGGAATGATAAAAGATAAATTCCGGAAGTTTTTTTTAAGAAATAATAAAAAGAATTTAGCGGTTTGAACTTAATTATTCACATATCATATATCTCATAGTTTAACCAATCGAATTACTATAGAACAAAATTAATCTTTTATGTATATCCAAGACTGTTTTACCATCATGTTAAGACTTAATGTTTTTAAGAAAAATGAATTTAATTGATTAATAAGATATCTTGGGAAAAAACTGTCTCAAACTGTCTTATTTCCCTTAATTCAAATAATTTTGATTTTAAAATATATCATAAATGAAAAATTAAGACATATATTAAACAGTAAGTGAATTTAAGTAAATAAATCATATACTGATAGTTTAGTATAAAGAGATGTTTTATTCTCTAAGATTTAATGTTATCCAACAATTAAATCCTTATCACATATATTGGTGAGCTTTGTAGGACAACAAATATATTTTAGCAGATAAAAAAGATTAAAAAAAAGTATTTTAATAAATTTAAACAAATTTGGGGCAGCCACCCCACTTATCCCTAATATAATCAGCCATTGGTTAACTGGTAATGATTGCTTATATGGCTTTAAGTAATGGGAGATAGACACAAGTACACATATTAAAATTACAAAAGATAATGAATCAAAAGTGTAATTAGGGCTTATGATTTTTCCTACGCATCTAACATTTGAGTTATGCACAAATTTTTAATCGACAAAATAAAAACTTAAATTGTGTAATGATTTGGTTTTCTGAAGATTAATTTCTTTGAATTAAATAAAAGATGGGTAGCATCTCTCTATCACGGGGACACATTTGAATGGATGCACAGATAGCTCTGCTTTTGTGTATCAATTTTATAGGCAGAAAAAAAAGACTATAGATAACTAGGAACCAACCAAGCATGCGTGACCGAGCCTCTATGTCTGTATTTTGTAGGAAGGTAAAGTGTAAAGACAAGGTACAAAAGATTTAAATGGACCCCAAAATAAAATGGAAAGAGAGAAAAAGTACTCAACTTGAAGCATTTAGAGGGCAATCTTGGAGGTTTTGTACAATTAATTGATTTAATTAAATAGTGGGTAACCAAATTGTGTATCATGCATTTTTCTCGTGTGA
The DNA here is from genome assembly GCF_001865875.1 of Lupinus angustifolius. NCBI lineage: Eukaryota > Viridiplantae > Streptophyta > Magnoliopsida > Fabales > Fabaceae > Lupinus > Lupinus angustifolius. The sequence goes on from NC_032009.1 coordinate 21,291,623, forward strand.
AAAAGTAGACTCTTGATCAAATAGGAACATTCTTATCTTTGGTTCACCTTCAATGAAATAGGAATATATTCTTATTAGGTTTGGTTGATTAAATATATGATACATTGAAATGGCAAGAAACTAAAACAAGTGCAGAACACAAATTGAAAAGAAGAAACAACTAACCATATATGAATTCAAAATTAGATTTATTAGGCTAGTGAGAGATTCTAATAAGGGAGAGAATGAGAGGCCTAGGGTTATATTAGTGTATATTTTATCGTGTATCATTTATTTTCAATCAACATTCACTCTTCAAGAAAAATAATGTAAAGGAATGGAAAATGATTATAAATATGTATATTATAAGTGCATATATATTATATTCTATATTTTATCACTTTTCTCCCTTCCCACCAATTTTTCTTTCAGTACACTTTTGTACTTCCATTTGTTACTAAACATTTTTCTAAAAAAATGTCTATTTGTATATAGTTAAATATAAAGAAGAGGAAAAAGGTAGAGCAGTGAGTGAGAATTGTAGGTGAAGGTGCAGAGGAGAGTATCGAAGGTGTAAAGAAGCATTTAAGAGCACCTGCAATGAAGGGCTGTCACTGTGTGAGGCAGAGGACACTGTCTAGGACCTGCACTTAAGGGCTGTCACTGTGTTATGCCGTGGGTGAGACTTGTTCTAGTTAAGGTTCCTATCCTCTTCTTCCCCAATTTTCATGGGATATTGGTTTATACCAAAAAATAATTAGAAATTAATCTTTTAATTTAAACTTTTCAAGCAAATTTTATAGGGATTTCATTGTGTTTTTTTAGACTACAATAGGTATTTCTTACACTTTTGGATAAGGAACTAATCTATTTCGTAGTTGTTAAGATTAATTTAAGAGTCGAGAGATGATATTTTTTGGTGATATAATGTTATTCTTAACTCTATGGAATGAATGATCTATTTTGGGTGTGTGTTATTTATCCTCTTTGGAGAGATAATGTTTTTCTTTACCAATAAAGTGTAAGGCTTATTATATCACCAGTATGACGAAAATGTCAATGATTCAATTCATGTGAGTGACATTTATTGAGAAAAACAATCATATACTTTAAAAGAAATTAGTTTATTACTTAAAAGTGTGATAGATTACTCTTTATTAGTATAGAAAAAGATAATGTTTTTTTTTGGGTAATACTTACCTAGTCTTTGTTGTTGCGTTATATTGCACATACATCTCGTAAAATATCTGAATCCATAAGCATGATATAAATCTCAGTATGTGACTCTTTTGAAATTATTTCTCACAGGTCTATTCCTCCAACTCTCCCTAATAAATTTCTCACTACTAGCTCGTTTATTTTATACATTTTCTATTTATAATATTATTTTTATTTACTAATAAATACCTATTTTTATATTAACAAAATTAAATATAGTTTGTATACACAATTACGCTCCTACAATGCAGGAACAACGCTCAAAATATGACTACCTATTGAAGTAGCAATTTAAATCTATAATCTACCAAGGAATACCCTACAAGGCTACAAAGAAGCTCAAATATAAATCATTTTACCCTATTTTACATGTATAAATATATGAGTGTTACATGTATAAATATATGAGTTTAAAACCTGTGCATTGCCCGTATAAAATTTTTTACATTATCAACTATTGATTTGTATACTCTTTATTTGGCTATTAATGATATTTAATAAATTAATATGTGTAATTTGATAATATAAAATAATACTTACACCATATATTAGGAAGGAGAGAGTGGATATTTTCTTCTTTTTTTCGAGGCATATAGTATAGGAGAGAGTAGCTGTCCTTGTTGAACTGCGAAGTGTACGCGTAGCACACAACATAAATATAGACTACCCTACAATTTCTACACCTTTCTAGACAATGATAAAGTTAAACAAGAGATTATAAAAATTTGTGTTTGTACTTTGTATGTCTCCATGTGAACTTAAAAAAGAAGAGAATGATATTTTGACCTGTCTTATCAATTAAGTTCATCATTCTTGTAATATGTTTTCTTTTCAAGTCAACTAGATGATTAGATTGATTTAGTTATTGTGGGCTATATAAATTATAAATTATAAACTACTACATTATAAAGTACCCGATTTTCCAGTCTTATGACTTTTTGCTACTCATATTATTGCATTATACTTGCCACCAAATGGTTTAATGGTTAAACCCCATAACCATTTACCTATAGGTTTGTAACTTATAATTTGGTAATTCGATAGGTAAAAATATGACATTGGTTTACATAATTATTGGTAGGAATGTTTCTATTTCTAATTGATGTATGAGCTTAATGATATTTTCTTCTATTCAGTATATCAGCTTTATAATGTACATAAGTACCTATGATACTCATATTCCGTTGCTTAATTAGCTATAATCATAATTTTCTTAATTCATATAAAATGACAAATACTGGCCCATAAAAGAACATAAAAAGATTAATTCTAGATCTGGATGTTTATTCTTTTCTCTTAATCGTATTTTATAAAGTGTAATATCTATGCATTGTCAGTTAAAGATTTATGTACATTCATTATAATATCTACAATCAATAATAATTAAGCATGAATAATAAAATGACAGTTTATAAAACTCTTAATATATTTTTTTCTTTACTATAATCACCATGTAACTGTGTCCCATAAAGCTAGCCTAGTAAATATGTGATGTGATATCATATAAGTATCTGAAAAAAGTATCAATATGGCAAACCAAGGTAATCAAACAAAGTCATCACTGGAATCTCTAATATAAGAATATATTAAGCTAAATTATAATGGGAGGAATCCAACCTAGTAGGAATAGCATTCCTGAAATTATGACTTTTTTCAAAAAGTGATTTCTTTATACAAATGCTTGAAGCGTGGACTACTTGCGAATTGCATCTTGATGTTTCTATAGCAAACATTTGGAATTACTTGAACAACACGATGGGGATGAATGATTCATTCAAACTTGTATAAGATGTTAGTAAATTGCAAGCATATATATAGTATTTTCAGAAAAACCACAACAAACACGGATTCTTCTTTTATTTTGATGGAAATAAAAATGCAAAAGTGCAATAAACTAGGGATAACTAACTACCAATCAAGCTTTTAAATTTGGGTCCATGAATGGCTAAAGACCGATATTATTAATATTTCATGACTTATCGAAACCACAACACGACAACCATATTTACTACATTTGTCCGCAATTTAGGGTAATGTCAAGGTTTTAGGAATATCCGAGAACACAATCGCTATTTAAAACCTTAGTACCAAGTTATCCGCCTCATCACTCTAATAATGTGAACTGCCAATTGAGTGAACCTTGGTCATTTACTTTTGATGCTCTAACATATTTCTTTTATTTGAGTGAATATGCTCAAAGACACTCCAATTTCGTTCACAACCAGAAGCACTACATGTTTGACTTAAAATGAGGATTGTCAGTTGTTGCAAATTTGGTGCACCACATCTCGCATCCATATGATTCCCACCATTGATCTAAAATAAAAAATATAATAAGTTTAATACATATACTCATATTCATAATATATTGAAGTAGAATTATAGAATATAAATTAACTATCAATCACTAATTTTACCTGGTCTCACTGTAGTTCTTTCACGAATAGCAACTTGTCTTCCAAAATATAATTCAGAATCATTAAATATTCTCATCTCGCTTGTCAATTTAGTATTCAAATTAGTATCTCCATAAGAACACCTTTCAATGACATCTAAAAGGCCAGATATTGTGGATTTATGTTTTTCAAATTCTATGAAGTTGAATCGGCAAACTGGATTTAACCAATAGCCCACAGCATGAAGATTCTTACAAAGCTGAGAATCCCAACGACTATATATGATGTTCAAGTAAGGTTCCACTTTCTTTTTATTTCTTTGGAACCTTTTCACCATCTCTTCTCTTGCTTTATAAAAAGCTTGATAAAGAAAACCCATGACAGGTTTATCTTCACAATCAACAAGACGTAACAAACAAACTAGTGGCTCAGACGTAACAAACACACTCTTTAGTGTAGGTTGAGCTCCTACAGTTGTTCTAGGCATAAAAAACTCACCAATGTGTCCAATGTTTTTCCCCCTTTGAGATCCATAAGGTAATGTTATGGCAACATCTTCCACTCTATCATCACTTGGATTACTTTCCTCATACTCTTCTTGAGTTTTTCTTTTCTTGTTTCTGCATTCATCAATATTTTGTTTCATTTGAAATTTCACATCTGCATGAACTTTCTTACATTGCTCAACTGGCCCTCTTTCTCCAGCCAAATGACTCTTGAGCCTATTAATTCCACCACCTCTGGTAATCTTTTTACAATAGAGGCATGATAAAACAGTTTTTCCATTAGCTTCAATAGCTTGTGTACAATGCGCCCAAGCTAAATCTGATTCCTGACAAACATATCTTTGAGAGGAATTTTGTATTGATGCTTGTGAAGAATGTGGTTCTGTTTCGCGTTCATTAGACTGATTAGAAGACATCTGTAACAGAAACATAACAAATAACAATAACAAATCATCATATGAAATAACTTAACAATATAGAAAACTTATAAATATAAGCTATATGATGAAATAACCAATTATGTATATGACTATAACAATTAGAAATTGAGAAAAACTTATTAGTTATTACTATTATATTACCCTATTATTGTTATTGTTAATTATTATTACTAATCAAAATTGCCTTTATTGGAGTAAATTATGATCATAAAACTATCATTGTTACAACCAATAAAGAATGCATCATGCTTTATTGAATACTCATTGCATCACATTGACATTCACATAATGAAAGATTTATCGTTCATATAAAGACAATACTACATGCTTGTAAAGAGACTATTTATTGCTTGTTAATTCTTACTTTTATTATGAACTGAAGTCTCCACATATGGTGAATACTTATCAGAAATCAAAATGACAAATTTATTCAAGATGTCAAAGTCAAAACACTGCCACTTTTATCAGTTTTATGTATAGTCGTATAGGTTTTTACCCATGTTAATTGAATTTTAATTTGTTTAAAGATGAAGTCATGAAACAGTGACAGGCAAATAATTGAATTATTGAACTTCAATAATAAAAGCATACACACGGTACAGTGACAGAGACGGCATATAGTAAATATAAGATACTTATTGTGGGTAATGACACGTAAATCATAGGTTATTGATATTCAAAAATGCAAAATACTTACACTCACGACAGATTGCATATGGCACTATGACAGTTTCACAGGTTTATGACAGCAAAGATGAAAAAAGGCAATTCCAAATTAGTCACTTGTATGCCACTATTCAATAATTCTAAATTTAGGGTATTAGTTATAGCCCAAAACGACGTCGTTTTGGACTTTTTTTCTTAAAAATACACCTCACAAAACGACGTCGTTTTGAGGTTAGTGATTTTTTTTAAATAAAGGTGACTCGCCGGTTCAACCAAGAACCGGCCGAGTCATCAGTTTTTATATAATCCGGCCGAGTCCAGCTGGTTCTTCCCAGATCTTGTGCATAAACGATATGATATGTGGCTCAGACCGGTTTAGAGGCCGGTTCCTGATTTAACCGGTTGAACCGACCAGTCCGAGCCGGTTTTTACAACTATGGCCAATGATGCATGGAAGTAAAAACCATGTTTGTGTGAGGAGATAGAATTAGATTCAGAATGATACACACACATATTTGTTAGGATTTTCATCCTAACATGTACACTATCCGCCTGTCCAGGGTTGAGCCCTGGGATTTGACGGCGAACTTAAAAAGCTATCTACAGACGCTTTAATTCTTCTTTGAGTGGCGATATGCTTTTGAAATAAGTTTTACTCTTTTTGCTATTTTGTATTTCTCTACGCCATGTAGTAAGGGTAGACATCTGTTGTCCCAAAACAATGTATCACTTCATGTGTTGCTACTTGTGATTGGGTAAGAAAATTGATGAATTATTAAAAATTTAATTTAAATACATTTTTTCAACCAATCATCATCACTGCCACATAGAATGACATACATTATTGGACAACAGAGGTGCTCCCATCTAATTCAGACACTTCATAATTTGGGAGTATATATTCACTATGACAATATATACAGCAAACATGTGCATGGTTTTGTTTTGGACGAGAGTTCGGCATAGTCCACTTTTAGCTTAGGAACATAAGAAAACGAAAGAAATCTAGTCCATATTTTGTTTCTTTGCTGGCCCATCACAATCTATGAATTTGCAAGCCCATTATCGAAAGCTATTTCCTATGATTTTTACCACTGCGCATAAAGCCCGTGGAAATCATTGATCCAAAAGCCTGATGAAATACTTTTTTGTACTATCAAAAGTATCATCTTGCTTTTTTGATTAAAGAACTAATACCTTTAGGATTCATGATTATCCCTCCTAACAAGTGTCACTCTCAGGAATCGAACCTTCAATCTTGAGGATTCAGTGAAACCTTATACCATGAGACCAATACTTTGTTGGTAAAGCCCGATGAGGTATACAAACAAAACAATACATATCAAATTACCATAAAGAAAAAATAGAAAAAAGGAAATTTTCGCATAACTTGCCAGTATGTTTTTTCGCATGGTGTGTTTCAGTAGTGTATGGTATATTGGTACACAATCCCCATCACTAGGGCACATCAATTAATAATTTAAACACGTGTCTGATTTAGATGTGATTTGGGACCATTAGTATGAATTGCTAACCCCACCAAATCATCAACAATAACACCAAAAATGGACCCATCTTATAAATCTGCCACTAGAAATTGCATGAGACGCACGAGGAAACATAAAATATATTATATATAAGAGTAATTCTCACTTGCATACTTAAAAAATTTAGTAAAAATTTGAATCAATATTCAATGAATACAAATGTGAGTCAAAATAAATTTTGTTAAGTTAATCATATATTTATTAATAAAATTAACTTAACACATCTTTAAAAATCATAATGAATTTGCTAACTCTTTAGAAATCAATTTGGCATAAGCAAACAAATTTAGAGATCATAATGAGTCTTTTTGCTTTACTAAGTATGGAAGTGATGTTGTTTTAAATTGAGTAAATAAGTTCTAATCATTTCAGAATGTTAAGGAACAGATATTATGATATAAGTCGACCCTAGATATTTGCTTTGGTAAAATTTGAAACTCTAACCTTCATCCAAATATAATAAAATCCAACTATATGCGGATCTAGTTCTAGTTAAGACATGACAAAGTGGATAAAGGAGTAGGTTCATGTTCCTCTATGACGTGTACATAGGTTATAACTTAAAAAGCATGTTTAAGGAGACAGGTGGCAGTATGAAAGTGCGATATATGTTATAGCACCACAACCCCATTTAACAGGTAAACTCAAATTAATTTCAAACCAAGTATTTCTCTCTTCCCCATTTCGTATTTCGTCATTTTCTTCAACAATTTATAAATTTATTGCATATTCAAATATATATTTTTAAATGGGATTTTTTACTTTTCGCTCATTTTCTCTTCAATTTTGTGAGTTTTTTTGTTTTTGTGCATTTCACAGGTGAAAATGGCGAGTTCATTGGAGAAGGAAGGTGGTGCTTCTTCGAGTACAGTGGAAGATGCTGTTTCCTTAGAACTTCATGCTCCAGCTGGTTGGAAGAAGAAGGTCCACTTCTATTTCATTTTTTTCCTTTTTCACTGTTCATTTTGTTCGGTTTTTTCATCTCAAGTTATCTTAAATGGTTTTTTTTTGTCGAATTTTGTTGTGGGTATCGATTATTATTGTGATTTGTGTGGTTAGATTTTGTGCTTATAGTACCACCCACTTTGGGTTTTTTTCCCCATTTGCTTATTTTTTTTCTTGAATTCTTACTGTGTGTGACTTAACATTTCTAATAATCATTTTTTTCTTTTCCGAAATTGGTGAAATTTTGCAAAACGGTGGCAGAGGATTTTCTGTTTGCCTGCACTAAGGATTTCTTTTCTTGTCTTCTGTTCATGATTATCAGAAAGCATTATTCTTTATGACTAATAATTTTGACTGAGGAACTTTGCAGCACATGTATGATTGTTATTTTGTGTGTGGCATTAATTATTCCCGTTGTTAGTGTCTGCATTTTGTATCATTGGTCTTACTTTGCATATCTTTGTTGCATATTCGACTACGGGAAGCTCTAGGTATTATGCAATGGTATAATTATTTCTGGCGTTGTCGGGCAGTATTGATTTATATGTTAATGGATAAACCTATTGGAACAACACTACATAGCCCAAATATACAGCGCAATTGCTCCCGAGTTGTCGATTAAGGAGGACCACACTGTTATCCAGATTGTCTATCTTTTTCCATTCTAACATGTGCAGTAATGGCCAAATTAATTTCTTTGTAACAATAATAGATAATAGATAATAGATAATAGATGAACTTATTGTATTGTTTTTTCAAGATGACCGGAAAACACAGGTTTAATAAAATTAGTCGTGATTAAAGCGATCTTTCCTCCTTACCAAGTTTATAAGTTTGGCACACGTAAAGATGCCAACTTTATAGCAAGAGAGTACTCTGTTTTTTCTGTCTTTTGGTTCATTTGGTTTGAAAAGAATACAGAATTCACAATGACTCCTTTTTTTGTCTTTTGGCATACTTTTGGTCCTCAGCACTAGACATTTTATGATTTTAAAAGTCATTTCTTTGGACTTTAGTATTTTTCAACACATTACATAATTTGTTAGACTGAAAGTTTTCAGCACCTTTTATATATATATATATATATATATATATATATATATATATATCTGTATGTATTTGACCGATTTCTCTTGATATATACGCATATGTGTATATCTGTGTATATATAAGGGCAAGAAACACTACTTTTAATCAAGATTTATGGAGGGTTTAATATGCTATTGAAGTAATAATTTCTGGTTGATTCATTTGCTGCATGCTTTTGCATAATTGCATATATGATTCATAGATCATATTTCCCTTGCAGTTCTTACCAAAACAGTCTGGAACCCCGAAAAAAAATGAGATTGTGTTCACTGCACCAACGGGAGAGGAGATCAATAACATGAAGCAGCTGGAACAGTATTTGAAAGCACACCCTGGTGGGCCAGCTGTATCAGAATTTGATTGGGGCACTGGTGAGACCCGAAGAAGATCAGCAAGAATCAGTGAGAAGGCAAAGGTGGCTCCTCCACCAGAAACTGAGCCCCCAAAGAAACGTGGTAAAAAATCACCGGCTTCAAAAAAAGAAGCTTCTGAGGAAGAAAAGGAGAAAAGTCAGGAAACAAAAGAAGTGCAAATGGACGAAGCTGATGGAACTAAGGATGATAAAGATTTAGAGGAGGAAAAGAATGTTGCGAAGGAAAACCAAGATGAAAAGGGAGCTGATGATGCAGATTTAAAAGAATCCGCTCATCCTGGAGAACCTAAAGCTGAAGAAAATATTGATATACCAAATGACGAGGAAAAGAATGTTGAGACGGAAAACCAGGATGAAAAGAGAGCAGAGGATACAGATGTGAAAGAATCCACTCATCCTGGAGAAGATAAAGCTGGAGAAACTGCTGATATACCTAATGATGAGGAACAATCCAAGACTGCTGATGGAGAGCTACAAGCCTCAAAAGAGAAAATCGATGACAAAGTAGTTGAGGGTTCTGAAGTTTTTCAGGATAAAGATGAAGAAAAGATTGAGCAACCACCGGAGGAAACGAGGAAAGATGGTGAACCTGTGGATTTAGAGAAATCAGAAACAATCCTTACTTCTGAGGAACGAGTTGAAGTGGAAGGAGAGAATAAAAAGGAACACAACAGAAGCAATCATGAATCTGAAGGAGAGACCAAGGAAAAAGAAGGAACAAAAGTGATCGGCGAAGAGCATCATAAGGTTCATGATATAAACAAGACTTCTGAAACAGAGCTAACCGTGAATGGAAGTTGACCTGGTAAGGTTGAAGCCTTGAGTAAAGAATATAATAAACTCTTGGCTTTTCTTCTCTCACTCTATCAGGAATCAGGATTACTGTAGTTTTTGTTAATGTGATTTATCTAATTGTTCATTGAAACGACTATAGAGAATTATAGATTAGTTCTATAATGTACCATCCTTCCATGTATTGGATTGACATGTAGCTTCTGGTTCCTTTAGTGATATTATGTTGTAAGGTACTTGTAATGTGATGTAGACCTGTAAAAACGTCTTAGGCCATAATCACCTAAGTGTTCTATTTAGTTCTATGCTATGTAACTTCAGATCTTATCAGGTTATACATATGATGTTTATTCATGCCAGTTGAAAATCTATTTCTATTCCCACAAACATACGAATCAATTAATAATTGTGAATGAAACAGGTACCTAAATATCATATCTGACAAAGTTTATGATGCATTTTTGTTCATTTGATTGAAACTCTATAATTGGGCTCAATTATTCACTGTTAGCATCTTCAGACCCTAAAGTTTATCTATCTAACTGATTTTTTTTTGGCATCCCAGTGAACCAAGTCATCAAGCTTAAGAAAAAACACATAGTAGGACATAATAATAATAATGCTATTTATCTCATATCTGCACTACATCTTTAGGTAAAGATGTAAGATGACCTCAACATTCACATAATAATGTAGGGAAAAGCAAAAAGGTCAATTTTTAAGATCAGATCTGTTTCTTTGGTGGAAGAACTTATCACACCTTGTCTCTCAAGTCTTTTCTTTCTGTCCTTTACTTTTTCCAAGAGCTCCACATGATGTCATGCTTCAACCTTTCAAGTGTTGCTGCCTTAGCATCAAAGCATACCTTACCATCCAATGAAAGCACAGAACTGGTGAGAAAGCTAATGATAAGTTTCTTTTGGTCACACTTGGAGGATATAGTGCTGATTCATTAACTGCTTTGCAATGAATTCATTGCCTTTTCACACTGCATTTCATAGGGTGGTAAACATATTTTGGTGTTACTGTTGCTAATGACAAAGATGGCTAGGATGATGAAGATGGACAAGAAAGGGGTTAGGAGTTGAGACAAAATTAGTTGCCATGTTTTTTCCACTCTTGTCTTTTTTCCTTTACAAGAGACGAGTCTCGGCGCAACACGTTAAGGTTGATTATTTCACTGTCTTGTGTTTTGGAAGTATAAGTTGTATAAGTTCAAATCCTATAAACAAAATCGCAAATAGGTTGTCTACAATTAACAACTTCAAACTCCTCTTGGTGAGAGCCTTGTGTATTGAGACGCTTTTTTGGGGCCTAAAGTTGCTGCTGGAATCTGTAATTTGATCCAGTCATTTTTTTATAGATCCTTTGACTCACTTGTTTCTTCCAAACTCCAATTGAGTGAAAAGATGCAAATTGACCATGGAAGTTTGGCTTGTATCCCTATCCCACCTAGGACATATTTTCACCCATCATTAGTTAATTTTTTTGCTTATATGTGACCATTCTTATCCCAACCCACTATACTATTGTCTCTAACTTTTAGCTTCCTTAAAATCAATTATAACCAATGAACCGTACAAGAACTAACTCACACAGGGGCATGTTTTGCAAAAGGCATTTTTATCTTACTGTTAACCTACTTTTGTCACTTTCAAACACTTATAGTAGTTAGTAACTTCCAAGTGAGATGCTAATCCACAATCATGAATTTTTTATTAGGACGATACTTTTTCAATATATCTTTTGATATCTTGTATTAATATTGTACATTAATGTATGGGCAAGGGATAGACTTTACGATTTGGATGGCTGGAATTTGGCGGTATAGGAATGAAATCATTTTTAACAACAAGAGGATGAGTTTGGAGGCACTGTTCGATGAAATTAAGTTCAAGTCTTGGTTGTGGATCGAAAGTAGAATCAATGGTTCTTCAATGTCTTGGTTTGAGAATTTCTAATCTGATTATTTGTTTGGAATGCTGCCGTTAACCTTCCCTTTGGTGTTTAGGTGTTTGCAGCCTTCTTTTGTTCTAACGAGTTGGTTATCACCTTTTTATTTTGTATTTTGATTTCATACGGTATATCTTTGTGATTTATTTTAATAAAATCTTCACCTTACAAAAAAAAAATATATTATATTTTTAAAGTAATGTAAATATACTATATGAACATAGGAGATGGTATAGATCATGTGTTAGGTTTTTTTAAATCATCAAATCAATTTAAGTCTCATATTTCAGTATTGGAGTGTCTAATACTAAAGAGGATAAGAATCCTTTAACCTATGTGTGGTTGATTCAACTATAAGCAAGTTTGATTCTAAGTGTTGATATAATGACACTTGTGAGGGGGAAAAACTATATCATAAAAAGGTTTAAAGTTTGAGTATTCAAAAGAAAAAGTATTAAATTTATGAAAATTCAAGCCCCAAAAGCATTGTCCTGCACACAAAAAAGTGATGTTTGCTAATTCAATAGTTAGCACTTTTTGAAATACGTAAAAAGCAGATTCTCTTGCGTGTGTTGTTAACAGTCGTTGATCCAAAAGGCTACTTTCTTAGCAATTTTTACGTTATTAAACCAAACACTAGCTCTCTAGCCAGCTCTAAAGGAACTATTCTTGATGAGATTATGATCATACACATTACTTTTGTGACATAAACATTCCTTTGACACTCTCTTACTCATTAAGTGTTTAAGATCAAGGAGGGAGATTGAAGCTCTTTTTTTCGTATGAGATCACATGGCCCTATTCATATTTCATTTGGTGTCTTAAGTCAATGAGAAAGCTTCATTCTTTTGAAAACAAAATTATAAAAACAAAAATTAATATTTTAATATTATTTTGTGAAGTTTGATTGGTTCGGGACATAGAGATAGAAATTTTTTCCAATCATTTTAGCTTAGCTTTTAAATTGATTTATTAGTGTTTGAAAGTGCTTCCATCTTCTTAAATAACTTTATTGTTTCCATGGTCTTTGTAGTTTCAACCTTAATTGCTATTAAGTTATTAACTAAACTTGACTAGTGTCGTAATGTAATTGATTCAATAAAGTTTTCAAGAAAAAATAGTCCAAGAAAGAAAATGTGTAAAGAAAAGATGTATATATAAGATCTCATTTTGAATGGGAATTTAAGGACTTTTAAGTTAAGCTTGTCTAAAAGCGGAAAAGGGCTTTAGAACAAAACAAAATCACAGAACATAGTGGTTGTGTTCTCTCAAAAAAATAGTATTGGTTGTGTTAAGACTTAAGACATAAGTGGTCTAATGCATATGCATATGCTTCTACTTTAAGGTATCACCATTTTGCTTCCTCAACCTGTAAGGTTAACTGCAAGTAAAAATAATTGCAAAAAGTACACTTTCTATATATTCCTCCTCGTATGGTAACAAATTATGTTCAAAATACTATTTTTGTATTCAAAACATACATATTTGTTCGAAAGTAAGTCTCACATCGTTTATCTTATTCTCTTGAATTCTCTTTAGTATGATTTAAATATATTTGTTAGGTTATTCCTCTTATTGCTGATTAATTTGTGCATAAATCAACTTGCAAAGAGTATTGTCTTCTAAAGATACTTGTGGTTTAGGGGGAAAAACATACATAATTTGACTTGAGGAAATATATTCTTGAAACCAATAAAAAAAAATAGGTAGTGTTCATAACACACTGAATTTTATACGCCTATTTATGGTTTTCTATTGTTTTTTTAGTACTATCAGATTATATTATTATCTTTTGAGTAAAAAATTAAACATTTTAATTAATCATTGACATTTTGATCTTCTAAATATCTAATATGGTCTTATACTATTGCCGCATAAGTATCTAAGCTGAATTGTATTTTATGATATCATAATAACGACCTTAGGGAATATGCTAAAGCACTTTCAGGCTTTCAACTACTGATTATATGCAAAAAATTTGGGTCCAATCGTGTTCTAAAGTGGAATGTCGATGAACGCGTATCAGCTGATGAATAAGACGAAAACTACGCGCTTTCTCACCTTTTCCTCTTAAGTTCTTGTGTGATTTTAACTCACAACCAAAGAGTTAGAATAGTATTATAAGATTCTGCTAAATTAGAAATAAAAAGTTAAGGATTTGATTTCTGATAACACATATGTTAAGAAGGATAGTCACACACCTAAAAAAGTTAATTTCTTACTCGAGTGAAAAATATTATTATAGTACATAAAAAAACTCACTAACTCATCCTGGCTATGGAATCAAATAATACATACTTTAATATATTGAAAATGGAACTAGAATATTTTGGCACCCACCTATTAAATGTATGGTTTCAAACTACAAAAACATTTAACACGTCCCAACATAATATAACATTGTGGTTGTGGTGTATTAGATTTTATCAAGTCATGTTGTGTGGCACCAAACAACATCATGTTAGATACCAAAATTTAAACCACAAAAATAATAATAATCACAACTTGCATTACAATGATCTCAAACATATAATTATAATAATCTTGATGCAATCACAACTTAACTTAGCTTGCATTCATCATTCTCCAACGGCGAATGTATTACAATCAAGATAAAAAGAAATGCAAATCAATAACACATGACTACTTTTCTATTATAACTTCCTAATGTATATTATATTAAAAATATATAATAATTATACTAATATAGTGGTATAATGTTATACTATAATAATAGTAAACATTATACTATAATAATATTATAACTTTCTAATAGTAAACATTATAATATAATATTATCAAATAAGCAAATCTTAAATCATTGTAATTATAATGTTTTTGGAGATATAACTTTCCTCAAACACCCTTAGAAAAATGTTGTTTTTAATATTAGTGACTTTGCTTAGCCATTGCGCAAACTTCTTAATTTCTTATTGTCATAAAAAGTGTTTAATAATGAGAATCGTAACTAATCTTTTTAAAGAACATACTCTGTCTTTCTTTGTTATTATTACTCTGTTGACAGACACATCATACATTTTATTCAGCAACATCACTCATATTAAAGATTTTAAAATTAAAAATACAAAAGTAATACTAGCATTTTATATTAAAAATTCATTAGAGTTGGGTGATGATGACTTAATATATCTCATGGTTGAAAGCTTAGATAGGTATTTATGAATTAACATTAATGTACTCCTTGTTTTAAAAATGAGACTTGAACCTACCAATTTGTACAACCAATTCCTTACCAATTAAGCTAATTTGCATTCACTATGAGGTAAAGAAATAAAACCCTACAATAAATTAAAATATTAAAACATAACCTTCTTAAAATTAGTAAAGAAAAAGTATTCATTAAAACATAATAAATATGGTAATGTTACATTGCAAATTCACATTTTTATATAAAAACAAACAAAAAAAACTTGGTAATTTAAAGGGCACACATGTAAGTTAGATGGGGAAGCCACTTCTAAGATAAAAAATAAAGGAAAAGGTATTAAATTTGTTTATTTAAAGTCAATATATAATAAATTTAGTCGAATAGTGAGAAAATAATTTACATATTGAAAATATAAATACCAACATATTATTTATCATTATATTAATTGTTATGGACACTAATAAAATGAAAGTGAAAAAATGTATCGAGTATGTCAAAAAAAAATTTATATGATTAATACATCATCAATTATTTATATTTAATTATTATTAAATATAAAAATATAAATGATTACTTATGTATAAATCTTTTACATGAATACTCATGAAATTTATTATTATATGGAGTAAGGAAGAACATAATATAAAAAGGATAAATGTTTGTTAGATACATAATTTAATAAGATTCTTCTCATATGGGAAAGAGACAAATTATCTCATTTAGTTTTTAGAATTTTTTTTCCACTAGTAGGTGAGAATTTTAAACATATTTTTTTTTTAGTATTATCAATATATTACCACCCTTTTTGTATAGAATTAGTCTTATATACCTCCTAAGAAAATATCGCTTATAAATATCAAACTCTTAATATTTAGATTGCCTCGTAATATTAATATAATTTTATATTACTAGATCGATATTTTATCAATATTCCAAACATCAGTTGACACAATATATTTTTATTCCCACGTAAAATATGGTGCATCTAATTTTGTGAAAGACAAGCGCAGAGAACAATAGAACATGAAGAAGTGGGGTGGGAAAGTGCATTGACGAATAAAAGCAAAGTTTATTATTCAGCAGTGGAAGTCTACACTGTATTTTTCTGCACCTTCTCTCTCTAAACACCAAACACACACTCTCTCTCTATATAATACCCCAAATCTCCTTCAATTCCTTCCCTTTTACCTTCTTCATCCTTCAAAGTTTCATTGCTTTGTTCTGTTCCTTCATTCCCACAATGACCAATTAATGGAAGCGCTGAAACTCTAGTTCAACGCTCCAATAACTAAGTGTTCTTTCTTCGTCTTATGGCATGCCTCAAGAAGAAGAAGAAACACTGTGTTCAACGCCAACCCAACTTTTCAATTTTCAATTTTGACACACTTCATGGCAAATCACATAGTGTGCTTCCACTTTTTTCACCCCTTGTTTCTCTTCTTCCCTCTAATTGGTACTTTCTTTCTCTTCTTTATTATTTTTCTGTTTACAACTTACAAATGTCTGATTCAGTTAGTCATTTACTCTATTCGTTTTTCATTAGTTTCTATCCATATTTATGATTCTGTATGTTCAATGAATCCGTTATAGTATTCATTTTTTTGTACTGCGGTATCCTCACCTTTTTTGGGTAAGGAACTGATCTTTTCGGCGGTTCGTGAGTGCCCCGCCCCTCCCATTAGAATCTAGTGGAACCCTTACACTACTGGACCAACACCTTGATGATATTGTTTTATTTTTTATTTTAATTCTTGGGGTTCTTCTCTTGCTTGTTTTATTTTCATCCTCATATCAAAATTTGCAACTTTTTTTCTGAAGACCAATTTTTTTCTCTTTCTTTCAGTGAGAGGGTTTTTAACTCTTTTTGCTCTGCTTTATTATTATTTTTCAATAGATTTATGTTGCTTATCTTTTAAGCTATCATTATAGTAACATCCATGAATCTTTTTCTTTCCAAGTTTCACTTGGGACCACTATTCCAATTCGATCAATTTGTATTTATGATTATGGTTGCTTTTTCCTTTTGAGGGATTTTTAAAGGTTAGTTTTTTGCATTGTTCTGTGCATCTACTTAGTACCAATTTTGTTCATCTTAGTGTGATTGATCAAACCAATGATGCACTATAGAACTTGCTTTTGTAGCATGTGGTTTTGTCAACTACTAAATCATGTTAACTAAGCTCTCTCCTTGCATATTTAATTTCAGCATCCTTAACAGTTCAAGCATTCACCGGAACCTATGGTATAAATTATGGGAGGATTGCAAATAACATCCCCTCACCTGATGAAGTTGTTCCTCTTCTCAGAGCAGCAAAAATAAAGAATGTTCGAATTTACGATGCTGATCACAGTGTCCTTGAGGCCTTTAGTGGAACCGGGCTTGAAATTGTTGTTGGACTTACCAATGGACAGTTGCAAGACATGAGTGCGAATGCGGACCATGCTTTGAATTGGGTGAAAGACAATGTGCAGTCATTTCTTCCTGGCACACACATTGTCGGAATCGCTGTGGGGAATGAAGTTTTGGGTGGGGATGACTTAAGTTTGTGGGGAGATCTTCTAGGTGCCGTCAAGAATATTTATAATGCTACTAAGAAACTTCATCTGGATGACCGAATTGAGATTTCTACTGCAAACTCATTTGCTGTTTTTGCGAATTCATACCCTCCCTCCTCTTGTAAATTTAAGGATAACGTTAGGCAGTATATGAAGCCGCTGTTGGAGTTCTTCTCACAGATCGGCTCTCCTTTTTGTTTGAATGCTTACCCTTTCCTAGCCTACATCAGTGACCCAGACCAGATTGATATAAATTATGCTCTTTTTAAACCAACAAAAGGAATTTATGATCCCGAGTTTCGTCTACATTATGATAACATGCTTGATGCTCAGATTGATGCCGCTTACGCTGCTTTGGAGGATGCCGGATTTCACAAAATGGAAGTCATAGTTACTGAGACAGGGTGGGCTTCTGATGGAGATCAAAATGAAGTTGGAGCAAATGTAAGTAATGCAAGGACATATAATTATAACCTGCGTAAAAGGCTTGCAAAGAAGAAAGGAACCCCACACAGGCCAAAAAATGTTGTGAAGGCTTACATTTTTGCAATCTTCAATGAGAATTCAAAGCCCGGACCAACCTCTGAGAGGAACTTTGGACTATTCAAGGCCGACGGGACTATATCATATGACATCGGGTTTCATGGACTAAATGCTGGAGATTCATCTCTTTTGTCTCTTAAGGTACCATATATTTCATTTGATGCTATATTGTTTGTTTTAACTCATCTAGAAAGAAGTTTTTACACCTTGAGAAACTATAGATTTTGTAAATTAGAATTGCACTCACCTTTCTAGATTTTATCTTTATAATTTTGGAATCAACTTCTATTATGCAAGTTCTTACAACCTTTTGGTGCTTATTGTTTCCTATTTGATTTTACATGGCAGAATATAAAAAATCAAGGTTTGTCCCAGTCCTATGCCATGGTATTCTCTATATCTGCTTTGATGCTTCTGATTTTCTGAAATCAGTGATATCTAATGACATCAAATTCTATGGCAAATCAGTTCCTGGTAATGAAGGGGAATGCTTGGACTCAATTCTTCTCTCATTATAGATCAAATTATACCATTGATTGCCATATTTCATAAAAGCAATATCTAGAAATGCTGATGTTTTTCCTTCATATTCAGCAAATGAGTAATTGTTTCTCCTTTTAAAGTATTTCCTCCTTTACTCAAGTTTTAGATTTATCTAATAGTGCATTGTAAATTTTCAGCACCTAAGTTTCTAATCTATTGAATACTTTTTATGTTCATCATTTCCCCTTTAAACACATAAGCAAACTAGCCCAAAAGAATAAAAGAAAATATAATATCTGAGGAAGCTTTTCATTTTTGTAACTTTGTGCCATTGATTAAAGAGCAGTTATTACATTATTCATCAGTAATTTATATTAGTTTTATTGGAGAGTTAACAACGATTAAATATGAATGGTGGATGATGCAATAATAGTGTATAAAACTTATATAATCTTACATTTTTTTCTTTCTCTTTCTTAAAAATTAAATGTTTTGTTCCAAATATAAGAGTAATGAGTTTAAGCCCCAAATAATAATTATAACCATTTTGAACAATAAATGTGGTGTTCCAAATGGTGTGAAAATCTGTCTATCAAAATAAGGTTTGTACAATTGTTCGCGTGGAAGAATGAACCGAAAATTGCACTTTTCAAAAATAGATTCACAAAGGGTTGATTTTTAGTTAATGAAAATATGAAATACGTTAATGATTAAAATAACGGAATGGGTTTTTTTTAAATAAGAAAAAGAAGAAGAAGAAAACACTAGTCGTCATTTTTGTTGATGTGTTATTTTATGTATCATAATCTTATCATAGATCAAAGCATAAAAAAATTTAATTCATAATTTTATAACTTGTTATCTAATTACAAAGTTATAACATATGAAGTGAGATGCTTTATTTTATTCGAGGGTAATGAACCCTATAAGGTTCGAGAAAAATTAAGATAGAAAGAATTGTTGTGGATCAAACCTTGAAGTCTTGAACCCCCTCTATATATGTTATCAATTGTGCTACCAAATTGTTTCAACACATTATTCACTTTAACTTAGCATTGAACTTGTAAGATTGAATAATGATGCATCAATAAAATTAAATACAATAATGTATAGCTAAATGTATTTTTTAAGGATATTATTAAGGATTGTCTTAAAAATATTGGTTAAGGAATTCAAAAATGGAAATAACATATTAAAAATCACATATTTTAACTAGTAATGTACATGAAATCAACAATCTTCAGTAATCTTTCTTTCTAAGTTTGATTTATTAACCCAGGCAACAAAAAACTCAATAATAGCTTTTTTATATAATAGTTAAACGTGTATTTAGTATATAAGTGAACGGTCCTATTCTCATGGTTCTATTTAAAGAGCCTCATAAGGGTGCCTGGTAAAGAAAACAATAAAGGAAGGTTTGGATCAAAAGCTAAGTAAATTGGTTCTCAAAGTGTTAAATACTTAAATTCACCATAATGATCCTATAATGGAAAATGGATCATTTTCATGGAGGGTCTAGTACTTAATAAGATTAAGACACGTGAATTTTAGAAAAAATAATGTTATAAATTTTAAAATATTTTTAACCAAAAAAATATTATAAATGATGAAATAAATCTGGATTACATATTCTAGTGTTGGACCCTCGAGGAGAGATACCAGCCCCTATAATGGAATGCCATTTCCGCTATACTTAGTATAATTGTGTGATATGTTTTCTCACAAAAAGTGGTATCTATAATGAA
The DNA here is from genome assembly GCF_001865875.1 of Lupinus angustifolius. Classification (NCBI taxonomy): domain Eukaryota; kingdom Viridiplantae; phylum Streptophyta; class Magnoliopsida; order Fabales; family Fabaceae; genus Lupinus; species Lupinus angustifolius. The sequence goes on from NC_032009.1 coordinate 21,312,023, forward strand.
ATGCCATTCCTCTAAGCTCATTATTGTTATTATTTTCAAAGAAGAAAAAAATAATATGGAAAAGTAAATAAAATCTGAGTTAGGATCATTTTCATGAATAGAAAAGTAAACATTTTAAAAAATATATATTTTGTAATGATATATTTATCATTTTAATTATAATGAAACTATACTGTTACCATAAAAAAATGAGTGGAAAAATATGTATTTGTCTAATGAATATGATCATTGTTCATGATTGACTCCATTCGTGTAAAAATAAAGGTGTCTTTAAGATTGGTTTGAGAGTTAGATTTTGAAGGGAAAAGAAATAAAATTGAAAGTTTGAGAGTCATATTATAAATGTATTTCATGCCTTCAAATTTTTCTTTTACTTTCGTTCCCTCCAAAATTCAACACAGAAACAAACAGAAATAAGTGAATGGTACAAGTCAAATTGAATTGGTGAGCACTTTGTGTAGTCTTACGCGGCTATGAATCTAACTTTCTGGAAGTCACAAATCTCGGCAGAGTGTAGCATAAAGTCTCCAAATTCATTTTGGTGAACAAACAATGCCTCATGCTTCAACGTTCAACGTTTTAACTTCATTGATGAATCAAAGTCAATTTAGTCTTGTTTAATGTTGTCATTAGACAAAAAGTAAAAAATAAAAAAATTAAAGAGATGGGAATATCAAATATGTATTTGTTTTTAGTTAGTGCCATACAAGAGTTGTTATATTTTATTATATTATTTTCATGACTTTGTCAATATTTATTTGTGTAATAAATTTGGCATACCGGTTATAAAAAATATTCAATTTGATTTTTTTAATATTTATTGATAAAGTCTATGTTCTTCATTTTAGAACTATAATTGACTTGGTATATTGTGTTTGAATAAGACAAGAACACAATGTTTATTGTACTTTAGAATTAATATATTTAATATTTTTAAGTTATTAACCAATATTGTGGTACGAGAGTAAAAGTTGAATAATGAATATCACATTGCATGAAGTCAATTCAATATTTAATAGCTCATATGAGATATGTAAGTTTTTTCAAAGATTGTGGTTGGTTAATTTGAATTGAAAGCTTGATTCAAACATAATGTGGCTCCACAATTAAACCATATCATACCTACTTTGTAAGGACAAATTCCTTTTTTGTTTAATTAGATCTAATTTCACATAGCATTTATGAATTATAGTTCTATAAGCTTGAATAGAAAACATTATAATACATAATTTATCAAATGCATAATGTTTTCTTTCTATTATAATTGTTTGTGGAATAATAAGCATTTTTTTCAGTTTGTAGCGCTAATTAAGAGTATAAATAAACACCAAGGTTCTTGGGGAAGACTTAACCCTAATTGGAGTGGCTACATGCATTGATAATATATATACAGAGGTAAGAAAAACCAAATATTTCTACTATATTCTTAATCCTCAAACAAATTAATTAATATATTTCAAGAAATGAGATAAAAATGTTAAGGGATATTTTTTACTCAAGATGGTAGTTTTTTTATCTTTCTTTTCCCAGTGTGATCATATGCTATCATTAAAAAAAGCAGCAATAAATCCAATCACAATTGTATATTTGATGTTAAAATAATTATGCCCGGTATATATACAAGAACAATTCTACCTCTTATACCAATAAGCCGTTGGTTGGTGAGTAGTATAAGGTCTTCATGGATTCTTAAAGTTGAATTTTTGATTCCTAGAAATGACAGTTGTTGGAAGAGACAACCACGAACCCAAAATGGATAGTTCATTACGAAAAAAACATGAGGGATAGAGGGAAAAAAATTCTACCTCTTGTAAGTTTTTTAAAGAATATCTTGTATGTTAAAATCTGTATTTATTTCTTCCTTCTCATGAATTGGACCATGTACCATTAGGATTAAATCAAATCTAGAAGAATTCTACCTTTCTGAACGCACACCACATCCAATACTTTTTTTCTATAAATACCAACACAAACATTAACCTTCTACTCCACTTATCTTCTCTCATACAAAGACAAAGTTTGATAACAACAACAAAACACAAAGCACCAGTCTTAGAAAAAACAGGGGCGACCTGACCAACACATAAGAACACAATGACAAGAAACATGAACAATACTTTTGTTGTTCTTTTCATTGCAATAGCCACTCTTTTCAATGGCTCAGTTGCACAAACCAGACACGTGGTTGGTGATTCCATTGGCTGGACCATCCCTTCTGGTGGTGCTGCCACATACACCACTTGGGCTTCCAACAAAACCTTCACCATAGGCGACACTCTTGGTCATTATCAAAAACAACACACACATTTATCTTCCAAAACATTCCATATATTTTTTTCATCTTTATAACCTTTCTTGTTTTTTTTATATGCAGTGTTTAATTTTGCTAATGGACAACATGATGTTGCAAAGGTTACAAAATCTGATTTTGATGCATGTAATGGAGGAAGTGCTATTTTCACTATCACAACAAGTCCTGCAATTGTGACCCTTAATGAGACAGGGGAACAATATTATATATGTGCTTTTACTGGACACTGTTCTGCTGGTCAGAAATTGACAATTAAGGTTACTCAAAAAGCTTCTACTAATGCTCCTTCTCTTGCACCTCACCTTAGTCCTAGTGCTTCTCCTTCACCAAAGACTAGTCCTGTTGCTGCACCTGCACCTGCACCTCAACATAGAAGTGCTATTTCACCATCGGCTAAGGTTCCAGAATCTGCACCAGCTCCAGCACCATTCACTGGACCAGTGACTTACACGGTTGGAGATACCATAGGGTGGACCATTCCTACCAATGGTGCTTCTGTTTATGCTTCATGGGCTTCTGCCAAGAACTTCAAGGTTGGAGATATTCTAGGTATGTCCTCAAACTCTTTCATTATTCAAATTTTCTTTAAGTTTAAGCTAGTAGGTAATGTTTAATTCATTGTTCCTAAGATTATGCTGTTGGTGAATAAATCTTCTGAAGTTATTTGTCTAGTGTAAGAGTTTTGTACATACATGATTTATTTTTAATGATCACTGATTCTTTAAAACAAGTAATCTGACTGAATAATAAATAATGTAATAACTGTATATAAATATTTACCTTTATGACTCACTGAATTGCAACCAAAAAATTAGATTATGTTCTGAGATGTTGTTAAATTTTGATGTGTTCAGTGTTCAACTACCAAATAAACACACACAACGTAGAGGAAGTGACAAAGGAGAATTATGATTCATGCAGCAGTGTTTCTCCTATTGCTGCATACAACAGTGCACCACCAGTGAGAGTTACTCTTAACAAATCTGGTCCTCATTACTTCATTTGTGGTTATACTGGACATTGTTCTGCTGGTCAAAAACTTGCTATCAATGTCACCGGCACCACCACCACCACCACCACCACCGCTACCTCTCCATCCTCCACCGCCACTCCTTCAGGTTCTACAACCCCTTCATCCCCTTCTCCTTCAGGTGAAGGTGGTGCCAGTGCCCCTCCACAAAATTCTGGTGCTGCTTCTCTTGGATCTCTTGGATTATTTGCTATGCTGGTTTCAGTTGTTGCTGCATTTTATTAGATATATGAGATTGTTACAGTTAGGATTGTTATGATTTGTTTTTTTGTTGTCTCATTTTGTTTCATATACATTCATCAGTTTTGTATTTTTCTTAATTTGATGCAGTTGTGATCTATATACATATGAATAATTCTACATCCTTCTCCAATTTCATCGTAAGTAAATGAAGTTATTGAACTTTTACTTTATATTTTTAACATTGGATATCTCTAGTTTTTATATTAAAAATATTTGCTTTAAGGAATGATAAAAGGATTTGCGAAGATAATTGTAGGAGATATGACAAAACTCAACAAATGTTGATGAACAAATTTATAACACATTCTACCTTTCACACCCACATTTTGTTTGGTTGTGGAGAAATTTTGACATTTGGGTTTGAATTGTGGGATGAGGTTGATAACTTGCCCTCTTAAAACTATAGAAAAATTGGTTTGACAACCAAGTCTTAGAGGATGAATTTCCAACTCTTCTAACCTTAATTGTAAAAAATATGTTGTTTCAGATTTTGTCTCATATTTCACGTCAACGAAAATATATTATGATAATTAATTTTTTTAATTTTTCTTATTATTATTATTTTTGTTAAATTATCATTGATATTTGTTCTATATTAAAACTAAGAGTCTAGTTAGTTGAGGAGATTATACTTTACCACTTGGGCTCAATCAAGCAACTAAAATATAATTATTTTGACTTGGAAATATCATGATCTGAGAAGCCACGAGTTTAATATTAAGGGCTCTAATGTCATTATGATAGGTGAATGAGGATCACCTGTCCTACTTTTTTGTGTCTCATTGTAATCCAACCCAATAGGAAATTGTCATCTACTCAAAAAGAAAAATCACAAAATGATAAAGTAATTATTTTATACTCGTTGGTAGTGTTTAATTGACTTGGTACATGAAGACGTGGTTTTCCAGGGAATTTCTGATAGATGTGCTGGAATGGTCCATCAACTACTGCTTTTAACAAAAAGCAAATGGGTCCATACCTCGAATAAAAAAACTATTATCACCTTATTTCAGTATATTACATTTTTTATTCGTGCCATATATAGCTTTATTCTTTACCATATAAAGTCTTAGATGTCTGCTTTTAATTTTATATTCCCAAATATCATGTGAGGAAGCAGGTTTCACATCATTTACAAAAATTTGGGTATAGTCTCCCCTACCGCTATACTAGTCCTGCCTATAAATCTTGGGACCACATCTTTTATACTACAATATTATATTACTTCATGTGTCATGAGTTGTGATTAGTCAAAAAATATATATAATAATTAAACTTTTAATTTAAATATATTCTTTCAACCGATCATAATTTATAACACATAAAACGGTATATGATATGAGACAGAGATGTGATCCCAAAAATCTAACACAAAAGGAGAAGAAATTTTTTAAATTAATATTTTTCAGTTAAAGTCAGACGTTAATAAAATAAAATTTTATGAAAATAAGCTGAGAAATGACTACAATTCAGGAAGATAAAATATATGAAACTTGATTTTTTTTTGTAAGAAAATGAGACTTGCATTCCTTTTATGTTTGTTAAGTATACATGACTTTTCCTAATGTTGGACATGTATGTTCTTAATAATCTTACATGTAGCCCATTAGGTACCATGATGTCAACTTTGCTGTCTCAGTAGTCAATACCACACTATTTAAGGAAAAAGACTTTTCCGGTACAAAAGAGATAACTAAAGAGGGAAATTTTACAGATGTGGGTCACCTTGACCGAAAAATTATGGTTTTTGTGCACCTTTTAGAAAAATTATAAAATTAGTGTAAATTTATAGAAATCGGCAATGGAATTGCCAATTTATGTATTTTTTCTCTCTCTCCTCCCCAAAAATCGACACTGAGGAGAGAGTTTTATTAAAATATTTTATTTTTTTAAACTCCCACCTAAATCGTCAATGTGGGGGGAGTTTTATACTTTTTTATGTTTTTTTATTTTTATTTTATTTTTCTATCCCCTAAATCGGCAACCGCAAAGTTTTTGATTTTTTTTTTAACTTGTGGGAGTTATATTATTAGTTTTAGGGTTTAATTTTTCAAACACAAATCATAACAACACACAACATAATAAATTTTGTCAGCCCTAACCCTAATAACAGAACACAATAATGAAAAACACACATAATATTTTATTAAAATATAAAGTTTATCTATGTTTTATGTGGGTTTTTCATTAAAATATTATGTATGTTTTTCATTATTGTGTTCTGTTATTAGGGTTGGGTTAGGGTTGACAAAATTTATTATGTTGTGTGTTGTTAGGATTTGTGTTTGAAAAATTAAACTAAAACTAATAATATAACTCCCACAAGTTTAAAAAAAATCAAAAACTTTTCGGTTGCCAATTTAGGGGATAGAAAAAAAAATAAAAAAAGTATAAAACTCCCCCATTGACGATTTAGGGGGAGTTTAAAAAAATATATATATTTTAATAAAACTCCCTCCCCAATGCCGATTTTGGGGGAGGAGAGAGAAAAAAAATACATAAATTGACAATTTCATTGCTGATTTCTACAAATTTACACTAGTTTTGTAATTTTTCTAAAAGGTACACCAAAATCGTAATTTTTCGGTCAAGGTGTACCACTTTAAATTTCCCAACTAAAGAGTATAATATATATATATATATATGAGAATAATGTATCTCATTATATAATGAGATAACTTATCTCCTCTAACCAATAAAAAAAAAATATGTGTGCTATTTTGTTTATTTTTAAAAATATTTTTATAGAAAATTGTGAAACATGACACATGTCATGATTTCACTGGCAGGAGGAGATAACTTATCTCCTTATGTAAGGAGATACTTCATTCCCTATATATATATATATATGTGACTAAGTAGATCAAAAGAGATAACTAAAGAGTATAACCATTCAATTGAATGTAAATTTAGGTCAATTATCCAGCACCACATTTATGTGAAAACTCTTTTTTCTTTTTTTCTTTAAGTTTTTTACTTAATTTGTAAGAGTTGCAATTAGGTCTCATCTGCTTGGGTAATGTCAACTTTCTAGCTAGGCGTATTCAAACGCCATAGAGTACAATGAACGAACAGCTTCATACTTTAACTGTTTAAAGTTTAAACTATATGGTGCAAATCTGTTTTAAAATAAATTATATTAATCCCTCACATTATTACATGAACGTATTTATCATTGAATTTAATATGGATGTTAGTAAATTATTTATCATTTATTTGTTAATCATCATTAACTGTTAAACAAAAGTATTATATATAAATGATGATAGATGATATGTTAATAATGTAAAAAACTTTATAATGACTATACACTTTATAATTTTGGTCAATTTGCCAATTGCATATCTTCTCATAGTAAAATTGAAGCAGCTGTAAGTGAAATGTGAGTTGGTTTGCTCTTTCTAGAATTGAAGGTTCTATTTCTTCACAATATCATTATTATTTGTATTGTTATCTCTCACATTTTTTAATTTGGTAAATTTGTTACTATGAATTACAGTGAAATAAATAAAAGTTATTCAGATATCGGCTAAAAAAGTTATAATTTTTTTATTAATGATAATAATTACTTATACTGTCCAACTACTACTTTTTACAAATTATTATATTATTATCAATTACTATTTTTTTCACCATGCAGTTTTTTATTTGGATTTTAAAAGCCTAAACATGATCTTATACAAAAATGGAATTACAAAGGAAGAATAAAAGAGGTTTTGACTTTTCTGTGTTTGTTATCTTAATTAATTAATAATTAATTTTATGGAGCATCACAATAGTTAATTCATTTTTTATTTGTATATAAAAAGAATAAAGTTACTCGCATCACACCAATAAAATATTGTATTATTATATAAGATCCCTGAAGGCACATGGCTTGCTTTTTATTGTATTATTATTAGTAACTCTTCAACTTTTTTCTTATTACTTAATTTAGTCGCATGCAACCAAGTGAATGAAGTGTATGCACGATTCCTATTTTTTAATACCAAAATTAATAGTGGGAGACTAATCTTTTAAAGTGATAAAGATACTATCGTTAAATTTTTATATTGCTTTTGCCTAATTGTACATTAAATTTTTGCCCCTCCATTACGTTCAGGTGTCATATTTAATCTAACCATTTAAAGCAAGATTAATGATTTTTTTCTTCTAGAATATTAGTATTCTCTAAAATAATTATATTCCAGTAAGAAACATCTATAATATATGATAGAGTGGAGAAACAAATGTCACACAATAACACACAAAGACAATATGTAATAACATTTTTTATCATTAAATCACATTTTTACCATTAAAAATATGAGAAAAAATAATCATTTATCTCTCAATTAATGGAGAGGATCGTTGTTATAGCGTTTTATGTGATATTTTTTCATCCACATAATGGGAATTTCAAACATTGATCAGCAGGTATCAAGCATATACCAAACCAAACCATTGGTACATTAGTGATATTTTTAATATATATTTTTCTTATCTTTCTCGTACTTAACATTCAACACATTATCTTATTGAAGAATTTCATGCCACTGGGTTTGGAAAATATAACCACACTAGGCCTTTTAGCTCAAAGAACATGTTAGTGCATGCATTTAAGTATTTTCTGGCCTGGGCCATGATGAACCAGATTCTAAACCATCCATCTAGTATGAGATATTGGGTTTCAAAAAGTTTTAAATTTTCTACTCCAAACCTTTTCTTAAAATCTCTTTATACCCTTAGCTTTGTTTTACCTTCTACTTCTGTTTATGTTTATCTACTCATTAAAAAAACATTCTTATTTACTTGTCTCATTGAAGAGTTCAATGATATATTAATTATTATTTTTCATATTACCTTTACTTAACATTTTATTTTCCATATAGTTCTCTCATAATTCATACTAATTTGTCATCTTAAATAGTTCATTCATTTATCTTATAAACAAGGAGTTTCTATTGTTAATCGATTATCATACACAAAATTCACCTTAACAAACTGAAACAACTAATCAGTTAATCGATTAACTCTTACACGATTAATCAATTAACTACAACATTAATTGACTAACTCTTGCAGAATCTCACGACCACACAGTACAGTACATTGAGTGTACAATTAATCCTTTACCCATTCTTATCTCATTAATCTATTTTCTCGTATTAGATTAGGGGATATATTCTTATATGCACAAATTGTGTCATTGACATGTATGACTATATTCTTAAAAGGAAAGGAGAAATGTCTTTGTAATTTAAGTTTAAGATCCATTAGGTTTAGTTATCACAACTTTTTTGTCACACGGGTACAATGGATAATGGTGCCGAAAAGGAAGATATGTTTAACAACTTGGTGCCACCATTGTACTAAAAGTAAATGTACCACATGTACTAAAGGGTGATTAGTGATTACAGAGAAAAGCCCATAAAGCAGTTTTGAGTTAGTATCATGAACCTAGATGTTTATTCTGCAAAATGCAAATGTTGGACCAAAGCCTTATCTTAAAACAGTACTGGTACATCAGGTAAATTTGCAACTCATGTTAATGCGTGTTATCCTTTGAACAATGTCTTCAACTCACGCTTCTAAGGAAGTTGATCAGATAGAGTTCGAACCGAAACCTCAATCAGGCTGGTTCAGATGACTGGTATACCGTTGTTAATTGTTATAGAGCTGTTATATTTTTGCTATGCATAAAAATGCAGTACAAGCTATGTATCAAATGTTAATTACATTGCCTTTTTCCCAGGGAAATTGCATCATTTCTTTTCTTTTAGACGCCCCGTTTCATAAGTTCACATTTATCTTTTGATCCTTTGAGAGACAAGCAGAAGTTAAAGTATTAAACAAAGCAAGCTAAGATTTTATATACAGTTCACATTTGAAGCAATGAAATTAGCAACTCAATGCCGGCTACTAGAATTTCTCACAAGCAGAGCTACACATAAAGAGAGTCTACAAAAGAGGATCCAACAACATTTTGGATCGTCTTGAACTGCTAATGCATATATCATACAACAGGAAAGACTATCTACGAACCTGGCCTTTGGGTTCTATCACTAAACTGATTGGATGGGACCCCTAGATACCGGCAAAATTTCCCATCCTCCTCACTGTTACCTAAAGGTGCTTTGCGCTTCCGCATCGCTGTCTCTAAGTTCTGATCTTCACCCTCAGCATTATATTTACTATAATTGGCAGCGTCAACAGTACCATATCCTGTCTCTCGGGGGTAAAAACAGAGCTCTTTATTTTTCTGCATAGATAGATGAGTAAACTTTCTGCCATCCTGAGAAGCTCTTAATCCAGCATCTTCCATTTCGTATGCCGAACTACCTTTTTTGTTCATACCTGGATGTAAGGATTGACCCAACCTCAGGGATAAATCGCATTCCCTATCCGGAGGCTCCTGATGAGTGCCAAAAGCAGGTTCTTTTGCAATTCTGTTTGGAACATGTTGGAATCTACCATAGGGGAAGTTATCCATTCGACCAATCCCAGATGGCTCAGGGACTGGAGTCATTACTGGTCTGCCAACAAAGATTGTGTCGGAACATGTATTGTCTAAGTTAGCCGTCCTTAATTGAGGCTCTTTAGATTCATGGCTGTAGTACAAGGGGTAAACTGAACCCATGTTCATTGAGGATTTAGTTTCTATTCTCAACGGCTGATGGTGTTGTTGACCCGAAAGGAAACTGTCTGAGAACGGATAGTTACAGGAACCCATCATTCTACTATTTTGGTGGGCATATTGGTTACAATCTGATACAGGAATTCCAGAAACAGTACAACTTGTGATTTTTGTAGTATAGTTTGTAGGATTGCCCCCAATAGGTTTAGGAGGCCCAGAAGGAGGAGGTTGTTGAGTTCTGGGGGCAAGGTAAGTCCTAGGATTATTGTGCCGATCACTTCGCGATGTTCTTACAGGTTTGCAACCCAGGTTAAGTGCTGCAGTACAAGCTATGTATCAAATGTTAATTACATTGCCTTTTTCCCAGGGAAATTGCATCATTTCTTTTCTTTTAGACGCCCCGTTTCATAAGTTCACATTTATCTTTTGATCCTTTGAGAGACAAGCAGAAGTTAAAGTATTAAACAAAGCAAGCTAAGATTTTATATACAGTTCACATTTGAAGCAATGAAATTAGCAACTCAATGCCGGCTACTAGAATTTCTCACAAGCAGAGCTACACATAAAGAGAGTCTACAAAAGAGGATCCAACAACATTTTGGATCGTCTTGAACTGCTAATGCATATATCATACAACAGGAAAGACTATCTACGAACCTGGCCTTTGGGTTCTATCACTAAACTGATTGGATGGGACCCCTAGATACCGGCAAAATTTCCCATCCTCCTCACTGTTACCTAAAGGTGCTTTGCGCTTCCGCATCGCTGTCTCTAAGTTCTGATCTTCACCCTCAGCATTATATTTACTATAATTGGCAGCGTCAACAGTACCATATCCTGTCTCTCGGGGGTAAAAACAGAGCTCTTTATTTTTCTGCATAGATAGATGAGTAAACTTTCTGCCATCCTGAGAAGCTCTTAATCCAGCATCTTCCATTTCGTATGCCGAACTACCTTTTTTGTTCATACCTGGATGTAAGGATTGACCCAACCTCAGGGATAAATCGCATTCCCTATCCGGAGGCTCCTGATGAGTGCCAAAAGCAGGTTCTTTTGCAATTCTGTTTGGAACATGTTGGAATCTACCATAGGGGAAGTTATCCATTCGACCAATCCCAGATGGCTCAGGGACTGGAGTCATTACTGGTCTGCCAACAAAGATTGTGTCGGAACATGTATTGTCTAAGTTAGCCGTCCTTAATTGAGGCTCTTTAGATTCATGGCTGTAGTACAAGGGGTAAACTGAACCCATGTTCATTGAGGATTTAGTTTCTATTCTCAACGGCTGATGGTGTTGTTGACCCGAAAGGAAACTGTCTGAGAACGGATAGTTACAGGAACCCATCATTCTACTATTTTGGTGGGCATATTGGTTACAATCTGATACAGGAATTCCAGAAACAGTACAACTTGTGATTTTTGTAGTATAGTTTGTAGGATTGCCCCCAATAGGTTTAGGAGGCCCAGAAGGAGGAGGTTGTTGAGTTCTGGGGGCAAGGTAAGTCCTAGGATTATTGTGCCGATCACTTCGCGATGTTCTTACAGGTTTGCAACCCAGGTTAAGTGCAGCTGATCAGCGCAAGTACCATACCCAAAAACCAAAAAAAAAAAAACACATCACTGGAGCTCAAAAAAACTAATCTTGAGTCTACAATACTCAACATTCCACACTCATATTCCCAAATGACACAAATTAACACATCAAGATTAAATTTTGACACAAAGTCCTAGAAGTGGATCTGAGAAATTGAGAGTACCTTCAACACATGGAGGCAAAAGGTCTCCACTCTCTGTGGTCTCATCTCTCCTTATGATTGTGTTAATGGCATCATTGAGGCGTTCCCAGAGTGTATCAAGATTAAGATACTCTCCCTAAAGCAAAAATACAAAAGCAAGAAAGTTAAGCAAAAAAAGGGGTTTATAAAACAGAGCAAAAGATCTAAGAACCCCACATTCCTACAAGCATTTGTGAGACATAAAAACCTCTGAATTTGCTTTGGAGTACATAATTTCTTCGGCTTTGAGAACAACAACTGGGAGCTTCTCTTGCCATTCCTTATTCTTCTTAGTTGCAGCACTGTGAGCGTCATTCACAACCCTAATCAAACACATGGTAAGCAATAAAGTTATGAACAGAATGCACAAGCACAAACAGAGAAAAACCATGAAAAAAAGAAGACCCAAAACCTGAAAATCTGTTGAACGATGGAACCTCTCAAAGGTTGATGGCGCTCACTATGCCAAGCTCTCCTCACACACTCATAAGGCCTTGGTCCTGGCCGTGGCATCTTCAAACAACAACAACACAGAACTCAAAGAGTAGAATATGGGAAGAAGAAAATGGAAACAAATAATTGAGAAGTGTGTGTCTGTGTGTTGGGTCGATAGGAGCTTACATACAATAATACTATGCATACACAGTGACAGAAGTGGTCTTTTTTCCCTCTCTCTCTACATGGGATTTTGTTTTGTTGTTTTGATGGGTCAATTACTCGAACAAAGATTGGTTGTCACAAAACATGTCCCAAAAAGACAATGCGTTACTTATAAGACTACTAGATTTTTAAGGTTGAGAGTTTTAAGGAGCAACAAGGTGTTAGTTGTAAGATTACATTAGATGTTCAAGATTGAGAGTTCGATTCTTAAAACAACATTTGTTAGAAGTCATGAACCTGATAAAAGAATTAGCTATTCACCTAAAAAAGTGTTGTATACATTTGGTAGTAACAAAAAATGTCTCAAAGTATCTGTCATCTTTAATGTTTTCAATTGAGATATATAATTTGGTACCCTTGTTCAAATTACTCACTACTTGCCCTTGCCATTTTTTGTTTCAAGTGTTACCTTTCTCATGTTTTTGTCTTCCTCAATAATTTAGTTGAGTGAGTTTTACTTACCATACTATTTTATTTGTTGTTTGATGGATACATTTGTGTGTTCAATCTTTTGAGTTGTGTTTAGGGTCACACCTCTTGGAAAAAGGAAAATGGAGTAAGGATCTTTTCCATTAATGGAAAGACAAAATGCATATTTTTTACTTGTTTTTTATAATATAAATGTAATTTTATTGTAATCAAAATGATATATGTATAACTGAAAGTTGCATTACCCTTTATTTTTTGAAACACTTGCCTATCATAAATCGGAAATGGGAGAGTTAGGTTACTATCAAAAAGTACCTGCATAATAAAGTCCATTAAAATTCTCCCCTCCCAATAACACTACAACATCATCACACTATTTATTTAATATTGGGTTGGTTGGTTACGTACATTATATCCCCATCCAATCTATATTTTCCACATAAATTACACCACTATGGGCATGCCAGCATTTTCAGACACAAGACCCTTCAACACTGTAAGCAAAATGACAAAAGTATACAACCCTTCTAATATCAACTTCATTATAAAGTAGTGTGTGTAACCATAGAGAATCTGGTTATATTCACTGTTACCCGAAAGATAAAAGACTAGTGTTACACGTATTCAGAATCTTTTTTTTCTTTACCTTTTAATTTAATCAAGAGAAATTCTTTTCACTGCGGGGTTAAGTTTTGCTTCATGATGGTGATACTTTTATTTTTGGCACTACTCCATTGCCACCTAATGAGTCCACATGGGGTTCTGTGAAATTGTGATTTATTGGTCAAATTTGATGAAATTCATGTCTATGTCCTATTTGACCATGGACAAATAATCAATGTCGCTGAATAATGAGTATTAACTATCCTTATTTATCGACCAATAATGTTACTAACATATATTAATATAATAATCTAAGGTTGTGTTAATTGATGTCCTAACTAAGATCACTTTTTAAGGAATATAAATAAATAATTTGTATTGGGAATCTAAGTCTAACACTTAAAAAAATATCATTTTTTATGCAAACCCAACTCCTTTGCTTCCTTATACAATACTTATTAAAGTTTCTCTTAGAATCTTTTTAAATTCACATGGTTAAGAATCAATATCTCATCAAAGGAAGTCAATCATTTATGATTGTGTCAAAGATTTTATTGTTAGATATTTATATTTAATTAGATGTGGGAGGAGTAAAGAGATTTGCAGAGGAACAAATTTGTTTGTGAGCAGGTGCATTAATATTTGCAGTGAACACATTGATGAATAAATGGGTACAAGTGGTGCAGCTTTATCCTTGTAAATAAGGATAAATTATTCTTTGAAATTGATGACTAATGTTGTATTTTTTAGTTTGCTACATGTATCATTGCACTAGATACAATTCTATCCGAATCAGAATATTTATAGATACTTGAGTCTAACTCTTTCAGTGTGTATTTTTTCCATCCATAAAATGACTAATGTTGTTGATAATGAATTAATTATTTAAAATTAATTAGATTTATTCCAAATGAATAATTGGTACATGATTCAACTATTAATCCTCAAACATGTAATAATTTCTAGTAAATAGTAACAATTACATGTTGAAAATGGATAAGGATCTATTGTTCAAAATAATGTTATACATTATGTTTCATACCAATCATATTAAAACAAAAAATAATATTAAATATTTATAATTAAAATAATATATTTTCATTAGTATAATATATAGTTTGGGACAGTAGATGTTCGGCACCCAAAAACAGCCTTCGATGCAACACTGAGGCTGTAAGGGCCTTCCCACTCTTTCATCATGTCACGTCCACTACTGTTGAAAACTGCTGAACAAAGCCAAACTCCTTTTTTCAGTTTTTATGTAAGCCTTACCATCACACTTCCAACTTCAATCTTTTTTTCCTTTTGGTACATTAGTACTTGCAGTGCCTATTTTTTTCAACATGCACTAGTGTAATCCCTCCTCACACCACAGTTCTTTGTCTTCTTTCTACCTGCTAGTACTTTAGATTCTTTAACACTACCAAGTGCATATTTTACTCATTTTAATCTTTTATGTTTTTCGACTTTACTAGTTTGGTCATTCAACAATTTAAAAAGCCAAAATGGTTCAAACAATGTCAAATGTGAGTTAAATTAATCTTTTTTGGGTCAAATTAGTCCCTAACAAGTGTTTTAAAACATGTTAAAAAATGACTAATTTAACCAACATTTGAAATTTTTGTAGATTATTTTGGGTTTTTGAATTTTTAAGAAACCAAACTAGTAAGATCGAAAAACATGATAGACTAAAATTAATATTTACTCTTCATTTATATTATTACTCTAAGAAAATTAAAATCAAAGACAACTAAGCTATGCCCATTTTTGTATTATTTAGTAGCAATATGCATACATAATTACAGTATTTAAACTTCAATTTCTTTTAGTTGGTCTCATGAATTTTCTCAAACTAGCAAGCATGCTCACTGTTGAAAGTTAATGATTTACTTTGTAGGAAAAGAATGGTCTATGTTTCTGACACCCAAAATTAAGGATTGGTCTGTGGTTAGGTATGAATTTTCTTTTATTGATGTATGTATGTATCACATTTTTCAGCAATTGTCTAATCCAAATTGAGCTCCCTTTAATGATGTTTAAGCTGAACCAATAAACAAATAATGATTTTGATAGCGAAAAATGATAATCTTCGATACTTGACAGTCCAATATTAGGTCCAGATTGTAACACATGATATCAAACAAATCTAAGAATATATTTTTTATTTATTAATTTTCAATTATATAATTTAAAATATTTTTATTGAAGGATCCAGTACTAGAGATGTTCTAATTTGAAGTGATTAGTACCCAACCACCACCAAACTAACCAATAGTATATATTAGCAATAAATAATTATGATAGGTCCAAATTGAAAGGGATGTATATGATTTAGTCTTACATAATCAATATCCACACAAAGCTTTGACACAAATGGCCCAACCCAAGTGTAAAAAAATGATATTTGATATCTTCATTTGTTATTTTATTTGGTGAAATAATTGGCCAGGATGAGAGCAGATGCAATAGATGCATCAAGCATGTCATATCAATGATGTTGTGGTGAATAGAGTTTGTCCCAACTTTTGTTGCCATTTGATTCATTTTGATGCATTTATGGCCGGGGTATAAGCAAAATAGTACTCAAGATAAAGACAAATGTGACACGGAAAGGAACCTCTCTCTCTCACTAAGGGGAAGATTCTCAACCCAATTTCAACTTATCAACTATTCTTTTTTAGTGAATGATTTCTAATTTTTATTACTATTTTCATGACAAATAAAAAGTTGTGAAATGGTGCTATCAACTAAAGAGATATTACCAGATTGATCAAAATGTCAAGAGTTCGATTATTGAGAATAACATTTATTGAAGATCAATCATACGATTCGAAATGGATTAGTTCCTTATCTAAAAGGATAAGGAGATACATTTAATAGTACCAACAAAACTAAAGAGATACTAGATTCTCTAGTAAAATATAAAGTAATTGAAAGCAAAATCAATGCCAACTTGCAAGACACTAATTAATATAGAATTCCTTTTTAAAATAAAAAAATTCAATTTTAATTGGTAAATGCTATTTTTTACACACATAAAACAATGTGAAAAAAGGAAAAAAGAAAAATAGAGTAAGTTTTTTCCTTTATCATTGTCCCCTTTAGTTGTGTTGTGTGCATAGTTTACTTACTTAGCACCTTCATTTTCTATGAGTCCACCACTATGAAGGCTTTCCCTTTTCACCCACTACCCATCACTACTTTCATTTTCATATATTCTTCTTCACTTTCATTGTTATTTGAGTTCTTATATTCACTATATATCTTCACCTAAGCCAATGTATTTATCCATAACATAATCTTTTATAGGAGTAATGAGTAAATTATGAGTGATTTGTATAAGAACAAAAAGAGAAATGGGTACAATTTACTCCTAATTTTGAGACCAAAGTATTGTAATACATTGAAACTATAAGTATCACCTAGTTCCACAATCTTTGATGCACGTTTATATTTTGGACCTACTTGCCCTGATCCTATAGTTTTGGGCCAATGCAAATTGGGTTGGCTGGTTTACTCAACTATATCTTTCATAATTTTCATAATTTCCACTTTACACTTTAAAAATTAAATTTGTAAACATATTCCTCTGGAAATGGAATGTTAAGTCTAGAGCTGCAAACATATTGTTTTGTTAATACTAAGAAATATTATTTTTTCTCTTTGCTAGTAAAAGTATGACATGTGTACTATTTTATTTAGTTTTAGAAATATCTTTATAGAAAATGATTAAATCTGAAACATGCCATAATTTCACTAGCTATAGAATGTAACTTATCTCCTTATATCAAAATATATGTTAAAAGTAAAAGTCTAGTCTTGTCTTAACAAAAAAACATTAAATACCATATATAAAATGTTAGATGGAAGTATTTTATGGAGACTTTTCAATTTATGTTTTGATTAAATATAAATCTATGGCTAATTATTAAAAGTAAAATTAATTGACAATGTTGAAATAAACTGCCACAACAACAAGGCTTCAATATTAATTATTTTAAAATATATATACAAAAACGGAGACCCACAAATCACAACTAATAATGATCAAATTCATAATAAACTAACTTATACCTCACAAGATTAAATTCAAATCTCATCATTGATTTGAAAATGTTGTAGGTGAATATTCTATAGATATTTTTTATAACTAGAAAATAATAATAAAATGAAAGAGCTCCAAATTTTATACAGAGAAGAAGCCAGGTTTATGATTTTGTATGTACTAAAACAAAAAATTTATAGCAATAATAATAGTAAATGTTATTAATACAATACCGTTATATAACCAATTAGGATAATGATACAATAGTATAGTAGTTCAATCGGTGAAATTAGATATACCTATATGATATATTATTATTAATGTTAAAAAATCAATAAAAATTAAATAATTTTTTATTTTCATTAAAAATTAATCTTAAATAAAAATCAGCCAATATAGTATACAATTCAATTGAATACTAACCGATATAACTGGTTTCAACTTTGGCCAGTTTTGACCAATATAATAATCATATGACTGATATAATTATTATACCGTACTGGTATTGATTTACCGATTAAACTGATCAAAAACACGAACTAATTTTTACAACACTATTAATAATATTAAAAAGGTAGGAAAATGTTTTTGATTTTTGAATACTACAAATAGTTTATGTTTGATAAGTAACATTTAGAATACATAATAACTAACATTTTCTAATAAGTGCTATCTAGAAATCAAACTCTTAGTTTTGAAACGGAACATTCCGCGCTCCAACTAACAAAAAAACATTCATTGATCCATTCGTTCACCGATTCCATAACCTTAGATCCATTTTCTGAAATCCTCTTCTCAATGTTGCTGAGTCCAAGATTAAGAGGATCAACATTAACACCATCATCTCCATCATCATCATTATCATTATCATCATCATGGGATTCAATGCTCCCTGGTCCACCAACACGCAACAATTTCGGTTCTTCAGATCTCAATTCTCAAGGCCTTCTCGTTTTCTCTTCTGGAAGTTCCTTATCTATCATCGATACTCATTCTATGCAACTTCTCTCTTCTTTCTCTATTCCTTCATCATCTTCTTCTTCTTCTTCTCTCTCCCCTTTTGTAACCGCTCTTCGATGGACTCCACTTTCTCTCAACCGTCAATTTCTATCAACTGAACCTTCTTCCTCTCATCTTATTATTGCCGCCGGTGACCGTCAAGGTCGAATCGTTCTTCTTGATTTTAGGCTTAAATCTCCGATTATGTGGTTCGATACTGACTCCAATTTTGGTGTTCAAGATCTTTGTTGGGTTCAGGCTCGACCTGATTTATACCTAATAGCTGCGATTCATGGTTCATCTACGCTTTCTCTTTACAATGCTTCCAATGGACGTTGTGTTTGGAAATACGATGCTTCTCCTGAATTCTTCTCTTGCGTTCGTCGCGATCCGTTTGATTCGCGACGCGTGTGTGTAATCGGGCTCAAAGGTTTTCTACTTTCTCTTGTTGTCGTTGGCGAGGAGAGCATTGTGATTAAGGAGCTTCAGATTAGGACTGATAGCAGTGATTTTATTAAGGTGGAGAGAGATGTTTCTGCCGTTGGTTCTGCCACGGCATTGCCTGCTTCGGCAGCGTTTCCGCTTTATGCAGCGAGGTTTGCGTTTTCGCAGCAGTGGAGGCACATTTTGTTCGTCACGTTTCCAAGGGAATTGATTGTGTTTGATTTACAGTATGAGAAAGTGATCTTTGCCACTACGTTGCCTCGTGGTTGTAGCAAGTTTCTTGATGTGTTGCCTGATCCCAATAACGAGTGGATTTACTGTGCTCATATTGATGGCAAGCTCAGCACTTGGAGGAGAAAACCGTAAGCATTTATTCCCTTACCTTTTGATACCTTATACGTATTATATACCACTTCATACATACATTAAATAGTAGTTTTTTTTTTATGTTTTATTGGTTGCACGAGTGTGCTAGAAATATAGTTTTATACTGTTTAGTGTTAAAGTTGAAGTCTCCTATTTATTGACTACACTTATAATGACATGGGCAACCCTGCTTCAATGGGTTTGCTTTTGATGAAGTTAGATCCTATGATTCTAGGATAAAATTACTCTGAAGTAAGCTTGAGTGTGAAGTGCGAAAGTGAGGTGCATCTACCTTGATTAATTAAAGTCCATGAATATCTCAGTCCCTTAAATGATTTAAGGGTGGATATATCCTTACATTCTTGCTTTACACGCAATCACACTATAGAGGAGCTTTACCCATTATTCTAATATGATATTGCCACAAATTTCACTTAAGACCTGGGCAACCCTTCTTCAATAAGCTAGCTTTTAGATAGAGTTAGATTCAGTTATTTTAGTATGGTATTATTGCAAACTTCACTTAGGTCCCACTTACTGTAATATTTTAAGGCAACACCCGTGGATACAAAGCGAAGAAGGCTAGAAGCATTATTTTAAGGGGAAATTATACTGACCTCCCTTAGGTTTGACTTGATTACATGTACCTCCCCCCTTGTTTTAAAAAGCTACACTCACCTCCCCTAGAGGTAAGGGAAGGTGGTTGTAATTAAACTGACCTCCCCTAAGGGGAGGTAGTATAACTTTTTGAAAGAAGAGGGGTGATAGATGTATTTTAGCTAAACCTTAAGGGAGGTCAGCGTAATTTCCCCAAATTTTAATCCTTCATCTTATTATTTCTATTTTTCTTTATCAGATCTTGGTTGTTGTAAACCTCAACTATGCTTGAATTTAATGTATTTGAGACCATTATATCTCACATAGACATGCCCATGTGAAATATGACGATGCTGGCAAATGAAGTGAGATTGTTCCCTATAAGAAGCTATTTACCCGTCCAAAAGAAGTGAATCACTTTTAAATTAGGTGGTCAAGTGATCAAGAGATGAATAAGAAAAAGGATCATATTGTCCCATTGTTTTTCTACTTGTAATTTTCTCTCCGTAAGTTTTCCAATAGGTGTTTAGCCATTGATGCAACTATAGGCATTGTATAAATCATCAGCATTTAATTGTTTACAATCAAATTCAATTTAAATTTGCATCTGTCTTTTTGTACTTATTTCGCTCACCTTATTGGGTTTGTTCTATTTTATATGAAGAGGTTTGTGCTCCACAAATTTATAGTCACTTTTAATGTCATTTGACCTTTCAAGAGCACTGTCGGGTCATGGGTTTGAATAAAGTATTTAATGCCAAAATATCTCTGCATTCATCTGGTATAGGCTACATACATATCTGGTCTCTCACCCTCTTTCCCTCTCTTCATTGCTTAATATTTAGTCTTGCTGATTTATTTGCAAGTGTTTTTCGGTATCTGAGAGATATATTTATCCGCATGCAATCACAGTGGCGAACAAGTACACATTATGTGCTCAATGGAAGAGTTAATGCCTTCAATTGGCACCTCTGTCCCTTCTCCTTCAATACTTTCTGTCCTTTTATGCCAATCAGATTCCACAATCCAGAACATTGGCAAGAGTTATTCTGATGTTCCTAGCTCTCCCTATCTTCGTGAGGATTTTGATAATCCTTTTGATTTTTGTGATGAATCCACAATTGTTTCTAAGATACATTTGATCTCCATTTCTGATGATGGAAAAATATGGAACTGGCTCTTGACTACTGAAGGGAATGCAGCAGACACTCAAAAGGATGATAAAAGGTTGGGTTTGGTCAATGATGACGGTAAAGTATCATTTCCTGAGGTCAACTCTAACACCACAATATCTTCTGCTGGTGGACGGGATCCAGAAGTACACAGGCACCAGGAGAGGCTCAAAGATAGTAAAAGCTGCATGCCAAGCTCAATCTTCAATCAGGAAGAAATGTTAATAAAAGTAAGCCTAAAGTTACAAACCTGCTTTGCTTTCTAAGCTACATTTATGTTTCAGATGGTGAACTCAGAGTACACATATATAGAGCTTGCAAACTTCAACTTTTTAGCATAAATATGGAAATTCAAGCAATGCAATGGTTTCTAAACATATTTTTGCGTTATTCTATGCCCTTGCAAAGAAACAGATTGAGTGCCATTTTAGAATCGAATTCTTTCATTATGTTTATGAACAACTTGATTTTATTTACTGCTTCTAGTCCATAGTATTAATAATGTGCTTGGCTAGATTTTTCTTGCTTCTGGTTCATATATCCAACCACTTGGGAAATGTGTGTACGCGTGTATAAAACTTGTGTGTACTCACACATGCACGGATTATGGTACATACAGTCTGCATTGCTGTTTATTATGGCCCTATTTATATATTTGTATGAACTATAGCCCAAATAGCCATTCCTTCCCAATCTTCTCTGCCTTCCAAGAAAATAGAAAAGCTCGAGAAAGATGAAAAGGTTGTAATATTTGTCAAATTGTAACTAAGCTCCTTCGTCATCTGCTCTTCACTGAAGTGAATATTGGTTGGGTCCAATGGATTATTTTTTCCTGGAGGCAGATGGAATGATCACACATTCCAAATTTGGGGTCAGATTTCCTGTGTTGTCTTCAAAATTTTGAAGTTGACTAATATATGTAAATGACCTTGTCCTTTTGTTGTAATGTAGATTAGCTTAGTTGGACAGCTTCAGCTTCTCTCTTCAACAGTGACTGTGCTGGCAGTACCAACCCCTTCTCTAACAGCTACTCTGGCCCGTTAGTTTATCTTCTCACCAATTTACATATCACTCAAATCTAGAATTTCCCTTCTATAAAGGTTTTATGCTTAGCAGCTTTTTGTGTTGATTAATGAGATAATGTTATGTGAAGGTGGGGGAAATTGTCCTGCAGCAGCTGTTCCCCTCGTTGCTTTGGGAACACAGAGTGGGACAATAGAGGTTGTTGATGTTTCTGCCAATGCTGTTACATCAAGTTTATCCGTACATAATGGCACTGTTAGGGGACTTCGGTGGCTAGGAAATTCCAGGCTGGTTTCGTTTTCTTATACTCAGGTATATTATAATTTGGTACCTATGTTTGAACAGTTTTTTATTTGCTATTTTCCTACACAGTTTACTTCTTTATGTTGCAATCTTTGTTTCGTAAGTATCGTGTCTTGTCTCTCTGCATGATAAGCTTTATGATTGGAGCATATTACTTCCTGCTTGTTCTTTATAATTTCATATTGTTTTAAAGCATTTCTGTGTCGTTGTTCATTTGTTATGTATATGCTTCTGAACTCAGGCTAATGAAAAATCTGGAGGATATATTAACAAGCTAGTTGTGACTTGCCTCCGAAGTGGCCTTAACAAGATTTTCCGAGTTTTGCAAAAGCCAGAACGTGCACCTATAAGAGCTTTGAGAGCATCTTCGTCTGGAAGGTGAATCTCAAACTTATATTTGATATTGTTATTGAATTATTTAATTCATGTCTGAATCTTCTTTTGGTTGCACACTTTCCTAATTCTCTTTTATACTAATGTGCTAATACAATATTTGTAAGCCCTAATGACTTTGCTATATCAACAATGTTTTACTAGCAATATGGAATTTATTGACTTAAATGACGCTAAAGTTTATATCGAGTTATATTAGTTCAGGTAAATATCCTTTGTGTATCCTATCTTTGGGATCTTAGTGAATGTTGATGTGTCTGATTGTTTATACAAAGGGGTATCCTGTAGAATGTTGCTATCTGAGTTTCAAATGGTGGGACCATTGGGACTCAACCTTTATTTCGTTGACGTGAAGGATGGATTTCATGCTTAACAAGTTCCCCCCAAAAAAAATCATGGGTCCCCACACACACACACACACACATTAACCACTATGATTTCTAAGAAACATTAGGTTGTGAAGATATGTGACCTGTCAAGTATCTTAAAACTTGATAGCAAATTCTACAACAGCATTGTACATTCATTTTGATCAGACTCTTGTGCTAAATGTTCATATTTCCTAACCCTGTTTATCACGTCTCTTTGCTTTACTTCATCCTATATGAACAAATGATTTTGTGATTACATCTTGGTTTTCAATAGTTTGATATCCCCAATATTTCAGGTATCTTATAATTTTGTTTCGTGATGCACCTGTGGAGGTTTGGGCAATGACTAAAAATCCTATCATGGTAGGTTGGCGGATGAACTTGAACCCCCTTCCTTTCTCAATATTTGCTCTATGTGATGTGATATGATGTGGTAACTAGCTTAAGTGGATACAATCTTGAGTGCAAGTACTTAAGTAGGCTCTGGGTGATACTCTAATGTTCATTATTGTCTCTTAATATTGAAATTTCCTTTCTTTGGAGTAGTTTACTTATTCTAGATGTATATCTGTTGGTCTCTATGTGATGGGGAATCAGATGGGATCCACAGGATATAGAATATGGATATTATAATTATTGGGAGTATTGAGTAACATATTATAATTTTTTTGTAATCATGTAATCTAGTATTTTGAGGTTTAAGTAATTTAGGGTTTAATATTTTCTATTTAAAGGATGCTTTCATATTATAATGACACGTAAACTTGAATATTGATTTGAAATTGCCTGTTAACTTCATTTCTCCTCAATCTACCTCTTGCCTTTTTTTTCTGCCTATTACTCGCACTTTTGTCTCCCTCAATTTCTCCTTTCCTTTTCAAGTTTCCCTGGCCTGTCCTATAACTCCTGCTTTCATGATGTTTTAGAACAAATGATTTTAAGGAATTTTATTTGAGATCACGTTTTATGCACACTCAAATAGTCAAATATATATCAACGGGCGTTGGTTCAAGTGGTACATGCTTGATTCCCCTTAAGCAAGAACCCGGGTTCGAGTCTTGTGGATGGAAAAAATGCCCGTTGGGAGAGTTAGCCCCACTTACCTGTGGATGTGCACGGCTCGGACATGATTGCCTCCAGTGCGAGGATACCTGTGGGAAACCAAAAAAAAAAATAGTCAAATATATAGTCCTCTGTCTAAACTGGCATTCCAGTTGAATTCTGAACTGCTGATGCTGTCTTGGTAAAGGTAGCCATGACATGGACCCAGATTTAGATTTTGCTAGAAATGCTGATCTTATGTAGGACTTGGTTAATACAAGCTGATTTCCCATATTCATGATTGATGTCTGGACTTTTCTTTGCATTTAATTTCGAAACACTACTTTTAAGAAAAAAATTCCTTTCACGGTTAATTTTGATGACTGTAGTATAGCGGTTATATTATTTGATTGATACTATTTATTTCATTCGGATATTTATGATGCTTTCTATCTCTATGTAGCTTAGATCGTTAGCTCTTCCATTCATTGTATTGGAATGGACTCTTCCAACAGTTCCACGTCCTGCTCAAAATGCAGCTTCTAAAGATTCATCTCTGTCATCTAAGGGGCAAATATCTGGTGCATCAGATGAAGCATCTACGTCATCAAAGATTTTGTCATCCAATGCAAGTGGGTTGTTTGCTTGAAGTGCTTAGATATTATCTAGATGGTTGCTAGTCTAGAATTGATATTTCCTTCCTTTTTTGTGCAAGATTAAAAATAGCTTATGACTAAAGTTAATTTCCCTTACCCCAGAGGGTTCAAGCACAGAGGGATCTCAGGAAGACACTTCTGAAAGTTTTGCATTTGCACTGGTGAATGGGGCACTTGGAGTTTTTGAAGTACAAGGTCGAAGAATTAGAGACTTCAGGTGTTAACTCTTTTCATTTAGCAAAAGGTGCATTACTGAAATTGTGTTGTTTTTCATGATATGTGGACTGTTGAGTTTGTATTGATCATTATCTAATCCTTGTCAAGGTATGTACGACATATCTTGTATATTCATTGTTTTTTGCAGTTATTAATGGTTAATCTCTTATGTAATATTTTAATTTTTCTTGCTTTATTATACAATACACCACTCGTGCAATTCTTCTTCTTTTTTGCTTAATCTGATCAAGTTAGTGTTGTCCACAGACCGAAATGGCCTTCCGCTTCCTTTGTATCATCAGATGGATCGATTACTGCACTCGCCTACCGCTTGCCTCATGTGGTATACATCATTACTTTAGAATTGGTTCGATATATATAGATAATATGAATTTTCTTTAAATTGAATGATGGTTTTGACTAAATTAGTGTTTTAGGTCATGGGAGACAGAATAGGGAACATAAGATGGTGGGATGTGACAACTGGACAGTCTTCCTCATTCAACACTCACAGAGAAGGAATTCGGCGAATCAAATTCTCACCTTTTGTACCAGGGGACCATAGTCGAGGGCGTATTGCTGTTCTGTTTTATGATAATACCTTTTCTGTATTTGATTTGGTAAGATAGGATTTACTTTTTCTGGAATACAGGTGCATTTTGATTGCGATTTTATTTGATCCGTTTATCGTAAATCTCAAGTCTCTTCATTTCTTTGCAGGACTCACCAGACCCCTTGGCCCATTCACTTTTGCAACCTCAATTTCCTGGAACCCTTGTATTGGAACTTGATTGGTTGCCCTTGCGAACAGGCGAGAATGACCCGCTGGTACTGTGCATTGCTGGAGCAGATAGTAGCTTTCGCCTTGTTCAACTTACTGCGTAAGTGCCACCAGTCACTCTCAGGATTGATGAGCTCCTTACTTGTCTAGTATTATTATTGGGATGTTTGTGGTCATAAGATAGTGCTGTACTCTTGGGCTGGAACTGATGGTGGAAAAGGTAGCAGTTAAGAAAAAAATAATCTTAACATTGAAATGGTTAGAAAAATAGGATTATAGCAAAAATGGCACATGATATCACTCAATTGTTGTGGAATCATCTCTTCCCTTCTGGTATTTTCATATATATCAAAGACCGAGGAAGGTAGGGGAGGTAGGTAGGGTAATTTACTGGACATGCAACTGAAAGGTGAAAGAGATTAAAAGTTTTGAAGCATCATCTTAATTTGCAAATTATTTATGTCTTGTGGAATTAATTTTCAGCTCAACACAGTGCAGCATCAATGGATATTTAATTCATTATGCTTCTAACTCAGTTTAGTATCATGTTCAAGGCAAATGAATCACCTGGTGCTTGTTATCTTGACGCCGCATAGCTAATAATAGTTGTCCCAATCTTAGGGATATCTAAATTTGACTTTGTAATGACATGCTCTTCTTTGATGCAGAAATGATAAACGATCTGGTCATGTACCCCGTATCAGAAAGATAAAGGAGAGATTTCGGTCAATGCCTATATGTTGTCCCATAATACTTCCTACACCACATGCTCTGGTAATATATCAGAATTAAGTTTGCCAATTTCACTGAACTAGCTAAAGTTAAATATTACATTTTCTTGTTATTACTTACTAAGCTCTATAATGAACTTTCAAATTAAATATTATATTGTCTGCAATTTATAGATAAAAGTGCAATGCCAACATCAGATTTAGTTTGCTGTAATGGATGTAAGAAGTTACGAAAACTTTAAGGAATGAAATGAAAATGATCTCATAAGATGTGTCAGTATGAATTTCTGTCATGCTTATAGAATATCCATTTTCACTAATCTTCAACAAGCTTTCTACTTGGGGGAAATAAAATTAATTGGAATATTCCCCATTCTTTGTCATTGATTACTTGTCAATTTTAGGCTCCATTCTTTGGACTAGGTTGACCATAACTCACTTTTAGCCTACGTCTGCATATTTCATTCTTATGTAAATTTTTTTGTGCCTTTCTTGAAATGGTCGTACAAATTTTAAGTGTGGATTATTATTAATATTATTATATTAGTCATTAACTCCTTGTTATCTATTTGTTCATTTAGTGCTTCACTAAATATTCACTAAATCTTGTTACAGGCAGTGCGCATGATCTTGCAATTGGGTGTCAAACCTTCTTGGTTTAACACCTGCAGCACTACCATAAAAAAGAGGCCTCACTTAATTCCAGGAACTCCATCATCTGTGGGGGATCTTCGAACATACATGATCGATGTACCACCTCTTGGTGACTCTGTGGTGCCAGAGATGCTTTTAAAAGTACTGGAACCATATCGAAAAGAAGGTTATATCGTATGAAGAGTTTCAATTATGAAAATTCTTTTGCTTGACATTTATATTTTTGGTGTTTAAATTTTTACCAATATTTCCATCTCTCAAGGTTGCATACTCGATGATGAGAGAGCCAAGTTGTATGCCAGTATTGTGGATAAAGGTTGTGCTGCAAGGTTTGCCTTTGCAGCTACAATATTTGGTGAATCGTCAGAAGCTCTGTTTTGGCTACAGCTGCCTCGTGCTTTTAAATATGTGATGAATAAGCTATTGAGGAAGCCTCCACTGAAGGGGCCCTCAGAGGAATATGTGTCTGAGGTTGATGAGACATCTTTACTGTCTAGGATATCATCAAAGGGGAAACCAACAGAAGAAATGGGGGGTGGTGTATTGGTAAGATTTCTTGTAGTTTCCTTTGAGGTTTTATCACATTAAACACCTTGTAGTGTCCTACATGCCAATTGATGTTTAGAAGTTGCTTTTAATGATGAGTGTCAAATTCTTCTCAATGACTAATATTTTGGTTCGCAGAGTCAAGGGCAGCTAAGGGTGATGAATTTTGACCGAGAAGAGTTGTGGAAAAGTGCTAGTGAGCGAATTTCTTGGCATGAAAAGCTAGAAGATGAAGAATCTATACAGAAACGTGTACACGGGTAAGTAAATTATCATTTTATCATTTTGTTTAGAGTATATGGCTTAGTTGAACAGGAAATTCTTAACGTCAGAAGATATTTAGCATAATGTCTTCGTGTCTGACTCAGTAGTTTAGTGGAGACCCTTAAGTTTTTCTGCACCATCAGAAATCTTAATTGTGCAAGACTGTATTGAAGTCTCGTCCTTGCTATATTGTTATCTTCTTCCAAGAAATGATGCTCCTGTGATAGATACCTCACTGATGTTTCTGTTTCTTTACTACTGTGATTCTGAGAATGGGATTATTACCCTAATGTTTATACTCATTGGGCAACTCCTTTTGAATTTTCTGCTACCAGGCTCGTGTCAGTTGGAAACCTAGAAGTCGCAGTCAGTTTATTGCTTTCTACTCCACCAGAGAGCTCTTACTTCTATGTGAATGCTCTTCGTGCAGTTGCTCTTTCTTCTGCTGTTTCAAGGTCTCTTCATGAACTTGCAGTCAAGGTGAGTTTAATTGGGACATGCATGTGTTTAGGCTTCAAAATACTCCCTTAGTCCATCCCATAAAGATAATAAAAAAGTATAGAAAATACTGTCCCAAATTAAAATTATGATAGCGGACAAGAAGTCTTAGAAATTGCATACAATGGATCGTGATCAGGTAATCAATGAAATCAATGAAAAGTTCATTAAATTACTGTCCCGATGTTTGGTTAATTTGTTAGACGAACCATTAAAAGCATGTTGCCTTATTTGTTGTGTTTTCAAAATTTTACCATTTTTATAGGACGGAGGGAGTATAAAAATTCTGATTGGCATACAAGAATATACTTCATGTATTCAGTATTTTTATAATACCGGATAAACTTTTTAGGTTGTTGCAGCCAACATGGTGAGGGCTGATAGGTCACTCTCTGGTACTCATCTTCTCTGTGCAGTTGGAAGATATCAAGAAGCGTGTTCTCAGGTTAGGCCACTTGTACTTGCTGACTTACTGTGCTTTCTTAAACTCAGTATTACAGTGCCAGATACATTAAAACATAATAGTGCACACCTTCTAAAGTCCTTCACCTGGTTAAATAATGTTAATCTTATGACGTTGTAAACAATAGCTTGGCTGCTTTGTTAATTTTGTTGTAATGCAATGCTATGTTATTCAGCCTGCATGATAAATACCTTAAAATTCTTTGGTGGTTTTCAAAGCTCAAGTTGTCAAGTAATTTTTCATTACTCCATTTAGGTGAGAACTGGATGGAGAATTTAGCATATATTATCAACATTATTAAAACAATAAAACTTACAGGACAGTGTGTCTGCAGAATTTTTAATGTTGTAGAATCTTTTGGGTTTGATCCATCGCTGACTTTGGTGTCAAATACTACAGAAAAAATGTGGACAAATTCTTTATATTTGAAATTACTGATTTCCTTCTACCAAGCATTTTCCACTTCTGTACCAATAGTCTATTGATTTTTTTATTCTCATGATTAAGCTTTCATATCTTGGAGTGTTCAATTGATTAAAAATTCTTGTGCACTGAAAGATGGGTTTCTGTGGTTTTCAATAATTTGGTTACCCAGGAGCTGAGTTGACTCGAGCCGAGTAACTACTTTGTTGCGAGTTGGGTTTTGAGGAGAATAGAGGGAAAGGAAGGCTTAGGAGCATGAAATATACTTGTGAGTTAGCTGAAACCTTTCATTCCCCTCCAAACCCTAACTTGAACTTACCTGCCCCTATTCTAGATACAGTATTTAAAGTGGAATTCCATGAATAGGAAGCGACAACCATATTGTCTCTGCTGATCTTTGCAGATGGGATTGGAATAAATCCTCCTTTCTAGCTAACTGATAAGATGAGTTGGTTATCCGGTGGTGGAGGTCTGGAGGAGAAACACGCCCAGCATGATAAGAGTATGCTTACTCATTATCTTTAAACATCGGAATAGGTGAGGAGCGGTTATGGACGCGTGGTGTGAGCCCTTGTTTATCTATTTTCTGGACTCTTTCTTTTGCCCAAGCCATTAGGGGCTGTTTGGGCTTGGCAGGTCGTATTGTGGGGTATGGGCCTCTATAACGGCCCAGGATCAGTATTTGGTCCATTACAATTTCGACCTGATTAACGTTGTCCAAAATCCAAACCATCTTAAGCCACGGCTTTCCAAAGTAAACCCAACTATTTAAATCTGCAAATCCAACCTTAATGCGATCTTAGTGGCAGAAGTTCTTATGGAATATATTACACATTAAAAATTAAATGACATAATAAGAAGTTTTTTTATCATGGCCCAACATAATTTGGGATACACTACAAGAGGCAAGGCATCTCCAACCAAAATTTTACCATCCCAATTTTTAATGAACGAGACCTCTAAGATTATGGAGGTACTCCCTGGGGACAATCATGGAAATCACTTTAGTCGGCTACAAACGATTCCTTTCTTACAAGCTCGGGGAATTTTTTTGAACACTTCTGTAGCATTTCCTAATTTAAAAGTTAATCAGAAGGTTATCAATATAATGTGCTTGATCTTTTCTTAGGGAAATTCAATGTCATATCTTAATTCTCATGCAGCTACAAGATGCCGGGTGCTGGACGGATGCTGCAACCTTAGCTGCTAGTCACTTGCAAGGATCAGATTATGCAAGGTTCTTATTCTTTCCTTTAAAAGATGCTTCTGTCCACATAAATTAACTTCACTATAAGACAACTTTGTTTTGTTATTTTAGTTTACACGAACAGGGTAAACACATTCATTCGATGTTATAATCCACATCTGCTATTTGCAGCATAACCTCCAAGACTTTGGCTATATGACAAAATACCTCACTAGTATATGTGACTTATATCAAACTTATTATCTCTGATGTTTAATATCGGGGAGAAATTTAGTTTTTGCTTTTGGTTATTGACACCATGATAGTGGAGATTTGTAGAATCCTTTTTAATTTTACTTAGTTTTAAATTTTTTACTCTCCGACATGATTGCTGTCTCAGCCTCTTACTGTCAAATGGATCATTTGAATTGTATACCCCATCATGATCATGACTAGAAGATTTTCGCTCTATTTTGTATTCTTGCAGAGTGTTGCAAAGGTGGGCTGGATATGTCTTGTACACTGAACATAATATCTGGAGGTACCATTGATTTTCTGTTTAAAATATTAACTTTATGAAAGACGATTCACTCAATTTGAGCTCAAACTGTCCAATGCAGGGCTTTGATTTTGTATGTTGCCGCTGGTGCACTACAAGAGGCATTAACAGCTCTTCGCAAAGCTCAACTACCTGACACAGCTGCAATGTTTATCCTTGCATGCCGTGAAATCCATGAAGAAATAGTTTCCAACTTAGGTATTATCAATGATGAATCTAGTTCATCAGTCATGGATAACCTACTAAACTTGCGGGATTTAGATCCAGAGAATGAAGATGTCATTGCAGTTGGTGAATATTTTGGGGAATACCAAAGAAAATTGGTGCACCTATGCATGGATTCGGAGCCATTCTCTGACTAATTGCAGTGCTTGATTAGATGGATTCAATTTTCACATTTATATTCATTAAAGCAGTGGATTAACAACTCTGGACTTGAAAACAAAATTGTAGGCTGATTCTCTGCCAGTACCCGCTCAAAGGAACAGATACTTTCATTACCCAAGTTGTTGCTAAATATGTATAATGATGGAAGGCATTGGGAAGGGTATGACCCAAAGCGACTTGGACAATTGGAGGTTGCAAAATACCAAGTTCATCAGTCTATGTATAACACAATCCAATTGACTGCATATAATATGGTTTACATGAGCTTTCTAAAGTTGAAAAGATCCCATCAAATGGGGTAATCATATACTATTGTAGCTTGTGTATAAAATTGTTGGCAACTAATCATTCAATTGTATTGTATTTATATATGGTACTTGATAGGAGGAGCTTAAATGGTTGCATCAACGTTAAAACAAATAAAATACATATGCGCGATGTGAGAGTACTACTGTATTTACTCACACGTGCCAATTAATAATACTCCATTTTTGTCGGTGTTGGATTAGTTTACGTGCTTGTATCTCATTTTTATGGATTCTATATTATATATTATATTTAATTTTGTCTGGTGAATCACCGGTTGAACTGTTATATCATTATATTAGTATTCTAATCAATTTGATGACCGATATTAATAACACTGGTTTGGAATCACATATAGTGGTTTTTGCACTCTTAACAATAAAAGGTAGAACAAAGATAACATATCTAAAAAATATACATTCACGTCTCTAGCCAGTCAAATTCTAATAAATAATATAAAAATGTTTATTTATGTTTTTATAATCTTTCTTTTTAAAAAAGTTTTATTTTTTAATTGAATTGAGACACTAAATCATAAAATAGGTAATCTTCATCCATGATACAATTATTCAAACTATTGGAATCCATGGAGTCATTGGAAATACATGGCTTATAAGTAGAAGTAATTTGGAATAATATAGAATCCATAAAAATGTGCAATATCACTTAGTAAATATCGGATCATTAACGAAATCCAACACAGTTAGTATATAATCCGGTTCATTTAGAATATATGGATTTCATCCCGTGTGTATGGAAATCTTTTATTGATAAAGAAAAACGCTTTAAATAAACTTTACTCCCTTCATTGTTAAAATCTGTAATCAAGAGATCCTTATTAAATGAACGATTTGAATTTTTTTAAAGATCAATATGATGCCATAAGTTAATTGACTAATGTGTCTGGATTGATTATTAAAATTAAAATATATTTATAGTCACTTATATTTATAATTGATTGTTGTTATAACTGAATATTATGAATGATTAAAAAAAGAATCAATTTTATGCTTTGATATGTTTACTATAGAAGTAACTTTAAGATAATTTATTTTTATTGGAATGTATAAAACACCATTTTCGTAATCTTGATTAAGAAAGTATGATGTTATTTGGTTGAGGATGTTTTTCTCACTCTCCTCTTTTTGTTAATGTTACTCCCTTCATCACGGAAATACACTTCCGTAATATAAATAACACCACGGAAATACACTCTGGTTATTCAACAAAATAGAAAAGGAAATAAAATTAGCAAAAAAAGAAAAAGAAAAAAGAGGAGTGGAAAAACATTATTTGTTTAAGCAAATATCATCTAATGAGCGATACGTTGATTTAGTAGTGTAAGGCTCCAATAAATTCCCAAGGTTGATAGTTCCATTTCTGAGAGCGACACTTATTAGTGGACAATCACAAATCCCTGAAATGGATTAGTTCTTTACCCAAAAAAAATGATGGTACACTATTGATAGTACCAAAAATATATATCATCTACAAAGTAAATGATTATATAGAGATGGGCTCCATAAGAGGGGGGAATACAATTGCTTTCAAGACAATTTGCACACTTTTTAGTGAGTTCTAAGCTGAAAGAGCATGTTCCAACCATTCTAATGCTCCAAATTTCAGCATATCCAAAATTTGTTTTTTATAAGGACTTCAAAAATCAATTTTTATTAGAAATTTATATGTTAATGCCTTAGCAAATGATGTATTTAATTATCTAATAAACTATTATTGTTTATAACATTTTTTAGATGCCATTTGCATAGAATCTCAACCTCGGAAACTTGTGAATGGGGTGAGAATATTGGACTCTCACATTTTTGAGTGAGAATGCTATTATTCAAAAAAATGTGAAAACATTCTCCACTCAAACACAGCCTAATTAGTAACCGGAAATAGTTAGAGTCATACAACTTTGATAGGGAAAAGACATAATAACATTTGGTGTCAGAGGATCTGAATCATGTAACTATGTGAAAGTCTATTATTGGTAATAGAAAAAACATAGAATTTTGTCAAAATTAGATGGCAAGGAGTGAAGTACGGTAAAAGAAAATAACATTCCATATTCTTATATATCATATGTTTATATATAACTTCATACTAGTAAAGTATGAAACTTTGTAACATTTTTTGAACATTAAGCATATAACCCACTTGGGTAAAAACATAGACAAACAAAAATAGAAAATTTCACATTCTAAAGAGGTCTAAGGCCATGAAAAACCAAGTTTGGCACAAAACAAGTCCCTCTTCAATATGAGAACCAATTCAACTCAATAAGGTGCCTGATAGTACCCTCCAGGTTGCCCCATGGCACCACCAAATTGTGGCATTCCATAAGGCATCATCATAGGTTGTTGGCCAGGAGCATAGTAGCCGGATCCTCCGGCAGCCCTGGCTAAAGCCACTTGACCTTGCATCCCATCTCTCCCATACTGCTGCCATAGCTGTTGTTCCTGCAAAAGCAAATGCTGCTTCCTCTCCATGTCAGCTATTTGCACATATGATGGCGGTGCCACTGAGAGCGACGCTGCGAACGGATCCTGTTGTCCTACAGCCTGAACCGTACCATCGGGAGCAGGCAAAGCCAGTACTGGTGTGGCACTCTTGCCAGCTCCAGGAAGTGCCACACTACTAGCACTTCCACCACTCAGTTGATTTGTGCTCACATGTTGACTCACGGCACCTTGATCATACATGCCATTCAGCAACAGTTGATCAAAACCACCTGCCAAATTAGCCTTCTGCTTTGACAAATTACTACTAGACTCAGCCAATGCCAGCTCCCAATCCGCTTTACCAGGTTCGGCAGCCGGTGTTTGCCATGCAGAAGTCACTTCAGATTCACCGTTCGACGGAAATGCTTCCCAGGAACCTTCAGTCCTTACAGCTGCTGGTCCAGAGAACAATGCTAAAGCTAGTTTATTGCCTTGCTCATCAGCAGAAACACCCTCATCCCTTAGGTTCACTAAATCATTTGTCTCGTGTTGAATTGGAGGAGCTGGTTTAGGCTGTGGAACTGAAGGGGGTGGTGGAGGTGTGAAACTCTCGGGAGGTGGAAGAGCCTTCACCTCATTCATATCTAACTCTGGCTCTGGCTCTTTCTCTTTCACAGTTATCTTGATTTCTAAGTTCTTCTCGGGGCTTTTTGGCCGATTACTCTCCTTCAAGAAACCCTCAAGTGTCCCTAATAGCTTATCAGTAATTTTTTGTACTTCAGGGTACTCTGATGACCTTGCAATTCCTAAATCTTTACACCAACCATAGAAACCAGCTAGCTCATCAAACATCTTGGCAGCACCGACATAAGCATCAAAGGCCTTGACACAATGTGCATACTCCATCTCAGTGAACCGATCCATCACCACCCCTAATACATCACATAGTTCTACATATACCTTGAAACTGTCTCTCACGATCTGGTAAAGCGCAACCTGCACTATCCTATTATTCTTTGCAGCACCACTTGGCTTACACCCCAATACGCGATCAAGAATATTCAGCAAATGCTTCAATCTCTCCAAAATCCTCTCAGATCCCATTTCCTTCACAGGAGTAGCATTAACAACTTCATCCTTTTGATTCTCTCTTCCATATGATGAATCATTCACATCACCATAAGACCTATTCCTCCTACCCATTCCAGAACCACCACCAAACTCATCCCGAAACTCTCCACCATCACCAGATTCAACACCATCACCACGAGCAGCGGCTTTTACCTTCCTCTGATACACCGCAAACTCAACTTTCTCATCAAGATACAATGCATAAAGCCTCACAAAACCAGCATGATCCCAGGAATTGGAATGCGCCTCGTCTCTAAAATCAGATATGTTCAAAATCCGCATCCCTCTACGCGTCGAATGCACAAACTCTTCTTCAAAAACAGAATGCCCATCAACCAAAAGCCGATGAATAAGCATCAAAACCTTAATAGCAACAATCCAATCACGGGTTTTCCCTAACCTCCTCGAAACAGTGATCAAACAAGCATTAACATAGCCTCTAGACTGAGAAGTTAGACTCAGAATTTCTCTAAGGTACTTATCATCAGCAGGAACATCATCATGGCTAGTGGCTTTAACAACAAGAACTTCAAGTTCAGGAGCTAAATTACCAGCTACTTTCGCTATGCTGATGCTAGTTTGATCCTTCACAACACCAATAGCTTTTCGGATCGTGCTTGATGCCATTTTCAGATCTCGTCAAAAAGACAAATGGGTATGTTTGATTTCGTACTTTGAATCGAAATTGGATATGGGTTTGGATCAAAATTGAAACTTTATGAGAGTGAGGTAATGGGTTCTGAATTATAGCTTACCTTGTAATGAAGTGAATGGAAATAGAAGATCTGTTGACTAAGAGAGTCAATGGTTGTGAGAAAAAGCTTCGATCCGTACGATGATAATGAGAAGAGATTAAGAATTGGGGAGGAGTGTATCTGTTTTTGTGTGGTGAGTGTTGTTTATGTTTGTTGTTGTGTGCGTTAAGTTTTTATGTGAGAAAAAGTAGAGACAGTGTATTGATGCAGATTGCGAAACCGCGTAATGAACGGGCTATTAATCTTTGCATCTTCCTAATTTGAAAGTATAAGGACTTTGCATTGTAATTTCACAACAGATATTTTTTTTCTTTGTATTTATTTTTACATTTTGGTAAGAAACTACTATTTTTCATGTTGATTCTGACCAGTATCATTTTTTCAAAATTGAATCTTTGACATTTTCATATTCTTTAGATAGATGTAATAGAGCTTTATACAATTATAGTAATATAAAATTAATTGTCAGTCAATTTGCTGTATTCTTTAGAGTCAATTCAATTCATATCAATAAATTTTGCTTTAGCTTGATTTTTTCTTCTACATACGATGTTCTACATTAAACTGCATCATCCTAACAAAAATTATGTATTATCCTATACCATGAGGGGGGGAAAATATATCGGAAAACCATGTTTTATTTATTAATAATTAATTTATAAATAATAAATGTCAATTTTTTATGGTGTAAGAAATTTTGTTAAACAATTTTGTAGAATAATATATCATTCTAAAATGACATGTTCATATTGTTTACTCATGAGAAATATTAAAAGTGTTTTAATGATATTGATTAAGAAATTAAAAGTATAAATATGCATTGAAAATGATACATTTAATAATTTGAAAGCCCAAAAGTTGTATTTTTCAATGCACACTTTCTATTATATAATATTTTTTATTGAAAATATGAGTGATATGGAAATAAATACTTTTAAAACAATATATTATATATAGTTAAACCAAATAAAATGTACTTAAAACAGAGTAAATTATATTGACATCTCCTGAGTTTTAGCAAAATTACACAAATCACTGCTCACTTTTACACCTAGACAAACATCCTAATTTTTATACTTTCATTACATTGATCATCCTTGTACGAGAAATAATTGTAATCTTTTAAAAAAATGTGATAAATGCAATTAAGTTAACCAAAACATATTGTGGAGACAAGTCCAAATAATATGAGTCAATACATCTTTATTATTTTTGGTTTGTTATGATGAAGTATAAGAGCGATTTAAACAATATAATGAAGGTACATTCATTTGTATATTATTTGGACTTGTCTCAATAATATGTCATGTTTTGTTTAACTTAATTGCATTTATCATATTTTTTTTGTTTGTTTAAAATATTACACTTGTTTCTCATGGGGATGGAGGAGTGGTTAGTATAACTTTGGGGTAGTTAGTGTGACGAAAGTATAAAAACTATGGGGTTTGTATAGGGTAGAAAAGTGAGGGATAATTTGTGTAATTTATTACAGGATATATCCCAACAAGTATGCTCCTAGAAATTGATGACATTTTGGTTATTCTATTATCTAGCCCAACATTACACTATTACAACAACTTATATTAATTTAGGATATTGGGCTTAATAACAAAAAACTTAAACCAATCTAAAATTGATGGTAAGTTGGAGGGGATGAATTTTGGCTGTGTAGAAGATTGTGGTATGTGGGAATGTGGTGAAGATTCAGGATTTGATGAGGTCCCTTTAACAGCAAAGTTGAAGCAGTATGATTCTCATATATGAAACTCCTGAACTTCTTTAATATATGCTAAAACTAGATCGTATTTGTTATGACTAGAATGGGGATGATGTGTGGAAAAAACAATCACCTATGAATTCAGCATCATTTAATGGCCCATTGTTTGTAGCTATTATTTGAGAATTATATGGTACGGTTAGCTGGCTCTAAACGTATCATTTTTCTTTTCATGTGGCATGTCCACTGTGTAGTTCTTAAAGTTGAGAAGAGAAGGTGGACAAATACAACCGTCTTATAGCATCCCAGTTGGAGACTCAAAGGCAAGTGAGTTAATATTGATGTCCTAAAATTCTTTCTTTTACGACAAATTTGTGACTTGACTTTTAGAGGAGAATGAATGGAAATTGAAATTTCAGATTTATCGAATACACTTGTGAGATGACTCTGACATTTTCTGTTTCACTTATTTTGCTTTCAAAACTCAACTTACAAACATATATTTGAAAGTTTGATGATTGTAAACAAATTGTTAATTCAATCAATTTAGCGGTCTCATGTGATGACTGATATGATAATTAGACATTGGTTCTGTAGGAAGAATTACACAGCCGTACATATCACTGTCGTTAGTAGATACAATGTCCTTATCATGAATTGGCATGAAAACTTTGTTTCTTTGATTTACTAACATATTTTCATGTGTTATTACATGAATTTCATTGGATGCTAATATTTGGAGCGGCTAATTTTTTCTCAAAGTATAGTTATAAAGCATTGACCAAAATTATGAAGTACATCAAATTAATGAGAAGTTGCATATTTTTTTAATAATTTTTTTTGTTACTCCTTTCATTTTAAAAGCTCTTAAAATTTAAAAATGGTTAAACAATAAAATTTTTAGCTCTCGTCTTTTTTCTCTCTAACCCTTTGGTCTACATAAACACACGGGTTTCAACTCTCAAAACTCATGATTAGTATTGGAAGTTAATACATAAGCTTGAAATTGTTATCTCAAGTAGCGAAATTTGAAACCAAAAGCATAATAAGAAACATGTATCCACACCTAAGGATCAAAATAAAACAGAACTGGATATCAGAGCAGAAAGCTAAATTTAGCTGGAAAAAACAAATATAACGATTGGTTCGCTACATATAATTAAATAAATTAATAAAAGAAGAACTACACAAATAAAGACAGGGCTAGCCAATACAGAAAATAAAAAAATGACAATGACCCTCTCTACTCACAATGCGCCAGCCGAACTAACTAGAACTTTGGTAATAATCCTAATTGAGTGAACATGCTCTGAAAATCCCATGGAGCAGAATTTGATTAGGAAGGCACTAATAAGGTGATTGATTATCCTAAAACTATAGACACCTGAGTTCTGCGGCTTCCTCTTGCGAACCAAATAGAGGCACCACCTGGGGGCCGATCGTATCATATGGAATGAAATACATACACTGTGAATTCCTTTGAGAAAGTAAGCACATGATGCATCATTACCTTTGTGTCTGCTCTGAAGCATTAGCACCTGATGTAGTGCTAGGCCCGGCAGCACCGTTCTCACTTGGAGGTAGAGAACCCCATCTTCCTTCTGAATCTAGTGGTTCCAGTACATGTATTCCTCCATCTGTGAGTCCTAATGCAAATTGGT
The DNA here is from genome assembly GCF_001865875.1 of Lupinus angustifolius. Taxonomy (NCBI): domain Eukaryota; kingdom Viridiplantae; phylum Streptophyta; class Magnoliopsida; order Fabales; family Fabaceae; genus Lupinus; species Lupinus angustifolius. Next base: position 21,351,822 of record NC_032009.1, read on the forward strand.
TTGGTTCGGAAGGATGTGCAGCAATCACAAGAGGATGCACTCTCAAGCTGTCAAAAGAATTTTGTTAGATCTGAGCAGAAAACTACAATAATAGATATTTTCTTGTACTTGGAAATAAAGCAAACCTTGGGTTGGGATGGAGATAAGCAGTTTGATTTATTCTACATCTTAATCTGAGATTTGAAGCAGTAAGAACACCAACACTTCCATCTTCAAAGCTTACATATATTGATTGACTATCACATGAATATGTAGCATGTGTGATTGGACCACTTGCTTCTCGAGGCACCCACTAATACAAAAATGAAATTCCAGACATGTAAGTTTTCCGGGTTAAATTAGAGATCACATGGAAATGCAGAAGCCACATGGAGCTAGAAATTAAATAAAATGCAATGCACTCTACTGGAGTGAAGCAAATAAATGCAAACATTCAGATTTGTGTATATATAACTAGCAACCTGCTTCAGGCATTCCAACTTCGGTGCCTCATACATGGCTATTTGAGTTTCATGCACTGCCAGTAAATGTGTCTGGTTAAGATGAAATTGGACACGAGTATCTGCAAGAGGTGCTGGCGCTCGCCCACTGGGCATTTGCAGGAATTTACTAGTTTGCTTTTCCCATCCATCTGTGCTCCAAACACACAACTGTTGGACATAAAGAAAGTGATTGAAAGCATTACTACTGATTTCCACTTGATACATGGTTAATAACTAACAGTGACTCATTATCAATATTACCCTTCCAAATGCAGTCATTCTGAGAAATTATAGGTCATTAATATAATAAACAACTATGTGAAGTTGTGCACACATGCAGAGACAAACCATCTGAAATCTCAAATTAACTCAATCTATTTGAGTGTTAAACACCACTGGATTGTCCCAGCAAAAAAATGCAATGTTCTTCATTAAAGATGACCTTTTAGATTTTAGACAAATGCTGCATTCATGTGTGACAGGGTCATGGCAAGAGATTTGCAAGTTAAATTCCGTACCTGAGAGTCAGCTCCAGATGATACAAGCACATTTAGAACATTTGAAAAAGCAAGCCCGGTAATTCTCTTCTGATGACCTTTTAGCTTGGTTTTGACCTTGGTAGAACGGAAAGGAAAGGATAAGGCTAAGGTCAAACTTATAAAAACCAAAAATATATGAAACTAAACTAATACATTTAGGCATGGGAAAAATTAAGAGAGGGTTGTGTCCTCGAAAACAAATGAAAATCAACTGACAGCTCTAGGCTATGCATAGAGTAGTACCTCATCCACTCGAACATTATAAATTTGTATGGAAGAATCCTCCATGCCAATAGCAATAATATTGTTGTCCTGAGGATGAAATGCAAGAAATGTAGCTGCTGGAGGTGGTGGCATGAAAGTTGTCATTGTCTGCAGTTAGGACTCACATAAATTAATGCAATCGTAATATAGAATTTCCAAAAAATGAATTCTAGAAATTCTAAAACAAACTATTTAAAGAATGCTATGACTACTCAGTGTGTGTTGGAAACTACAATCACAATAGAAAACCACAATACCGTGAAAGCTTCAATATGTTGCTTCCAACGGAACGCATTTTTTAAGCCTTACAAATGCAGAAGCAAACACACATTTAGTAGTAAGCAGGCTACCATCTAAACCCTGTGAAGTTGCATTCGGCAACACTTCAGAAAGATAAAAAAAGGATGGGTTACTATTAAGAACATGAACACCCTTATGCTCTCTTCTAACAAAGAGAGCTAGAAAACATGTTACTTTTGCCCAACTGAAGCAGCCAAGTTGTTGATTTATTATTTTCTTGCAACATCATAACTCAATTTAGCCACTTCTATTTTTCATTCCAATCATAGGCATTAACAACCTTCGGAGACATGGGATTGTAGCAGTTATAACTTCCAATGAGATATAAAAATATATGATTATAAAGCTGAGAATGGGATATACTCAGCACCCGAGTGAACCAGATCATTTGATAACACTAGCACTCTTATACTGAGGAGCAAGGACAATAACTTAAAGCTCGCTATGTTTATTATCTAATCTATCGAAGGGTCAGAAACAGATAACCGGTAAAATAAAGTTTTCAACAAATAGAATTACCAACAAAAACTGATGTTCAATAATTCTTTAACTTAGTTTATAATTCAAATAGAATTACCAACAAAAACCGGTGTTTAATAATTCTTTAACTTAGTTGATGTATTAAAATAGAAAAACGTTAAAAAAAATTCACATACCTTGAACGTCATCATATTGAATAGGGAAATTTTCCCCCCTGAAGCTGACATAACATACGAATCATTCTTTGACAGTGCAAAACATGACACAGCTTCCTCTGGGTTAGTATCACCAATATCGTTAGTCATCAATATTCCAGTAGATGGTTGCCATAGTTGTGGATGAATACTTGCACTGGCCTGTATATGAAATTCTATTAAATAACAATCTTATTATCATTAACATGTTGAAAATGTAAATAAAACCATGTATTCCAGATGCTTCATTACTTTCCCTGAAGGGTTCCTATCATTTCTCTGCCACTTCCAAAGCTTGTGAACAGCATTTGCTGCCAAAGCCAAAATGGCAACCCCTTGATTTGTATAAATTAATCTTGAAACCTGAAACAATATTCAAAGAGTAGCATTGTAATGATTCATTAATTTGCACTAGCTTCTATATCATGCACACATTGATGACGGGTATAGTTCCTATTTTGCACAAATGTTGAAATTCAATATGAAGCAGATCATGCAGAGAGTGATGAGAATAGAATACAAGTTTATGCATCTGCTTTGCATATCAAAACAAAATGAACATATACAATTTAATATCAAACTATACCCTCATTGATGATAAACTATCAGGGAGTTTCAAAGACCGGCATTGTGCTGGTTCATTAATTTCTGTCAGCTTCCATATCCTAGATTTTTCGACAGCTTCATCAACAATCCTGGGTTTAACATCAGCTAAACTTCGGGTATCATTATTCTACAGGGAAAAGGAGAATACATATCAAACACAAGAAAAAACAAATGCAAAGCACATTCATTGACAGATTATGTAAAAAGATATGTGGAAAAACTCACAGCCCCAACCATGACTGGAACTGGAGGAGCTCTATCAACGAGGCTTGTTCCGACAGTCACATTGGTAGAAGGAAAAGCACCAATAGTAGGTGTCTGGATAAACATGCAGGATTCAAAAGATGTATTTGCAGGGAGAAGAGGCCTTTTTTAATGTTAACTAAATTTGAATAATGTTACCTTCACAACAGCTGCTGAAGCTACTCTAGAAGCATCGAAGTTACGATTATCCACTGTCCTTAGCAGCCTAATTCCTTCTGCGTTTGCTAAAATTTTAACTCCATTATCATTTGTGGAGACAGCTAGAAGTATCCCTTCCTTGTTAAATCTAATACAGGGAGAAGCCTGCAGGTTTCAAAGACATGTATTACCGTGAAATGAAGTTAACATTAACATCAGATAAACAAAACATGGAGCTAATCCAATACTTACTGGTAATCCGCCATCTCCATCAACAGTAGTCAACAAGTTGGCATTATCCATGTCCCAGAATTTGATCATAAACTCGTCACCAGCAGCTAAGAACCGATTCTTAGTAGTATCAAATTGCACAATACTGACAGATCTCTTCCCAAGACCATGATAAGTACGCTTCACAGCTCCTTCACTTTCATTCCATTCCACTAGAAATGACTCCCCTTCTTTGTTGGTGCCACACGAGAACAATCTATGAACCATAGATGGATAATAAGAAAAACCATAATATCATGCAACAGACAAAAAGTGAGACAAAAAGAACCAAAAAGTTTGTCTGAACCTTGTCCCATCAGCATTATATGCCATCGTGGTAGATGAATGGCCAGGTGCATCATAGTCAACCCTAGAACCCACGTTATCATACAACCATGCCTTTATTTTTCCATCGGTTGCAGTTGAGAAGATAAACTGCAGATCCATACCAGAACATAGTTGGAATTTTAATACACAAGTAAAGGAACCAACCAAAACAATCTAGAATGAAAAGGAATATTATTTTCTTATCAAAGCCAAGGGAACCCAACAATTTGAAAATATCATGAGCATGCAAGCATCCAAATCTGAAGATATTTGTTCCATATTGTGAAGCTATCACTGAGAGAGCATAACCACTAAATGGTCCATAGGAGAACGAGAACATATCTAATGATATTATAAGCCAAATAGAGACTCAAATTATGCTTCACATGTATAACTTGGGTGAGCTAAAGAACACAGACTGCAGACAGGTACCAAAATATGCATGTATACATTATACTAATAGAAAATTCCATTGCATCATGGGCAAAATTAGTTTTGAGACATAAATGAGCACACACGTACATAAAGATGAAGAATGTGCATATATTCGCTATTCTGTTTATTAATGTTTATCCACATTCTGATTGTAACAATGTAAAGGAGCTTGTTATTAATAATATTCCACACATAAGCCCTCTGAAAACTAAAAATTCACATGAAAAATATGTGTAGGAAATAACCCTTGGACATGCAGACATTTGAACAAGATTTCTACTTCAAAACAAAAGCAACCATATAATCTCTTGTTTTCTTTCTTTTTTCATATTTCATCCCTCAGTTTA
>NC_032009.1:21356567-21539953 GCF_001865875.1 Lupinus angustifolius
TACCTGAATACTTTCTTTATGATGAGGGCACACAGAATATACAGGTGCTTCATGGCCCTCAAAAGTATACTGCTTCGTACCAGTAACTGCATCCCATACCTGCAAACCTTGAAGTCTTGAAATGATATTTTTTTAAATTATAGACACCACTCACAAAATATAAGATGACAAACCAACCTTGATGGCCCTATCCTCTCCACAGGTTACAACACAAAGCTGTTTGTTTGGATAAGAAAAGGCAAGATCATTGACACTCCCAGCATGAGCCTCAATCTGAGCCACAAAAATTGAGTAAGCAGTTATATATCAAGAAGATAAGTTAAGGGATCAGCGCTTTCAAGGTGTATACAGGACATAAACAAGGATGGCCATATATTTAACAGACAAATGATAAGCTGATGGAATGGACTTTTGTGAGATGAACAAACCTCTAGGTGGTTTCTAAGATCACCACCACCATGATAGGAATATATGTGCACAATGTGTTTAGAATAAGCAACACCTGAAGTATCAACAGGAAAGAAAAAAAATCAAATTTTATGTTTTAAATATTTAAATATTATGAAAACATTTGAAACATCACAAGAGCGCATTACTGAATTGAAGAACAATAGATGGCAGAAAAATTCATTAGAACATACTGCAAAGTGTTCCATCAGGACTCCACACCACACGGTTAACTGATGCTGAGTAATCATTGGAAAGAGATCCCTAAATAAGAACCAGGGAATTATTAATCACCATACGACAAGTTGTCTTAAAAAATAATCATTAAGTATGGAGTGTTCACAACTTTAGACAGCCACACCTGTAAAGCCATTGAGCAAGCTCCAAGTTCCCAGACCTTAAAATTTCTATGAGCAATCCTTTCACGGCTACCTATATCCCACACCATGACCTCTCCCATGTTTGTCCCAACTAACCATCATTAATAGATAGGTAAGTGAACAAATAAAATGGATAGATACAGTGATCTACGGAAACTGAAGAAGCTACTAAGACATGCATTCACATACACAACGAAAGAGGCTTACCAAGAAGCAGAATTTGCTGAAGTGGATGGAAATCCATACTTTTGACAGTTGAACCTTGGCTGAGATTCATCACAACAGTCTTGGGCAAGTCATCAGAGGAATAGGAGCTCTGACCATGGTTCTGGTTAGAATATCCAACGGGAAGCAAATTTACTGCTAGATTATTGCCCTGCTAAAAGACGGAAGGAGAAAAAATATCCCAAGAATTTAGAATTAAAAACAATTTGCATTTATGGCAAGGCAATCATATAAACAACACACTACATATCAATTATATGAATCGCCGATGCTCCAACAAGGGTGTTTGCAAGCAATTTCTAGTCTCTAATAAACCCGACTTATGAATTTGTGGATTGGAATACTGTTCAAAAGAGAAACATTGAAACACTTGTTCCTCAGTAGTGTTCTCGGTTTCCATACCACATCTACTATAAAAATTTGTTGTTCTCCAAGATACATTATCAGAAATGTTTATAATTATGAAAACAATGAAGAAAAAAGTCATCACAGTTTTATTGGAAAAATTAAGTGCATGAAAACACAACTAAGGACACTTCCATGCAATACTAACATGCTTATTTCATTGTCTCTTCAAAATTCCACAGTTGAAGAATTCCATCCAATTATTAAAATTGAAGACCATAAACACAGTAACATTTGATGCCTATGGTACTTTTAAGATTAGACTGTCAAGGCACCAAACAGTTTAGTCTGGGTCACGAACTAGCAGGCAATTAGAAAGACCATCTATTCCAGCTTCATAAGAATGTTACACTTTTAAGGCATTGAACACTAAAATAGACATAGGTAAATGCACACATGCACAAAATCAAAATCAAAGGAAAACATTCTTTCGGACTTTTATTTTTACATTAAATTATTAATTAAATAAGAAAGACAAAGGAAACAGATAAAATGCAAGAACTGTACTTCATCTAATATGCCAAAAGGTCTTGTTCTCTTCAAGACATGATCTGAATCTGCAGTTTGATAGTCCATAGCAGAGTTGTTGGTGGGAGTTCTGGGGCGCTTTAAGATATTAGCTGCAACCATTATCAAAAGAAAATCAGTTTGGTTAATTGTGAAGTGTGTAATCTGACTTCATTAAGCAGTGCTATAAGCTAACCACAACTTTATATCAATTTCATGCCTTTCTCAGCTTTATATCCTTAAAGTTGCTATTGCAAATTATTTGTTTTCCCCATTACGAGTGGATTGAATTGATAATAACCATACATAAAACCTGGAACTAATCCCAATTCTCAGGCCATGTGTTTACTTAGTAGAAGAAACACTAAAAAACAGTTACATGTTGTGACAATACCTGCATTGTTTGCTGTGGCCAAACCTATCGGTCCTGCAGAAGCTGAAGGGTGTGGAACTGAGGATGTGTTAGCCATCCATCCAGCGAGGGATGTTGGAAGAGCAGCTTGTGTGGGCTGAAATGGCTATAAAATATACAAAAAGAGTCATAAGTAATAGAACATGATTATTAGTAGAACATCTAAGAACTATATCCTGTTGTTTACTTACCCCATGAGCACCAAGTGCTGGGAAACCTCCAGCCTTTGGGACAGCACCCAATAAGGGATTGGTAACAGGGGATGGAGCCCGTGCACCATTTTGTTGCCCACAACTATGGTCTACAAAAAGGGTCTTTATGTCAGGATTAGGCCTTGGACTCTTACAAAGCTGATGTTGCCAATTTAAACTGCATGTAAACATATATAAGTTAAAATGTGCCTAACATCAATAATATCAAGTGGTGGATAATACTGTCATAGATAAGATCTTTTGAGAACCTCTGATTAATTAGAGTCCGTAATCTGGAGTTCTTCAAGGTAGGGAACTGAAGCTTATCGCGAAACAGAGGGTTAGCTTCTATCAATTTCTTCAGTTCAGCAAGCATTATTCCTCTAGCAGTTTTTGTATCCCCATACTTTGACAGCTGTTCATTATGTCTGCAAAATCACAGAAAATCCAGATAATAAGCCAGAGCAAATAAACCAATAAATACATAAAGCACAATTGCAGTCATGATGTGGTTGTGAGCACTCCAAAACCCGCAATTTAAAACAACAAAAATATACCACGGATATTTGACCAAACCTGAAGTTATCCAAAGTCAACAATTGGGTGATTTCCTTAAAAAGTTCTTCATTAAAAGCTGCAAACACTTTCAAGTCTTTAACTAAAATGTCCACCGCCTTAGATCGATCTTGCCTGCATATTGTTTCTCATTTAATTAATTTCTTAGTAATTTAAAAATAAACTGGCTAAGCAAATTAGAAAACTGTAACAGAATCAAACATCACAGTAACCTACTTGTCTAACGCTTCAAGGTACTTCTGCTTCCTTATCTCAAAGAAAATCTTCATAGAATATCTATTGTCATCCACCTTCGTAAAACCAGACAAGTATTTCTCCACCTCATCCCACTCCCCAATCGTTACCATATCCTCGAAATACCTCATGTTGAAGAAAAACCCTGACTCTTGCTCCAACCTAAACGTTCACAATTAATTCACATAGAATTAACAAAATGACACATTTATAAATATATATATATATATGTATATATGTATATATATATATAATTAAATTCATCGAAACTTCCGTACTTGTGAACAGTTTCCTTAAATTTCTCTTCATCGAGAAACTGAAGTATAAGAAAAACCAGTTCTCTGCTTAACGAAGACATAGCGGTGTATCTGAAAACAGAACCTGACAGAAAGATCTATAACCGAATAGATCAACGGTACCTGAACATCGAACCATAGAATTTAGCGTAAAATTCGCAAAAACATAAAAACATTATCAAAATACATATATTGATAGTCAGATACATCGCAATCACGTGGAACAGTTAAATTCGGTGGATGAATAATTCGGTTGAAGGAACTTCCGAACCTGGATGAGATTCGTTGAACAGATCGAGAGGCGTTGAAGCAGAAAGAGAATGGCGAGGAAAAGATTTCAGTGTTTTTCTCTCTCCAGTTTCTCTCTCTAGGTTTGGAACTATTATTACAAGCTAGGGATTTGAAGAAGAAAGAGAAACGATAGAAAAAGAAGAAGAGAAATGTGTGGGCGATGAAATAAAGGTTTTCAGACAGTTTAAATAGCGTGAGCCAGAACGAGATGAAATGGAACTTGGACATATAATATACGTAGCTGTACTTGTACACGCTTCTGATAAGTGAGAGAGCTTATATTTGAGTCTGATAAGCTCAAGGTCTTATCTATAGTCATAAATTTGGGTAGATTTGAATTTATATTCTGCTGGGGTTGTGGGGTTTTCAACCTATGGTAAGTTGGTAACACTAATTGTTTTCTAAATTATGCTATGAGCTGGCATTCATTTTTAGATTTTCATTTATCTCGAGATTTTAAAATTGGAAAATGATATATCTGCATACTATAAGAAAATTATATATATCGTAATGAGATACTTTATTTATTAATGATTGATTTATAAGTAACATGCATCACTTTTTTATAAGTAAGAAAATTAGTATGATGATTTAGTAAAATGATATAGCATTACTCTTTAAAATTTTAAATTGGGAGTATATTATGACCATATTTGTCATCCTCTACTTGGATTGGATTTGTCTTTTCTGTCCAAGTACACGTGTGTTTTTATTGGTTAAAGATTTCAACTACTTTCCTATTAATTATTTTATATATTTTTATATATTTACCAGAAGAAGTAAAAAAGTACAAGTACACAGAATAATAATATATTTTGAAAAAATGATTGATCCAAAAAGGAAAAGGAATTTTTTTCTGTACGAAAAGGTGCATTATTTATATTTATTATTATATTATTGTAATACTATTATTATAATAAAAGTTTAATATTTATTGAATATCAGTATAGAGTCAATTATTCAGGTATATTCCTTTTAAATAATAATCAATATTAATTAATATACAAATAATAAATGATAATTAACAATATAAAAAATATTTATATCATGAATGTATAGATATTAAACTTTTATGATAGTTTGAGTTTTGGCATAGGACAATATAAGGTTATTTATTGTACCCACTGTCACAACAACCTATATAGAATTAAATAAGAGTAATTAATTGATTGCTTTTTCCAACAGTTTTTTAATTAGTAAGGAATACATATACAGTAGTTGTTTATTATTTTCTTAAAATATTAATATTTATGTTGATAAAAATGTGATTACTTTTTTTAAGAGAAAAAATGAATGTTTGATAGTGTTTGTGTTTTAATATTATCATTGTTTTATTCCCTGTTTATGTTTAATTTTCATCAGTTCTTCAAAAATAATACAAATGAATGATAAACAATATATTAAATGAATGTATATAAATTTTTATAATGACAATACATCCAAATTATATTTTTTATTTTTTGATTGAACGAGTGTCCAAAGCAGTGTTATTAAATCTAGACCGATCAATAACTCATCAGTCAGAGTACTGGGTAATGAGTCATGGTCTAATCAGTGGGTTAATAGTGTGACTGTTTAACTCGGTTTATATTAAAAATTCTAAAAAATTAATGATATTACATAACAATATTTAATAATTGTATACTCACAATTTTAAAACATTAAACAACCAACAAATAAAACTTTAGTACTATAAAATGACACAAGCACATTGAAAACATCATCAAATAACATATAAACTATACTTTAACTACAACAAAAATGTATAATAAGTTTAAAATTTAATTAAACAACGAATATTTTGTTATAGCGTAAGATAACAAATGACAAACATAATTATAAATAAGTTAAAAATAATTACTTTTTCACCTAAAAATGAAATCTATTTGGATGTTTTTTTTTTAATTTTGATTGACTCAACCGGTCCAACCGGTTCGACCATCCAAGTCATTAGTTTTAGCCTTAAATTAACTGAGTCAACCTAATTTTAATACAAAATCAGCTAGATGAGAGGTTTAAACTGATATGACCAGTTCGTGATTGAATTAATCGGATCGACAAGTTCGAACCAAGTTATATAAGGAAGGATTTCACTTTAAATTGTGGTTCCTCCATTTCTTTTCAATCAATTAATGATTTTGGTGAGCAATACATTAATGTACCGAGTTAATTAATATTTTTCATTATACATTGCCTTATAGCACATAGTAAAACTTTAATAATAATTTATTCTTGTTTTTCCACGTCGAGAAATATTTTGTGGATAACTTTTATGGACAAAATACTGTACTTTTGTATTTAATATTTCAAATAAGAAATAAAAGTAAAACATATATATATTAACTTGTTTATCGTCTACAATATATTTTTTATGAACTATCCAAGTCATGTTGTACATTAACATAATAATATAATAACTCATGTATGATTATTTAAATAAATCTCTCTCACTATTATTATGGTTATATAATTGACTCGTCACACTCCCAAAGTTATTTTTACTCTCTGTGGTCTTATTTTTTATAATCCTTTTGAGAATCTGGGTTTAGTACTTTTTATAGAGTTTTTAGGATATTTGTGTGCATTTATTATTATTTTTACAAAATCTGGTGAGAGTGAATCCATAAAATTATTAATAGAGTGAAAATAAAAATAAAATAAATTCTAATATTAAAGAATAATTCGGGAAAAAAATAAAACTAATTATTGACAAGTTTAATGATTCGTATTATTGTATTAATCAATTTCTTTAATTTACGTGAAACTATTAAAAAAAAGGTCACAACAGGACATCAAAGAGTATCATATTCCAGTCATAGTAGATACAGGATGTAATAAATGTGGAATATTTTAATTTTTTTACAATACCAATTTTCACTAAATCAACTAAATTTAAATGAATGTAGTTTGAATGTCTTATCTTTTAGAATATTCTCCCACCCACTATATAAGAGATTAATCCTCTAGATTATGATCAAATATTCAATTTGGAAGTCATGTATTTAGGATTTATTTTTTTTAGCTAATAACTTATTAATTCATATTTCAAAAAGAGAAAAAGATGTATATATATTTTTAGCTAATAACTTATTAATTCATATTTCAAAAGAGGAAAAGATGTATGTATTAAGTTTTATATACTATCGTTGTATTATCCATCGTTGATATTTAATTTTTTTGAAGTCATGTATTTAGGCTTTATTTTTTTTAGCTAATAACTTATTAATTCATATTTCAAAAAGAGTAAAAGATGTATGCGTATAAGCTTTATACACTATTGTTGTATTATTCATTGTTGATATTTAATTATGATTGACTTTTAAAAAAATGTAATCCAAATAAATAGTGGATAATAGAATACATGTGTATAAATCTTTACACTATCAATGTATAAATCTTACCATCTTCAAAAAAAAATGAAGTAAAACCTATCCCACACATATATATGCATAAAATTTCATATAAATTATTATTGAGAAAAAATATATATTCTCAACGAATAAGATATTGTTTATATTGTTCTTGCATTATCTATTATTCATATTTTATCATTATTGACTTTTAAATATAAATAATATAAATGAATGATTATAAATTTATAATGTACTTGATGTGTATAAATCTTTATATTAACAATGCATTATTTACCATTCTTGCATGTCACAAAAGTCAAATAATATTTAAATCTTATCAACGACTTCCTTTTGAATGTATAATAGAAGACAATCTATCACTAAAAAAAGCATCTTCTATCTTGTTGTGAAGTGTGATATTAATTAGATTCATATTCGAAAAAACCACTCCGTAGTAACCATAGAAACCAGAAATCTGAGGATAAGAGTTATCACTCTAAATCCAATTTTCCTTTTTCATTTATGTGTTAGGTATTGAAACAAACACCAATTCACATAAGCATGACCCTTTTCCTAGGTATATGCTTTCAATTTTTCCATCCAAGCCAAAAACTAGTATGTGCAATCTGATGTATTAATTTGAAAAAAAATATATTTAATTTAAAAGTTTAATAATTAAATATTATTTTTCTTACCATACATATTAAGTAGTAGGTAGATTGATATATTTTATATGACAAAACATATATTTCATATTTTGTTAAACTTTACTTTGCTAATGATGAAAGGGAACCATTCTGGAACCTATAAAGAGGAGTACATTGTTGTCTCACAATTTTGTATCACTCTTTATATGAGAAGATGTGATTGACTATAAAATTATTTAATAACTATAATTTTAACTTAATAATTTTTTTCAATCAATCAAAGTTGATGTACATGAAATAATACAAAAATAAGACTATCTCCCATTAGGTGGACATGCTGGATTTAATTTTTCAAAATTGTCTCCCTTCTTTTATATTTTTAAATGATTTTTTATGATACTCATGGACAATACTAATAAAACTATAATTACTACTTTTCTAAGGAATTAATATGTATATACTGACAGTATAAATATTTTTTACATTTTCAATTAATTATCTATTATTGATTTATTAATCGTTATTGACTGTCAAACAAAAGTAATACAAATTAATGATGGATGATGTGCTAACAATATAAAAAACTTTATACTGTCAGTGCATAAATTTTAAACTCTTTTTCTAATCATGTATTTAATATCTATGCATTGATACTTTAAAATATATATAATCTATCATTCAAGTATGTTATTTTAATTTTAAAGTGAATAATAATTAACACATAAATAATGATATACTAGCATGATAGAAAGTGATATTAAATTCTTCAATCATATACTAATAAGTCGTTGGCTTAGTAGTATAAGACCCTAAGAGATCTACATAGTTGAATGTTCAATTCTTAAGAGTAATATTTATTGAAAAAGTTAACGACAAATCCTGAAAAAATTAGTTTCTTACCCAAAAATTGAGCTTGTATAAAAAAATTTCTTCAATTATATAGTATTATATGATATAATATTACTCTATGTTTATGTGCATTGGAAGTAGATCTATGGCTTTCCCTAGGGAATGGCATAACTCATAGGCAAATGCATGTACCTGTTAGCTAATAGTTCCTAATCATACAATAATGGGAGATCTTAGTTTTCTTCTCTTTCCCACGAGACTCTTATTTTTCTCCTCAAAATAAAAGTTAATTAAGTGGATATGTTCGTTTAAAAGAGTCATTAATGGAAAAGAATTATTTCTAGTATTTGATATGAGAAATATATTATTATTTTTGCACTTACTTATATTATTGAAGGTTAAATATATCATATCATTATATATAATGAATATCCTTCTGTTTTTACAATACTAACTATCTTTGATGTATTAGTAAGTCTATCCTTGGAAGCATGTAATTAAATTGTCAGTAATATTAATTAATTATTTGATTGATTAATTAAAAGAGTGATGTGGATGACAAAATAATATTTTTTGAAGTCTTGACATTATTAGATGATCAAGTGATTAATGTTCATCATGATAGCAAATTGTAGGATATGATTTCATTTGTACTTTTTTTTTGTATAATATTATTGAAGTTATTATCATTCCAATGCTAGCATACCACTGAGATTTATTATTATTATTTTGGGTGAGTTCATAGTATACTTTTAACATTATTTGTTAATACAAAAAGAAAGGAGGAAATCAACAAGACATTATTCTAGTAGTATAACATTTTACTGAATTTTTAAAGTTAATGGTTCGATTTTTGAGAGGGAATAACACTTATTAAGATGAACAACCATAAACTTCGAAAGAGATTAGTTACTTATCAAAAAAAGTGAGAGAATACTCTTAATTGTATTAAAAGAAAACTAACAATAATTAAGAATGCATCATACCGACCATGATTGACGTCTAGATACATTGCCCAAATTTATATTCCTCTCCCGTTGATTCTTTCTATTATTTTTACTAAATGGTTAATATCCTCAATTTGTAGATTTGTAAAGAAAAATGCTAGGGACATACTTATTTTTTTTTCGTTTTTTTTCCAGATATTTATAGAAAGATTAGTCATTTGGAGTATAATTCTTTAACACATTCTCTCTCTCTCTCTATATAAATATTACCATTTCCAATTTTCTATCAATAATTCTAATTAAACAATTTAAAATGCAATAAGAAATTTTCTCCATGGTGGCTGACGAGTTTCCTTGGCTTATATTTGTAGGGAGGCTAATCCACAATTCCACATGCTGATACCTTAATTGGTGAGTTACATGTTTTTTTAATTGTAATATCTTTTGCAAGGTTCATTGATGGTCCGATTTTTTAGAGCGACACTTGTTAAAAATGGCAGCCACAGACTCAAAAAATGATTAATTTCTTACAAAAAAATGTGAGAAAATACTTTTAGTAGTAAAAAAAATGTTGGTTCCATCTTCGGAGACTCTTTGTGAGAATACCTACGAGATTACTTCCCATAGAATGGTAGCCTGGTCTTGGTTTTTTTGGACAGCTAACCCACCTGATTATCAATATTTGTTTCTTTTAAAATATTAAAGTTGAAACTGAAATAATTATATTCTTATTTGTGTTTCCTTATGGTTAAAATCATTTCATTGAATTACAGTTATAGTATTCTGTGAGTAACTGGAGTAAAAATTTATTATTCATTTATTATATGTAAATACTTATAGGGTTTTAATCAAGAGTGTAATACAGTCTTTATACAAATTTATTTACAGTCAGTACATCATATACAATTTATTTGTATTATTATTTTTGAAGAGTAAATAATAATTAAACATGAATAAAAAATAATATAATAACAATATATAAAACTCATATATTGGCAATACATACATTTTTTTCACAGTAAATATAATCCCACGCCCTCATGTGACATTTGATTCAATTTAAAGCTATCAAATTGAACGTGCATAGTATATATTTTTGGTAAGAACGTGCATAGTATATATTTTTGGTAAGGACAGGGTTCTATGTGTTTGATGATCCCTTTAAGAAGAAAAAAACATATATAGGCATAATAAGAAATTCAACAATATACAAATTATGCATAATGCCGCTGACAATTATGACATATCTTTGTTTGTAGATATATGAAAAACAAAAAGAATATTGATTAGTTTTTTCCGGATAAAACAACTTAAATCAAAATCTATACTAAGGAAAATGTAAACATTCCTAATAAATTAGTCTGCGGATTCTCTTATTTATACATTGATGTACATGTATCAATTTTACGTAAGTAAAAGTATTTAATATATCATTTCCTTATACTAAATGCAAATAATATTTTATTAAGTGAAATGGAGTTTGAAGAAATGGACTATATATGTTCCACTGTTTGGTTGCTTAATTCATAATGGGAATAAATTACACATTCCATACAATCCTTTTTTTTGCTCCTTTGTACGAGATGAAACCAAATAATGGACATGGAGTTGTAATTTCATTCCCATTTTGTTTCACAGTACAAAGCCATCTCTCGAGATGCCTCAACCCTCATACGCAAAAGTTTATAGACAAGTGAATATCTTATTCTAATTTTTTTCTCCAAATGTCTTCTTTTAACGGTAATGGATTCTTAAAGAAAATAATAGAGGGTAAATTTGTCTTGCAAATAAACTATATCAAGAACTCGTTATATTGAAGCACCAGCATCATAAAAGTATTAAAATGTTTTTAACACCATTTGTAACAGGGCTTGGCCTGCAATCACGCCTAGGAAAGTTTAGAGAAAGTACACATGAAAAAAAAGATACATTTTCTATTTTGGACCCAAAAATATTTAGAAAAATCCAAAATGCTCATTACTCTTTCCCCTCCCTATTCATACTCTAACTCTAACATACCCACAAAACAGTTTTTTTATTATATTAAAATAATAAGATCACAACTTACAACTAATATCTCTTTTTTATACGAAAAACAATAAAATGTAGGAAGTTAACCAAAAATAAAAAATAACAGCATGCTATTTGTTTAAGTGATGCATTTAATATGCTAACACCAGATTTTAGTCAGAACATGAAATACAGAATAACATAGAGCTAAATTATGATAGGAGTGAAACTATTTACAATACTTCATCATCTTGTTGCACGTAAAAGGAACCATCATCAACAGGTAAGGAAGGTGGGGTACCAGGTGGTATATTAGCTGCTCCATTTTCACCGGCACAAATGCATAGAGCTTCTGCATCCCTGAGAGTAGCATCAAGCTCAATGTGACCGCTTAACTCATTTATGAACTTCAAAAGGGTGTCAAAGTCCATTTCCTCTCCCATTATTTTGTTACGGTACCGTTTCAAGACTGCTACACATATATACAGGTGCATATGCTCTGACAGATAATATGTCCATAATACTTCCCACAACCGCATTGTATTTTCGTACTCAAACTCCCTGAAATTTCCATTACTTGTCTAAATAAGTATAACAGATAAATGTTTCAGTTAACTCCAAGAAAGGCTAACGCTGCTAGATTTTGAGAACAAACATAAAATGGAACCTCCAAACATATCATCTTTAACAGAACCAATTTTATGGCACAGCCAAACATTTAACAGCATACATATCTGTCATCATACATTCATAACAACTGAAACTGAACTATGTCAATTGTAGCTTTTGAAGGAATCTAACCTTTTAAATTGAATCAAAATCCAGCGGAAACAAAAGAAATAATTCAAGCAGTCACCCTGCTTGAAATAGTTATGCAATGGACTATCTAGAAGCTCCACCAACTGCAGTAAATAAATATACTATTTGTTAAGAATCACAAATTACACCAAAAGCAATGCATTGAACATCTAAAAGGGGAGGGTAGATGTACAACGGCCTTACCCCCGCAATGCATTATCTCAATACCAGATTTTCTACAAAGATGTTAAGACCAGTTACCCCAAAAATGTAGCATATATGGTAAAATAATGACAGATAAGCACACCACACGACATTGACTAGCAAAGTTTCAATGCCAGCTTCGGCTACAGGAAGCTTAGCATGAAATTTGAATTATCCAGAAGCTTCCTCATAACATGCAAGGCTTCTAATAAAAAGTTACCAACATCCTAATTCATACATCTCAAAGTCACATACAGATTTTGTTTTAATTGATTTAGACAGAAGAGATTAATCTAAAGAGTAGTTAATGGAGAGATTTGAAAAGGAAAAACAGAAAGATAGATGCAACTAACTTGGTGCCAAACAAATAATTACTTATAAAAAAGCCAACTCAGTGCATGAGGCTCGCATCTAGTGGAATCTGGAGAGAATATATGTATATAGTCTTATCCCCACAAGCGGAGTGACAGTTTCTAAGATTTGAATCGGTGACCTATTGTATAGAATTGATCACTAAGACGCAACCTTACCATCGCGCCGAGACATTCCAAGATTGGTCACTAAAAGACAACCTTACCATCACGCCGAGGCTTTCCCTCTTGGTCACTATACATATTAGAACATATATTAAATAGATTCTACGGGTGAATGATGTAAACTCAATTTATCTATATTGCAGAATCAGATGTTTGGGCAAGACTCTATGGAGTAAGACTCAATTTCTATATACATGACTAAAACCGAGCCAGTATCAAAATTTTAAGTACAAAAATTATGGAAAATCACCAACAACAGAAAAACAAATGTAATCTCCCATGTCTATATCTAAATCATCTAATCACATCTCTGTATATGCAGATGCCATGTAAGGTAAAATACCAAATGAGCTTTTGTACAGTGTCTTGAAATAATATAATAATAGAGTCAGGTCACAGATCGAAAGCAAAGTGTAAAATTAACCAACAAAAATATCACAAGTGAATCAATAATAGGATGGTAGTATGTCGTGAGGAGAGAGAAAAGCAGAGGAAAACCTTAGATAGTGCAAAAAGTTGAGAGTGCATGCCATTTTGGTCTCGATTAAAATTGGGTCCAAGACGTTCCATCAGAGCAACAAAACACCAAAATGCCTCTGACTCATCACCCATCACAAACAATATTGGAGACAGAAGATCACTCATTCCCTGTAAAACAGCAATATATAAATTCCCTAACCATGAGACAACAATGCACAGCTGTTACCCATTTTTTGGATAGGATGAAAGAGAGAAGACGGTATATGAAAACAATTAATGGACAGGATGATTCATCGTTTCAGAATGTAGTTTGGTTCAGAAAAATAATAGTTATCAAGATACTCCTCCCTAGCAGCAATGAATACATAATATTATTTGTTTACTCAAATAAGTAAGCATCCATAGCAACCACACTCTCATATACAATAAGAACAACATTTTGGTGTTCTAGATACAAGATATTTACAAAATAAGTTTAATCCTCAGATCAACTGATATTGTACCTGACAATAACCAAGATCAAAGTTGTAGAATGAATATGTCAACAGGATATCTCGCAAAACATTTACATTTGGATTATCATCCCCATCATAGAAAGCGAGCGATCTATCGGTTCGAACCTTCAACAAAACAAACAGTTAAGACTACATAAGCATCATTTAGCAGTTCATTCGAAGGCATTCTAACATAGTATCAGATGCACTAGTTTCCTGCATACCACGTCTTTCTCAATAAGGCATTTCCTTTCCCTGAATTTTGTGAATCTTTTAGCCTGTGCCAAGGAGATACTCTACAGACAAAAGTACATCAACAGAATTATATTCTGAAAAGGGTTTAGTTGAGACTTGAGAGCATAAAGAGTTACGGCAAAAAAATAATGTCAAAAGAGATGCGGTATCCATAATCACAATTCATTATTACAAAATATTAATTAGAAAAGAACATAGACAACAAAAGAGATGTGTCTTCATCCAGGTTCAGGTCATCAGATTTGTCTAGTTGCCAGGTTCAGGTAGCACAATGCAGAATTCAGTTCAATCGGTGTAGTAATGACCCAGGAACAATTATTCAGGCAGGGGGGGATGTAGGTGATATAAAATTCATCAGATGCAGTGAAGTGTCTCACAAGCAGTTTAGCAATCTTTGGTTGAAATTTGACCCATTCCCATATTAACACATTAGATACTGCATAACCACCAGTCTTGCACCAGTCAGTTTTTGTTAAACTGTTGAATGGAAAGCCCTTCCAGCGTGACAACATTTTTTATATGTGAAACACAAGAAACTAATGATCTAGCAGATGATAAAATGGTTATAAACCTCCATATAATCAATTGCACCTAATTTATAATACAAAAAACTATTTTCAAGTGAATAGTGAGGAAGCAGAAAGATTAAATATATCAACAAAAAAGCAACGCTAGAAGCAAATGAAAACCTGCCACTGGTTCTTTATGGTCTCATACTCTGACTTTTTAATTGACTTCAGGAGTTCTCTCTCAGCATACGTAGATTCATATGAATAGTACCCCAAAAGCAAACCCCAAACCTATCATCATTTATATAAAGCCTTATAAGAGGAAGTGCATATTTAATTCATAGTAAAAACATTTAGCTTAAGGTAACCACATATACGATAGACAAACCTCTTTTCGTAAATTGTGGTCCGTTTCAGTTAACTCCAAGAAAGGCTAACGCTGCTAGATTTTGAGAACAAACATAAAATGGAACCTCCAAACATATCATCTTTAACAGAACCAATTTTATGGCACAGCCAAACATTTAACAGCATACATATCTGTCATCATACATTCATAACAACTGAAACTGAACTATGTCAATTGTAGCTTTTGAAGGAATCTAACCTTTTAAATTGAATCAAAATCCAGCGGAAACAAAAGAAATAATTCAAGCAGTCACCCTGCTTGAAATAGTTATGCAATGGACTATCTAGAAGCTCCACCAACTGCAGTAAATAAATATACTATTTGTTAAGAATCACAAATTACACCAAAAGCAATGCATTGAACATCTAAAAGGGGAGGGTAGATGTACAACGGCCTTACCCCCGCAATGCATTATCTCAATACCAGATTTTCTACAAAGATGTTAAGACCAGTTACCCCAAAAATGTAGCATATATGGTAAAATAATGACAGATAAGCACACCACACGACATTGACTAGCAAAGTTTCAATGCCAGCTTCGGCTACAGGAAGCTTAGCATGAAATTTGAATTATCCAGAAGCTTCCTCATAACATGCAAGGCTTCTAATAAAAAGTTACCAACATCCTAATTCATACATCTCAAAGTCACATACAGATTTTGTTTTAATTGATTTAGACAGAAGAGATTAATCTAAAGAGTAGTTAATGGAGAGATTTGAAAAGGAAAAACAGAAAGATAGATGCAACTAACTTGGTGCCAAACAAATAATTACTTATAAAAAAGCCAACTCAGTGCATGAGGCTCGCATCTAGTGGAATCTGGAGAGAATATATGTATATAGTCTTATCCCCACAAGCGGAGTGACAGTTTCTAAGATTTGAATCGGTGACCTATTGTATAGAATTGATCACTAAGACGCAACCTTACCATCGCGCCGAGACATTCCAAGATTGGTCACTAAAAGACAACCTTACCATCACGCCGAGGCTTTCCCTCTTGGTCACTATACATATTAGAACATATATTAAATAGATTCTACGGGTGAATGATGTAAACTCAATTTATCTATATTGCAGAATCAGATGTTTGGGCAAGACTCTATGGAGTAAGACTCAATTTCTATATACATGACTAAAACCGAGCCAGTATCAAAATTTTAAGTACAAAAATTATGGAAAATCACCAACAACAGAAAAACAAATGTAATCTCCCATGTCTATATCTAAATCATCTAATCACATCTCTGTATATGCAGATGCCATGTAAGGTAAAATACCAAATGAGCTTTTGTACAGTGTCTTGAAATAATATAATAATAGAGTCAGGTCACAGATCGAAAGCAAAGTGTAAAATTAACCAACAAAAATATCACAAGTGAATCAATAATAGGATGGTAGTATGTCGTGAGGAGAGAGAAAAGCAGAGGAAAACCTTAGATAGTGCAAAAAGTTGAGAGTGCATGCCATTTTGGTCTCGATTAAAATTGGGTCCAAGACGTTCCATCAGAGCAACAAAACACCAAAATGCCTCTGACTCATCACCCATCACAAACAATATTGGAGACAGAAGATCACTCATTCCCTGTAAAACAGCAATATATAAATTCCCTAACCATGAGACAACAATGCACAGCTGTTACCCATTTTTTGGATAGGATGAAAGAGAGAAGACGGTATATGAAAACAATTAATGGACAGGATGATTCATCGTTTCAGAATGTAGTTTGGTTCAGAAAAATAATAGTTATCAAGATACTCCTCCCTAGCAGCAATGAATACATAATATTATTTGTTTACTCAAATAAGTAAGCATCCATAGCAACCACACTCTCATATACAATAAGAACAACATTTTGGTGTTCTAGATACAAGATATTTACAAAATAAGTTTAATCCTCAGATCAACTGATATTGTACCTGACAATAACCAAGATCAAAGTTGTAGAATGAATATGTCAACAGGATATCTCGCAAAACATTTACATTTGGATTATCATCCCCATCATAGAAAGCGAGCGATCTATCGGTTCGAACCTTCAACAAAACAAACAGTTAAGACTACATAAGCATCATTTAGCAGTTCATTCGAAGGCATTCTAACATAGTATCAGATGCACTAGTTTCCTGCATACCACGTCTTTCTCAATAAGGCATTTCCTTTCCCTGAATTTTGTGAATCTTTTAGCCTGTGCCAAGGAGATACTCTACAGACAAAAGTACATCAACAGAATTATATTCTGAAAAGGGTTTAGTTGAGACTTGAGAGCATAAAGAGTTACGGCAAAAAAATAATGTCAAAAGAGATGCGGTATCCATAATCACAATTCATTATTACAAAATATTAATTAGAAAAGAACATAGACAACAAAAGAGATGTGTCTTCATCCAGGTTCAGGTCATCAGATTTGTCTAGTTGCCAGGTTCAGGTAGCACAATGCAGAATTCAGTTCAATCGGTGTAGTAATGACCCAGGAACAATTATTCAGGCAGGGGGGGATGTAGGTGATATAAAATTCATCAGATGCAGTGAAGTGTCTCACAAGCAGTTTAGCAATCTTTGGTTGAAATTTGACCCATTCCCATATTAACACATTAGATACTGCATAACCACCAGTCTTGCACCAGTCAGTTTTTGTTAAACTGTTGAATGGAAAGCCCTTCCAGCGTGACAACATTTTTTATATGTGAAACACAAGAAACTAATGATCTAGCAGATGATAAAATGGTTATAAACCTCCATATAATCAATTGCACCTAATTTATAATACAAAAAACTATTTTCAAGTGAATAGTGAGGAAGCAGAAAGATTAAATATATCAACAAAAAAGCAACGCTAGAAGCAAATGAAAACCTGCCACTGGTTCTTTATGGTCTCATACTCTGACTTTTTAATTGACTTCAGGAGTTCTCTCTCAGCATACGTAGATTCATATGAATAGTACCCCAAAAGCAAACCCCAAACCTATCATCATTTATATAAAGCCTTATAAGAGGAAGTGCATATTTAATTCATAGTAAAAACATTTAGCTTAAGGTAACCACATATACGATAGACAAACCTCTTTTCGTAAATTGTGGTCCAGTCCACCATAAAATATTCTCTTTCTCAAAGCTTCTGAATCAGTGACTCGCCCTTCAGAATCCAAGAAGGTAATCCACTGCAGATGTTTCACCCCAATAAGCAATTCAGCAAACAACATCTTAAACTTTCAGGCTCTTTTCTAATGTATAACACGAATGACATCCCTAAAATACTCATAATCAACATAGCCATACAAGCACACAGTAGTTGAATGATTGTAGCTTGGAAACATTTCATTTCAAGTTAGGATCATGTGCATTTCACCACGACTCATCCTGCTTGTGGAGATCATTCAATTTCACAATCTGCGAGCTTGCCCAGTGATCTCACTGGCAACAACAAGATCGCCATTCTGGCATGATCACAGCAAGCTCACACCCCTAAAAAGATAAATTGTGCAACTATACAAGGATAGTCGCGATTATAACTGCCTTGCTAATAAGCACGCAGCTCCGTTGTTATTACCAGAACACATTGTAAAATTAAACTATTCATATTTGCCCCAGATATGCTACTTATGATAATGAAAACAGAGACATACTGCCCAATGATCCCCAGGAAGAAAAATGAAGCAATACAAGAGTCAAAAATAAAGAGAGCAACTATAGCTTGCAGGGGGACAATCAAAATGAAGCCATCATATTGTCCAATGATCCCCAGGAAGAAAAAGTACATCTAGGTTATCATTTGAAAGCAATTATAAGAAACACTTGCACTACAATATGGATTATCATCATGACAAGTAAGAGAAATGCATGCTTATAATCTGATGTTACGGGCATCAGATTATCATGAAAGCAATTATAAGAAAAAGTACATCTAGGTTTCCAAGAGAAATGCATGCTTATAATCTGATGCTATGGGCATGTATACTAAATAATATCTCACAGGAAACATGCAGTTCATACCTCTTTAGAACTTAAAGGGGGCTGCCGTGGTTTTCCCCACACAAGTGATAACTTATCAAACTGCGAGAGGAGAAATGAAAGAGGATATCATTAATAATTTATCATGTATGTTGTAAAAGGGACTGAGAGAATAAACAAGTCATTTTCACAATTTTGAAAATATGAGCAGATTCTAAACCAATTGATAAGTATACACAGCAAATATGTTATTGCCTCCATCCATAACAACTAGATTATTCATGACTACTAGGCTTACAAAGCTAGCCCAAAGTCGAAATAAAAAAAAGGGTTGTCATGATTAAAGAGCAAGTACAGAGAAACTTTTCATTACAAATCTTCTACTCTATCCAGGTCTTCAACAAGTGCTAATTGACTGCACGACATTACCTGGCTAATATATTATCTTCTAGCTAACACCCTTTCATACACAAGTTGAATGACCATAGTAACACAATTTGATAGATGCCCCCAAGGCACACTGTGTACAAGCCAAATGGCGTATCAGGATATTTTCTATGCAATCAGTGTACCTTGAACAAATCTAGTACTTTCTAAAATTGCATTATGAATTTTATATGCACAAAATGAACGTTGAGCACAGCATGTCACAAGCTTGCTAATTGAGAAGCTAAAGAGGGTAAAAAAGTCAGAAAATTAGAAACCTATTTGTCACTCTAGGAGACTGGATTTTGTAAATTGATGTTTTAACTTTTAACTTATTTTCTTTTTACTGATGTATTTTAATTTGAGTAGTTAATTTATATGCAAATTAACGCAAAATTCCCAAATATGAAATATTTGATCACTTTTTTCTTCAATGAAGTATGCGCTTATCAGTGCCTCTACCCTCAAGGAAATACAACCCCTTGCTATTTAAGAGGGGGCCTTTCCCACCTTTGTCTACCTTGCTCTTTTCTTCTCCTACATCAGCAGATGAATACCTAGTAGCAATAAAATAATCCAGAAGCTTAATAAGGGCATCCAACACACATCAGATCAAGCATCAGAAGTTTAACAAACTAGACTTCCTGTATGCTTAATTGTCCATCCACATCTATGCAATTAGCATAAAGATCAGTACCCAATACTGACTTTACACTTGTTACAGGCTTACAGCATAAATGCAGAGGTGATAGAAGAATAAACTTTAGAAGAGCTGATTGTGTTCATGCTGTGCATCACCGCAGGACTAATTCTGCAAACAACTAAGGTATGAAAACAATATTACCTTAGCACCCATGACCCATAAATGAAAATAAACTAAAGATCTTTACTAAACTCACTACCATACTCATCAATGGTGGTAAAACTGAAGAATGTGAACCAAGAAACAAGATAATCTGGAACCTCCTTTTACAATTGATAAGCTCAAAAGTTCCCACACTAGTGGCAGCTTCCTCATCATGTTCATGTCTCAAACATGAAACATTCTGTTCAATTATGATGAAGATCTGCATCAGTTCCTAGCATAGAACTTCAAATTATTTAATATTAACCCACGCAACAGTATTGCATTAAGAGACTAAAGATTTCTCTTAAAGTGCATTTTAGTGGGCATACGTTCAGTAGTCGGAACACTGTTAAGGCCAAAAATTATGCACTAGATGCCAAGAGACTTCATGACTACAACATCCTCATTTGACAACCCCCTTTCACATAATTCAATATTCACTGGATACAAAATAAATTACTAGACATAACCACAACACGTTGTACTACATAAAAGACACCAAAGAAGTAAAGGGAAATAACTTAATAATTCTAATCCAATCCTATTTTAATGAACATGTACAACATTAATGCACTACACTCCCATTCCACAAAAATACACACAAGGAACCCACACATACTATATTAATTATATCCTGCTGAGCAGTAGAAGTTAATTACATTCGGAGTATTATATATATGCACACACACACACAAGCAAAGGACCCACACATACTTTACCGGTTTACCCTGTCAGTGCCAACACTTCTATCTCTCTCTAATATACATACATAAATGAATATATAATATATGGTCCGGCCTTCAGGGTAAAAGATGCAAAAAAAGTAAGCATCAAATGTTTCGAATCAAAATAAATCTGTCAATAAAAACAGTTTTCTTGCAGACAATAATACTAACATTTACAATATTGGCACCAAAGTAGAAGGAACTACCTCCAGAGGATCTGCGATGACATGACTTTCATCAGGGACATTTCCTTCAACATTGGGAGACTTCTTAGGATGATCAAGGTTAGTCTGGATATGGGTTCTCCTCTTAGTGGAACTAAATTCATTATTCTGGTTTTCTCCAAAGAGTTGTGAAGTTGTTTCACGGGCAAATTTTGTCACAAGAGAGAACTTCTCTAAAACTTGAATAGAAATGTCCCGAGCTGGATCATGACCTTTATGTCTTGGCTTCCCATGAAACTGAGAAGCACTAACAATTCCATTATTGACACCACCATCAGCCTTCTCTTCGTTCTCGTTCATAGCGGATTCATCGCCTGACAAGTTTGAAGGTCCACATGCCACAGTCACAGCCCTGGGTAGCTCCAAAGAAGACAAAGTTCTCTGCAGGTCAAATAATCAATCCAATCAACCAAATGTGGACTTCATAGACCTAAGGGAATTCAAGATGTAACCATCTACATTTTTCTGATCTTTGTTGCTAGAGTCTATCAAACATACACCAGCTTTTATATGAGTGTCTGTGCTCATATATAAAATTATAAATTGAAATGTAAAAGTGAAAAAATGGACATCAATTTCTTCCAACCACATTAATAATGGGATTTAGTTAACATCAGCCCTTAGGATACAAAAGTCGGGAAAGTTTTGATTGAGAAAGAAAACCTTTATTACATCAGAAACGCAAAACTGCAATAAATGCTTTTAAAACTTTCCACTACTGTATCCTTATACTCTGCCCTAACTGCTAATGTTAACAAAACCCTTGTTACTATTTAGATCATCAAAATAAAAGAACGGTAAGTTATTCATGATCATTGTATAACGAGTTAAGTCAAATTTCCATCATTTTTGGAAAATGTTTTCCCTTAGACATGCTGGTGGTATTGCTAATAGTCAAAAGATATTATGCATCAATGTCTAGTTGCTAAAAGCCTGCAACCAAATAAACTTCACTTGAGTATCGCACAGCACACACCTGCAGAGTATTCTGAAAATCATTCACAAGGAATACATTTGCATCTTCTGAAGATCTGAAATGCAGCACAACAACAAACAAACAGAGATACTTAATACATGTCTGCCTTTGGCACTAAAAATGAACATAACTGTAAGGGGAAGAGAATAGTAAATATAGAAGTTTGCTGTTAATATAGGATTGAATTGGTGCAATGCCAGCACGAAAAAGAGATCTTGATGCATGTTAAAGAGGAAAAGGCTAGGTATGAACAAATACAGAGTGCAAAAAAAGGGTGAGATTATCTTAAAAAAATACTAAACTTACTAAGGGTTTGTAAGATGATTCACAAAGCTGATCATTTACATGAAATTTAGAATGGTTAAGTCTATTACATATTATATAGTAGTGCCATATGAAATGGTTTATGATTACAATAAAAAAATGTCCAACTGCAGGTTCATCAATTTCATACACAGTGAAACAAAAACACCCTTCATTTATTCACAACAAAAAGGGTAGGACCAAATAGCTACAAGACCAAAATGAAAAGTAACTATTTTTTTAACAAAAAAAAACACAGTCCCTCAGTCTATCATATAGACAGGTGATGGTATTGATAATAAACCAAGTAACAAAAATGTTTCAAAAAAGACAAGAAACCAGGAGCTAACCTCACAAGAAGAACATGTTGTTTTACTGTAGCAAGGAATTCTTTGACTCCTCCACTATAGAAGTACAGTGGAGGATAAGCAAGTCCTGCAAAAAGATTTTATTCCCACGAGATAGAATTTTAGAAAACAAAATATAAGGGGTATAAATGAGTCAAATATCTAGACCTGCCCTAGATATAAAAATATTGTGAAACAAGTACAAACATCTTATTTACTGAATCAATATTACAAAAAATGCTTAAAATGCTACAATTACATATATTTAACAGAGATCATGGCACACATAAGCAAAATAGCAGACTTACAAAGAACGATCATATTTACCAAGAAAAAATAAAATCATATTCCAGCAATCAAGTGGAGCTGCAGCTATGTATACACTCATCAGATGAATAAGAGAACAACTTTTTCAATCAATATAATTGGATAATACAGATCAAGCATACAAACCAGTGTTTGGTATTGCTTATAATTGCAGATGGAGTATTCAGTGAGAAATTGGCAAAAAGTAGAAGTTATAGCTTTATTGAAAAGTTAGTTTTTGATGTTCGAAGAACAGATACAGCAATAAACACTTAAAAATAAATAAAAATGGCTGCATTTATAAAATGTATTACTAAAAAGGAATGATATTATCACTTTTTAATTATGAAAATGAATAGTTTTCACTATTATATTACCAGTATCTCACAATACCCTTTTCCTAAAATTTTCAAAAGTTTCCCTGTATCCATGACCAAGGTAGATGACATTTAGAAGCCAGTATTATGCATTAAGCTGCAAACCCAGTTCATGAAACCATTTTCTATTTATTATAAATTTTCCTCTGCTATATATAGGTTAAAGATCCCCAACCCTTTCCCAATTTATTTTTCCCTAATACTATTGTCCTCACTTTACCTTTTCCTGCATCAATCGTAGGTTCCCTTTCCAGCCTTAATTGACCCTAGTTCTCAACGTATAGTTACCACAATACCAAATTTTATTTTTAGGGGGAGGGATGGGGTATGACCCGAATGTCTTTTTTAGGGGGAGGGATGGGGTATGACCCGAATGTCTCCTCACACCTTTTGATCATGGAGGTAATCACCGCTCAAGTGTCTCTCCACACTTATTCAGTGTTTTCTCAGAATTTGTCAGTGTTTCTGCTAAATTGCACATTAACCCAATGGGAATTTCATCCAGGCATATTACTTGCTTGCTTGCTTTATGCCAACAAAGTGTATAACACACTTAAGAACTAAAACCTACCTACCATGTGAAAAGAATAGATTAATCCACCCAAGAAAGTATTTTCTCCCCTAAATAAGAAATTAACGTGTAATAAATTCACTATTATACTAGCAAACCATATGCATGCCCCATGATTCAGTATGATATCATTTGCATAAATGGCCATAAATAATAGAACTATGTAAGTTAAATAGTTTGATAAGAGCAGCACGAAGAACCATGCAATGAACAATAAAAAACAACCACGATAAATATCAAATCCATTAGATTGATCAACAGAACCTCACCCGTTGACAGAACAACGATGATATATTGCCACCCAAGTGCTGGAGTATGCCTCCGGATGGACCTGATATCAGTAAATGGCACTGCCCTTATGGTGTAAAGGCTTCTATCTGAACAACAAATAAAACAAACTTCAGCATATGTAACCATTACCACATTGAACACACAAGGCAGTAAAGTAACTCAGTCTATGATATAATTAAACTACCTTTGTCAGAGATCCTCGCATCAGAGCTGTGTGCTTTGTAAGGTATCCAAGTCTACAATTAAGTGTAAATGAAAAATTATAAACAAATCATACACAATAAGAAAAAGAGCGAAATGAACAACAAATGATTACCATAAACAAGGAAGAACTTTGCTTAATCAACTTCATTCTGCCACTGATTCTTTCAGAGGCAAACTGAGTAGGATGAATTGCTACATTATCCTTCAAAAATATAATCTCAGCGGCATCAAGCTCACTGGACGAACCCTGTTTACTACTGTCGCTAGTCACCATCACGCTCGCAGACCCCTAACACGAAATCAATACAAAAAATTTCGCTAACTCAGTTAATTATGAAATTGAAATGATAAAAATGCAACGAATCATTAAATTGTTGAATTGAATCGTGAAACCCTAGTTAAAATGTGATTGAATCGAATGAATGAAAATGAAGTAAAGAGAAATGATGAAATGGAAAGGCGCGAAAGTGTTACTTGTTGCTGAGACGCAGCGTAATCGGCGTCGTCGGATAAATCGTGAAGATCTGATTCTATCATCGGCGATTGAGAAGAAACTGAAAAAGTGAAGAAGAGAAAGATAGAAGAAACAAAGAGAAGAAGATATCTTGGAAGCTAAGGAAAGAAATATTTTTTTCGATGAAAAGAGGGAAATATAATATATATAAGGAAAATGTTAGAGGACACGTCACGTTGTGTGTTTGTATTCTACGCGGGCACTGAATTCATTTCGTGGAATGTACTGGGTGACGATAGCATCCAAATTGAACGGCTAAGATCTACTTGATTGGTTTCAATCACGTGATCAGAAACAAAAAATCATTAAATTTTAAGTCATTAATGCATATTCAATTTTAAGGATGAATATAATATTTAATTATAAATATTTATGCATAGTCAATATTTTATTCATCAAACATTTAGATTATTTTTGTCTAAAAAACAATAATAATAATTATGAATATTATTTATACCTAAAAGTTAATCATAATTAAATATTAATAATGATAGTGATAATATAAAAAATATTATATTATTAGAACACGTATTTTTTTTACAATTGTAGTTGAAATCATGAATTAATCTTAAACTATATAATAAAATCACCACGCACTTACCTCTGTGAGGGCAAACAGAATAATGAGTATTGGTTCAAGTGATACATGTTTGATTTCCTTTAAGTACAGTCTTAAGTATGGATGGAAAAAATATATATTGAGAAAGTTATCCTCACATACTTGTAAATATTACTGACTTAGATAGAATTGTTTCTAGTGTGAGAATATATAATTAGGAAATCAAAAAAATGTGGACTCATAGTACCATCACCGTTTTTCTAATTCGTATTCAATTACGCCTTTGAGCATATTAAAAACGATTATTTTGTATTGAATATTAATGAACATATTTATTGTTACATTATTATGAAATTTACAAATATAATAGTTATGAAGACATATCTACCCTTTTGAATAAGTGGATGACATGTGTATCATGTTTATAAAATTTTACTATGATCTAACCGTCATTATCTTAAGAGGAGTGATGTTGAGAAAATAGTAGACTCACTAGAAAGTTAATCAGATTAGATAATCTACAAGTATCAACATGTACCAAATCAATATTAGAATATGAAATTTGTATCAGTTTTTTTCAAATGTTTGAAGATTTGTTGCTTCAACAATGCTACTAATTCTGTAATTATTTTGTCTAAAGCCCTAAACATATATTTTTTAAACAGAATACGCTCTAGAATATTAAACATTGAACTTCACATCAAAATCAATTGAAAAATGTCATTTAAGGTAGATGTTGGCGTATATACGCCGATAACATATGAAATAACACACATTGTAGGATAAAAGATGTGTTCTCGTGCACATGTGTATAGATGAGGCATGTGAGGCAGGAATTTGGACCCTAGCATATGTTTTTTGACCCAAGCCCATCAAGTACTTCCTCACTTGTGGCCTAGAACAAACGAGAAAAGTGATCTGAGACTGAAAATAAGAGATTAGAGTCTGAGATTTTTTTAGATATAAGTGAGAAATGTAGAAGCATTTTTAAGTTGAGTGCACACATAAACAATTTCGTTAACTGATTAACATCAAGTTCATGAAAGGATCAAAATTGTACATTCCAACAAATTTAGTTAGAAAGATAAATGGGCACTATTTTCACACAAATGATAAGCATGGACCAAAAATGTAATTTAACAAAAAAATTAAAGTAAATAAAAATACATTAACATAGAGATATCTTGAGTGTAAAATTCTTAAGTGGGATAAAACCATCAGACAAAAAATCAAAAACCCCTAAAAACGTTGAACAAACACATGATAATAGATTAAATCAACAAAAAAAAACCTAGATAACCACCGACCAAAATGAAGATAACCCGTTGAATGGATAAGTATGAAAATTTAACCATAAAGCCAACCCAATAAAAAATTCTAAAATCCTCCCACCTAAATTTGCCACTTATATAATTTAACTTATCTATTATTTTTCTGGTAGAGTTTGCAAATTCTAAGAGCATCTTTATATATTTGTATGTTGCTACAAACAAAACACACTTTCTAACCTTCATATTGTTACTAATAATACTTGTGGAAAATTTAAAAAAATTGTTACTAAGAACTTCGACACAAGTTCAAAGGGATTCTGCATGAATCCATGAACAATGTCGTCAAGAGTTACATATATACACTTGACCTAAATCTAGTAGTTTTACCATTTATATTAATATTATCAATTATTTTTAAGACGAAACTTCTTCTATGAACATATTACTCATATTGGGAATCGTAACAATATTTCTCATTCCTTCTTGTCCTCAACTTTTCCTTTGTAAAATATGATATATAATTCAGGTTTATATATCTTTTTATCACCTATAATTCAGGTTGTCCATATTTTTTAGAAATGTTGATAGAAAACACAAATCTTAGAAGCCTTCTACATGTCACTCTACTAGTAGCTAGTTGCAGTGGTTTACATATATACCAACTTCTATTGTTCATTTATCAGCAACTAAATAAATCTTCTAGAGTAACTGCAGAATTAATTATATTGGTGTTATAAGTAGGAACAAGGTTCATGTGTCCTAAAATTATTATGTCATAATGTTTTTAGCCAATCAATTTTCTCCAAGTAATATAAAAATATTATCTTGTGTTTTTAGAATTTTTATTTTCAATTAAATGTTACTTTTTTATTGGATCGAGATATGAAATTTGGACAGAATCCAAAACAAATGATTTATGTACTATTTGTAGTGGTTGTTCTAGGTGGAAATGCTAACCTTTCATGAATTAACTAGACAAAATTCATATACAAAAACATCCATGGTATCTGCTTGAGAGACAGAAGTGAAGCAACTAGAGTTTGTGTAGAGATGTGTCTTTATTGTCTCCACAAACAGACAAACTCACTTTGACCTAATTGTTATGCATAACTGAAACATACTTGTACATCACATTCTACACTGCAAGTTTTTCTTATCTTTCTTGATACTATCGTTTGATTCTCTAATTCCCTTATTTCATGGTAAGATATATATAAAACCCAATAACCAAGTATATATATATAGATTAAAGGGAAGAAATAGCATACTAAGAAATCTATTGATAAATCAAATAGCCTTAACAAACTTCTCTTCATTAGTAGAGAGACAAGTGCGGTGTAAAAGTAAAAAAAAACCAATATACATTGATATTTATATTATTTTTTATTTAAAATAATATTATACTTTTACCATTAAAATACAAAGGAAAAAATCATTTATTTATCCATTATTTGAGATGAGTCTCGCTACTGCTAAAAAGGAAATAATAATAAATAGTAGTCAATTTGAAGAGAACAGCATTATATATATCAAGTTAAAAAATAAAAAGTAGCATTAAGTGATCATTTAAATATTCCTTTGAAAGCATGTTAGCTTTCTTCATTAGAAAAGGGCCAACACGAACCCCTTAAAGCTTGTAGAAATCAAAGTTATTTTAAGAAAGATGTCCCTGTCCAATATCCACCTTAGCTTGTCCTTTTGATTAGATCAGACAAGCTTAAAAGACCAGCATATTATGACCACTCTGACCATTCAGAATTTATGTTTCTCATGCACTTTTTACCACTTCAACCATGGCTAGAATATTAAGTACACAAAGTAATGAAAGACCCAAAGATATGGAGCGGGAACGCATCTTCTATCCTAAAAAAATATATAATTTCATGTATTATTTATCTGATTGATCAAAAAATATATTTTATTATTAAATTTTAAACTTAAATATATATTTTTTAACTAATTAGAACAAGTGTAATATGAAGTGACACACTCGAGAATATCTTACACTTTTAACCATCCCTTTGATGAGGCTTTAGTTACCCTAAGAAAGAGAACAAGTTAGAATGGAAAGTCCTAGGATCTGGTGAGGAATGGAATGAATTAAGGCGTGGGGGAATATGTGTGGTAAGTGTGGCACGCGAACTTATCGCCACAAATCATGAGAGAGAGAGAGATACAAGACATTCTTTAAACCCTTTTGAAAGAAGAAAATATATATTGCATGCTTTTGTAGCACCAATTTAGAGAAGTGTTTTTTTATGAACAAGTTGTAAGACTTGAATGGCAATGTTCTTTATTAGATAGGGAATGAGAGAAAACATAGGGAATAAAATATACTAAAGTCGTATAAAATGAAAGAATATTCTTATGACCGATAAGTTATTTGTTGAATTGGAAATATTTAATGAAATTAGTTGATAAATATAAAAATGATGTAAAAAGACTTATAAACGTATGACCTATAAAGAGTCATAAGGAATTTGTTTAAAAAAAGTCTCTTAAACAAAAAACTAGAGACTTTTTTGTTAAATAAGGTTTTCTAGTGATTTAGAAGTATTTTATGACTTTGGGGAGCATACTAATTTATTGAATTATAAACCTACCATAAATGATCATCTCCATTAATAGAGAGACAAATATCACACAATAACAAACAAAAGATAATATATAATGACACATTTATATTTTTATTTATCATGAAATTATATTTTTATCATTAAAAACATGAAAATAAACAAACAATTGTCTCTCCATTACTTGAGAGAATCTTTGTTTAACATAATCGACATAGAATATAGATTATGCATATCCTCTCTAGTATCAGAGAGACTATTATAAAGCTAAGATTATGGCACGCGACAAAAATATTTTTTTAAAGGTCTAGATTTTTATATATTTTTAAATTAAATAATTTAAGTAAAAATTTTCCCTCATATTCGAGTAACCGAAAGGAACTCTATTCTAATATTTTCTCCTTAGCATGCTAGGAAAACTCCTTCCTTTTTTGTTGGTGAATGGAATTCTCCTTTAATAAAAAGGTCTTTGGCACTTCCCAAAAACTTAGAGGGGTAGAAAGAAAAATAAGACTCATTTCCATTACTGGAGAGTGAAGTTGTTGATTTTGCATTTAATTTTAATGAGAGAATTATCATATCATTATATTTTGAGGTATAAAAATGTCACATCATATTATTTCTTTCGTTTACTTTTAATGTACTTTCCTTCTCCTTGTTCTAACCCGAGAAAGAATCGTACATTTAGAAAAGAAAGAATAAGAGGGATTGGGGGGAAGAATGCAGATGGAAAAAAAGAAGAAAGAAAGTGGTAACCAAAACCCAAGAAATGTGTCTCCTAATCGAGGCCCAAGGCAGGCCCCTTTGGCGCCGGTGTCCCCGCGCGCTTTTCATTGTTTCCCTTTTTGTTCAAATATTAAGATAGATTATTATTGCTAACTTTCTACATTCCCAAACTTCTTTCTGTATTTTTTTTTAGCTTCTCACGGTATTATAGCACTGGAGACAATTCTGCCATAGTTAGAAACATCCACAAATATGTGGGACTAACTCTCCCGATGGACATTTTTTCCATCCACAAGACTCGAACCCAAAACTTTGTTTAAGGAGAATCAAACATGTACCACTTGAACCAATGCATGTGGTTAGACTTCTTTCTATATACAAATTCATTTCCTAACATTCTGCACTATATTCTCAATCTCTATTATTTCTCTCTTCCCTTCAAATACACACTTTGACCACACTCTTGTGTTTTCTAGCATAGATTCTTAATAATTTGTGTACTTCTACTCATGTTACATCTCGGTGTATTTTTTATTTTAGACAATGGAGCAATTGCAACACACAAATACAAATGGGGAGATGGTGAGAAAAAAGACAAAATCCAAATTAAAATAGATATACATGATTAAAAATAAAATATAACTAAGAATTTTAGAGTTGTAATAAAAAAACTTAACAACTTCTCTTTTTTTTTTTATCTTTTCTAACTATCTCAAAAATTCTATATAAAAATCAAAAGATAACTTAAAGTTATGACATTGTTAAAATAAGGTTAAATTAATATGTTGGTATGTAAACTATTTGGGGTGTTCAAATAGGTCATAAACTACCAATAAGACGTTGATATAGTAATATAAGACTCATTAAATCTTCAAGGTCGATGATTA
Source organism: Lupinus angustifolius (assembly GCF_001865875.1). Taxonomy (NCBI): domain Eukaryota; kingdom Viridiplantae; phylum Streptophyta; class Magnoliopsida; order Fabales; family Fabaceae; genus Lupinus; species Lupinus angustifolius. The sequence continues at coordinate 21,388,100 of NC_032009.1, forward strand.
TATTTTTGAGAGTGATACACATAATGGAATATTATAATATATATACCATCTATGTGACCTAATAAATCTTACATGCATCTCAACCTATTAGTACATCTGAGTCTATTTCTGCTAAAAGTCAACATTTGTAGGAAGAGAAAGAGAGTCTATTGATGTTCCTATCTAGTTCACAGGTTTATGGGTACCAAATCTCGAATTCTTCTAACTCAAGTTCACCGATATTCACTTGTATTATATGGAAGTTAGCCAGAGGGATTTAATTACAAATTAAGTTTTGTTTATCTTCCTTGATCAATGATGTTTTTTTAGTTAAAAAGACATATTTAAAGACCCCAAATAATTCAGATTTCACAAATTAATTTAACCTTAAAATAACATTATTTAAAAAATGACAACTTCAGTGAGTGTACCCCCATTGGTCCAACTTGGGTCTGTCCTTGACCAAAACTATACTTGAGAGTAATATTATAAAAATTGGGATCATCTATTTCAAATGGTGTCCTATTCCTCATATTAATCAAAATGTGATTTTTTTTATTTTTAATTTTTTTTATTCATATAGCAAAATATGATAAAATGAGAATAAGAAAGGTGCTGAAATCAAATTTATACAAGGTTGTACCCAAAGTTTTTAATTTAAAGTCACCTTTTAAAATATTTTGATAAAGAGCTATATATATTATAACTCTCATTGACACATATGACATATATAATCACAACTTTAAACTATGTATTTTAGAAAATCACATCAGTTCCATTGTACATATAAGCCAACTATCTTATTCTGTCTTACCAAAAGCATATAATCAAATGCAAGCATGATTGATTATAAAATAGAAAAGAAACTACAATCATGATCTTAAAAAGGAATAAAGATCTCTTCATTAATGGAAAGACAAGTGCATGTTTTTGCACTTATTTGTAGTGACAAAAATATAATTTTATTATAATAATCAAAATGATAGATATATCATTGAAAATTACATTTCTTTTTGTTTTTTTTGAAGCATTTGTAAAAAAGGGTCATAGTTAAAAACAATAATTAATGCTAGAAAGAGGATTGTTTCATTTGTGTGGAGAATATTTGAGGTGCATGCGCAAAGACAGAAGAACTTTGATTTTATTGAGTACAAACTAAGCATGATAAACCCTAAAGTAAGTGTTGCTTCCCCTTGACATCATTTCACTCACCTTCTTCACCTTCAATTCTCATCCCGAGGCAAACCCTACCAGTATATACATTCTCTACTTCTCCACCATTCTAATCACTTTCATTTCTCATCTTCTACCCTTCAACTCTTCTACATTCTATTCATAAAGCATCATTTTTGTTTCCCTCAAACATTTTGTTTTATTATATTTATGATATATTATCCTTTTTCCTTCTTTAGAATCCATGAAAATATGTTATATATTTGTATGATATATTGAGAAGAGCCTAAACCCTAGTTAATTTGTTGCGTTTATCTATGAGAAGAAAGAAAGTAACCCTCCATTTTGATCATTACCAACGTAGCATCCACAATCAATGTTCAAACTATAGACATAAAGACAAATTAACAAACTAGTTTTTGATCTCCCCGTGATTTACTATGTGGAGAACCCCACTTCATTTTGCTTGGAATATAAATCTATTCATAGGTTTTGTGCTTTCCACTTTTTTAGTTTTCATTTGCTAGCATTTATATGGTAGCACCTTGTCATGCATTGATAGTGACTCCAATAAATGAGAATTTAATTTGTGGTTTAGTTATAGTGATGTAGCTTAAGACCAACCTCTCCCTCTAGCTCCACCATGATCGTGTTTCATAGTCATGATCATGAATCATGCTTTACTTCAACATGGGGTCCTAATAATTTTATTAGGTACACAATGGGACCTTATAGGATATTCTTTAATATTGAAACATCTTTTTCATTCTTTTTGGTAGCTAGATAGGTAGGTCTATTAGAGAATATAGCTAGTAGCTAGTCATAAATGAAAGCCACTTGAAATTAACTCCAACCCCTTATTCATATGAACATGGATATCGATCAAGTCATGACTATAGTAGAAGAGTAGGAGGAGTATTCATAAGATAAAGTTGTTGTTTAGAGAGAATATTAATAGTGATGATGATGTTTGGAATAAGGGAAGCAGAGAAAGCGATGTTGGTGAGGTTCAATCCGAAGACGGATTTACATGATAGAAGCAGTAAAATACGATCTCAGATTGAGCCGTGCCAATATCACTTTTATGGTTGAAAAACTCTCTCCCTCCTTTGCTATCCACTACTCAGAACATTCTCATTGGTTGATCTTATCGTAACAAACATTTCCCTCTTAGCCCAATAATCTGGAATTGAAGCTAGTTGGTGTAACGTGCAAAACCTTGAAAGATCAGGTGCAATTGGAATTGTGATAATTTCTGGTAAGTATAACAACAATGCTCTTAAATTCTCTCTCTGTTGCCCTATTTTTTTTGCATCTATACTGCAATCATTTAGAAGCTTCTATGGAGGTTTGGAATTTTCTTTGCAAATCTGCAGCACCAAAATAGAATCAACTTCCAACCATAAATTTAGCCACCCTTTCTTGTAGGCCATTTTAATTGCTTTAATAATGGAGCTCTGCATAAAGAGCATTCTGAACATTCAAATAGGAACCAAATCTATGAAGAAAAACCCCATTATGATCTCTAAAAATACTCCCTAAATGTTCAAGCTGATCAAACACAAAGTATGGAACAAAAGTTAAATGGGAGAACCGGAGAAGTGATCATTATTTTAGAGATGCATATGTATATACAATACCGTATTAGATTCATGATCTCAATCAATTTTCTTTCTTTCCTTATTTTTCTCTTATTCGAATTATTGGAATCCAACGTAAATGAATAATTATATTACACCAAATAATATGATTATTTATTTATGATTTTTCTATTTAATTTAATGATGTATTTTAATTGGTCTGGTATATCAATCGGGACACAAATGAGGATAGAGGATTCTTGTACTTAATTAATCTAATATGTTTTTACAAAGGTTTAGTGTTTAGACATCGCCCTCTTAATCACATGTTTGTTTGCATTTATGTTTGGTTAAATAGGTCAAACATGATAGTGCGTTGGAATATAACAAAGTTAACACATGCATTATTCTTATGTTTTTTCATCCTCGTGTTTCATGTATACTTTATTATATATCCAAATATATCTTCAAATTTTCACTGTCTACAAGTGAGGAATAGTTTTCAATATATATGATGGAATCATACTATTTTGGTTAAGAAAATGAACTTTTCAATCAAAATTGTTAATGTACAGATTCAAGTGTCATCACAAGAAATATGACTTCCACCAATGTCTTTTTAATTAGATGTTTAAAATGTCTTTTTACTATTTCTTCTTCTTAAGGAAGAAAGAAATAAACACTACAGTGATGGTTTGGTGGATCCTTTATCTTATGAGCAGTAGTTTCATCATGCATGTGGGATCTATGTTCCATTCAAAGCCCATTACATTCATGAATGTGTGTGCTTTTATATGCAAGTTGCACATATAAACCGAAATGGTTCGGTTTTATTGTTGTCAATAACAGGAAAAGCCTTTTTCTATATCTCAGTATGAGTATATTATTGCAGATTTCCATAGAAGAAAATCATGTTTATTTTGTGTAATAATTAATATATATGTGACCCTAGAAAGGGTAGAATATATGTATCTGCTTTAAGGAACCAATCTTCATGTGGTTGGCTTATGAAGGATCTATATACATATACTCCTGGAACAAAATATTGATAAATACTTACAAATAGGTGTAAAAATGTATAACGAAAAGTGAAGTGACAAAATCATAATTCATAACTTAGTGTTCCAAGAAGACTACTCTAAAGGCAAGAAGGGTTAGAAGTGGAAGAAATTGAAGCCTTTTTTCTCATCAAAGAATGATAATACTAGGTCAAACATAACCTAGCCATTTTCTCTAAGTGAATCTCAATATACTTACTGAGATATTATGTCATAAATGTATTTCGGTATTAAACTATATATGTATGAAAAATGATATATGCTCGTACCTACGAAAAAATTACATGTATCATTTTCTTATGAGTAAGAGAATTATTAGTAGGAAAATTTAGTAGAAGGATATGAGTACCAAGCTGTTAAATAATTGGCCACTGAATCTTGTGGACATTATCTTGGATTTGCACATGTCCCCATAATAGGGGAAGACAAAAAGGGCACTGAGATGGTATTATTGCTAGTTTTCTGCTTTTACTTTTCTTGCTTCCTGATACAATTTAATGCAGTAGTGTTTGTTTACCAGCTTTATTTGTTGGAGGAAATGAATTGGATTTACAAGTGGAATAACACTTCTTACATGTTCAGATAGAGTTAGGGTCGTTGACCTAAACTCTAGTGTTAGGTAGCAAAATTGAAGTGTGAAAAAATTGATTACATAATTAATAAAATAGCTATAATAAGTAGTAGTAGTAGTAATGTGTACATGGTATATTAACTTCAACTACTTAAATTTCAAAGGTGATTGGGTTAGCATTGATTGTCTTATTCACTGCCATTGAGGCAATAAATATGAGATAAAATAAGATGTATAAGATGTATCATTTCATCTATCTGATGGTCTAGTTGTGTAAAATTCTACTAGATTCTAAAACAATTAAAATGTCAAATGTTTGATTCATGAGAGTACTACTAGTTAAGAATGACAATCATACATCCCAAAATAAATTAGTTCCTTACCAAAAGATGAGGAGAAATCCTTGGTATACCAAAAAAATATTTCTAAGTATTTATAATTGGTAACAAATTAAACTATTTTAAATTATCAATTGATATTATAGTGTTTTAGTAAATCATAAAGTTTTGATACATAGATTCTAAGCTGCAACATATGGAATCTAACTATAAAATACAACAATACATAATATAGAGATGTCTCACTCAATTTCTTCTCCAAAAACAAACACCTCACTAAGTTCACTTTATTGTTGACATTAAGTGAAGTTTATGGGTTGTTAACAAATGTTCTATGAAAGCATTATTTAAGGAATATAGAAAAAGAAATTTAAATTGGAAAACTAAGACACATAGTTTTTAATATTTCTAAACATCAATTTTAAGACAAAATTTACATTTGTTTCTTCCTTAAAAAAGCAATGTCTTTAAGACCGTCATTAACATTCCATGAATATAAATACTGATTTAAATTAAACACTATATCTTTATCAAAATTTGTTTGACCAAACTAATAAAAAAAATTGATTCTTGCTATGTTTGACCAAACTGATAATATTTTAACACAGTTTGAACTGCTGATTGGTTATTTGAAGACATCTTATTCCTATGACATTTTGTAATGTGGTATACCAATACAAATGGTAAATCCTTAGGATTAAGCCTTAAAAAAATTAAATGTTTATTTTTTATGTTTTAACTTCAATATTATTGGTCTGCGACATAGTTTATGACACCATTTGGGACAACAGATCTTTGTCCATAAAATAAGCCTAATCTCTCATGCTAGGGAACTTGTAAAGAGATAATGGTGTGAGCTAACTAAAGATTAAAGCATGATTTATACAAAAATTGAAAAAAGTGGCATAAGTTTCAATAACTGATGGTAACCAAGATTCTATAAACAATTGCTGCTTGATGTAAACATGAAACTTTGTAGAATCATTAAAGTAAAATCAGGTTCTTTGTTCCAACTCAATTTGTGACTGAGATATTAACAGAATGCAGTCCACAAATAATTATGCTCTACATAAAGACATATATTCTATCTATGTTGCTAACAAGAATATATGCTGATTCTTGTGCATTTTCTTGAACATTACACTAATAGATGCTATTGATATTGATATAGGGTCTAATACTAATAGCCTTCAATGCAATGAGTATGTGTCTAAAGTCTAAACAATGAAGGGATATCAAACAACTTGAAAATATATTGCTTATGGCCTTAATTTTCTGCCTAGTTATTGTTGGAAAGTGTACAATGAATACATGGTGCAATTTATGACACTGAATGTGCATAATAATGTAGCACACTGAGGGGAACAAGCATGTGCATACTAGAAGAATGATTTGGTTTTATAGACTTCAAGAAAGCATTAAAATGTGACCATTAAAGTAGAAACATGTTATCACTAGTTCTCCACTGCTTAAATGCAATTGATTCAGGTTGCTGCAAAAGATTTCTCAATTACATAATTAGCAAATGGCAAATTTCTTTCCATAGTTATGGTTTGCTCTTTAGTACAAGAGCCTGAAGAAAATCGACATATAATTACTCTTCCCTCTGGCCCTGACAGATTTAAAACAACCAAAAATGATGTAAGCTTGAAATATCCATCTCCACACAACAATAACAACACCACCTGAGGAGGCGTTCGACCTTTGTTTTAATCAATGATTGAGCCAGCGATGTAGAAGAGGATCACTTCGCAGCGCGATGCTGCTTGCCGGTATTCAAAGGAGAAGCCCTCATGCTCTTGGATTGTGTGTAGGTGACCATTGGATTTCCATCTGATTTCTTTTTTCTTCTCCCTTGTTGAGATAAACGAGAGTGATAAGACAAGATTGCAAGGTCGTTAAAATCCTGCAATGGAGTTAGAGCCTTCACAACTTCATCCATGTTAGGACGGCATTTGGGGTCTCTACTGAGGCAATTATAAGCTAACTGGGAAATTTTCTGCACCCCTTTTAGAGAATAATGTAGTTCCAAGCGAGGATCCACAAGTTGGTATATTTTTCTCTTGTCCGCTAAATATGGCCTAGCCCACGAAACAAGATTTTGTTCTCCACTTGGGCGCTTCTTGTCCATCGATCTTCTTCCTGTTAAAATCTCGAGTAACACAACTCCAAAGCTATAAACATCACTTTTAGCTGTCAAGTGTCCTGTTAAAAAATAGAACAGAAATCATACAATTGGTTAGCTCTCAAAGGTCTTGGAAAGGCTTCTAGGCCATATACTATGGTGCCTGGATGGATGAACTTGGGGTAAAATCATCTTCAATGTCACATATTTCAGCATAATTAAACTTTTTAAACTCGGTGCAAGCTTTTTCTTTTCCTTACCGGAAATAATTTTAAAGGTGCATGAGAGTTTATTATTCTTGCCAAGTAGCACGTTATACAATCCCAGAGATCACATTTAATTCTGGGACATGCTTACGCGATGCAACCAAAGGGGGAGTACTGAGCTTAAAAGATATATGTAAACCGAGAACCAAATAAACTAAATACACCATGTCCATCATCATGACATGATACCTAGAAGACCATCACAACCTTCTCCATAAAAACGCCAGGATTCAAATGCTTTTCGCAATGATTGGTATGCGTTGTTTTATATAATCCATTCTATGATTTTACCACAAGATATGCAGAAGCTCTTGTGTTGTGTCAGATGCTAAAGAGTTAGTTTTCTTGCCATTTCAAGCTACTTATTGATACCTTCTTACCTGTCATAACATATTCTGGAGCAGCATAACCATAAGTTCCAACAACTCTTGTAGAAACATGTGTCTTGTCTCCTTGAGGCCCTGCTTTTGCTAGACCAAAATCCGAAAGCTTCGCATTATACTCCTGTAAAACACTGCACGTTAATAATCAATCCAAAAAATTGGTTATCACTTAATAGATACTGATATCACTAATCATATACCGTATCAAGTAAAATGTTTGATGTCTTAAAATCTCTATAAATGACTGGTTCTGGACCATTATGGAGGAAGGCCAGTCCTTTTGCTGCACCAAGAGAAATCTTAACCCTGTTGGACCATGGAAGAGGTACGGTTCCTTCAAAATGTAGGCAACATCAGTATTGCAATTGTAAGATACAAGGATTATAGGGTCTAAGACAGAACAACTAATCATAAGGTGTTCTAGATCTATCTGCTTCATAAATAATATGGAAGTGATATGAGGGAAAAGGTGTAAGAGTGGAAAGGAACATTGTTCAGGTAATCTAGAATACGTTTCAGAAATAGTATGAACTCGTGAAAATTGAAAAGAATAAAAAGATTATTCAAAAAATTCCAATGCCTCCATTAAATGCTGAAGTATCATTTGTAGGACACAGATTTTCTTGACCTTTCCAATAATAGGATCTTTGTATCAAACAAAGGTATTAGCCAAACCAGGTAACTTAATAACAACTCCTTGGTCTTGGTTTATTCATCAAGCAATAGGAAATGATTTGTGCTAAAAAAAACTAGAAATCATTATCACGCAATCTCCGGATATAACATTCCATATGGTAATTCAAGGCAAAAAACTCACTTCTGAATAGATGATTTTCTAGACTTCCACGGGTCATAAACTCATAAACAAGAAGCCTCTGATCATCTTCAATGCAGTAGCCGATAAGTTTCACAAGGTTAGCATGATGAAGCTGTCCAAGAAAGTGAACTTCAGCCTGCATTAACAAAATGCCATGTTACATTCTAATCCATAGCATGTCCTAAACTATGCTTTATGATATCAATCTACTAACCCAAAGCAGATATTTTTACTAACCACCCATTCTCTATGACCTTGAAGACCATCTGGCTTCAAGCTTTTGACAGCCACCGTGATCCCTGATCCAGGTTTTGCCGGAGCTGTTCCATCTTCCTCGATCCATCCTTTGAAAACATAACCAAAACCACCCTCCCCAAGAATGCTATCAGGTCTGAAATTTCCGGTTGCAGATTTTAGTTCTTGAAATGTGAATTGGAGGAGCTGGCAAGGAGCCCTATTTTCCTGAGGTGGGGGATCAGGATTATCAGAAGATATTCGAGCTTCGTTGGGAGGACAAGGTTCTCTATTGCTTGCATTCAGATATCTTGTCTCAGTTGCTGCACCAACATAAAAGAAATTAATGCTTCCTTCTTGAAATTTAAACTATTTTACACATGAAGTAGATGATAATCATATTCAACTTGGTTTTCAATCTGATAATGCTTGACTTAATGGAACTGTGAAACCAACATAACATATATTAAACTAAAAATCTGGCATCCCAGTTGAGAATAATTTGAAAACTGAGGAAATCTAGGAATCTCAATACTCAACAAAAATTAAGAAAAAAGTGTGCACTCTAATGGAATGGAATGATGAAATCATTCAGAATTATAAAAGAGGGACTACTTTCCTCTTTGTGTGGCATGTTCCTTGAAAGGAATTGTGCAGTTAGAAGTGCTTTTAAGTGTCTAGGTTCTATAACAAGAAGATGGTGGAAAAGGGTTATGGAAAAGCATAGTGAGAAAGCAGGAAAAAAATCCATCTTTTATAGCTACCCACATCATAAAATTGAACTCCACAAACATGCACATGCCTGATGAATCATAAAGAAACATACTTTAACTTAAAATTCCATGATTTGAACCAAAATCAGAAACAAAGCGTTGAAAATTTGCACAAGGTTGTTTATGAGTCAGAGAGAGATTGAAAAGTAGGAAGATATTAAGACCTTGAGAAACATGAATAGTGAAAAGAGAAGCTGAAAATGGAACATTTATAAGATGTTGAAACCATTTCTGATCCATAAGGTTAAAAAATAGAAAGAAAAAGCAGAAAACAGAAACATTGAAAGTGCAGCATGGAAAGAGAATAATAGGTACCTGCATCATAAACAAGACTAGTACGAGGGATAGTGTTAGGTGAAGCAGAGGAAGGTTTACAAGGAGAACCTCTAACACCACGTTTCAACACAGACCAACAACCACACTTCTTCTCCATCTCCATGCTTTTGCAACCTTATAATATCACTACTACTTTTTCTTGTTCACAACCAATTCAGGTGAGAACATGGTTGCAAAGGAAAAGAGCAAAGTGAAAGAAAGAGAGGTGATTGTGTTTGTGTTTGTGTTAGTGATGGAGATTACAAGCATGATCATCATAATCAATTCATCATCATCATCGCAGTGTGTACAAAAAGAACTTTTTTGCTACCACCTTTTGTTGTGGGGAGAGGGAATGGGACACACTCTCTTTCTCACACACTGTTTTTTACCTCCTTTAAATTACCAAAACTTATAAATCTATGTTTCTCTAACAATGTTTTATTAGTATTTTAAGGGGATCATATCTTCGGTCACACTCTCTTTCTCATATTCTAGTATTCTATCATTTTGTAAGCTATAATTAATCACACAAATATTTTATAATTGAATATTTAACAATATATACTTGTTTTTCATTAATGGTAACTTTTTTGTATTATAAAGTGTATCTTTACCTTTGTGGATGAATAATTAATCTATGTTGGATTAGTTATTGGGTCTCCTCCCGACAAGTGTCAGTCACAAAATTCAAAATCTCAACTTTTGGGATATAACAGAGTTTTACATTATTAAATCAATTTTTCATCGTGACACAAATTGGTACCTTCATTTTAGAAACGTCACATCTATATCATTCACCCCATCTCAATCATTCCTTTATACCCTCTCACCTATTTTCAAACACATTTTTCTATATTTTTATCCATTTCTAATGTTATGCAACATATGTTTTTACCGGAATTACTTTTATTATACTAGTTACTTTTATTATAATATTTAGTCGTATATTCTAGAGTAAATTATATTCATATTACTTTAATGTTTGGCCTAATTAAATCTAGTACATTTGTTTTAGAAACTATACTATCCAATTTTATATTATAATTTTGACAATAACATCTTGACCTAGGTGAATTTGGTACTTTTACGGAAAGAAAATATTTGAAAAAAATAATTTTCTTATTTTCAACTCTATTCTTAAAATTTGATGTTGGCATTCATTTGAATTAGAAACCATTAATTACTTACAGTAATTGGCATCAAATTGAAATTGGATTAAAATTTATATTTGATTGAAATAGAAAGTTTATGTTATCCTATCTTTCTATTTAATGATTCTCTTATAATACACCATTTGTAAATAAAAAGAGAGAGCGGAACTTATAAGTAAATAATTTATCCCATCATTTTTTAACTTCTTATTCAATTTTAAAAGTATTATGATATTCTATTAAAAATGAATAGTTTGACGTGTTATAGAATATTATTTTTATATACATGGACAACATTTTATTTCATAAATAATTAAATGATAAATAATAATTTTAAAATAAAACCCGTGTAATTCATGCTTAATAACTAGTTACTTTTTTTTTGGGTACATTATTAACTAGTTACTAATCACTCTTGAAATTGTATATAAACCGCACAAAAATTACTTGAGTTGGTAATGGTAAGTAACATCATTCATTGATATAAAAATATAAAAGTTCAAAATTTAAGAAACCAATTATAGTGGGGAGATAAGAGAAATAGAAGTATATAATAATATAATATGATTAGGATAACTTCCAATTATGTTACAAATTTTATTCATTCTGTGTGCGCATATTGTCCTATCTTTCGTACGTTTTACAGTAATTTGATATTATCTAGAATTCTGCATACATGCAATAATTCATCCCCCACCAATTACTTAAAGGCCCAGAAAATAAATTTCACAAAAGAACATTATCTTCATGTGACGTTTTCTTTTTTGAATACTGTATCAAATGAACAAATAAAAATAGGGCATTCTTAAATAATATTGCATGTTATGGTATTTCACAATTATATTGGACTAATGGTAGTTCAACAACTGTTTTTTTTTGTATATCAATGATATTCTCCCACCTTTTTTGTTAAGGAATTAATCTCTTTCGGGGTTCGTGGTTGTTTCTCCTAGTAAATGTCGCTCCTAGAAATCGAACAATCGACCTTGGGAATCCAGTTGGACCTTATACCACTAGATTCACTCTTTGTTTGGTGGTAGTTCAAGAGCAGTTTGATTCCATACAAGTGAAGGATAGGTATACTATTGGGGCTTGCAATCCAAAATAATTAAATCTTAAGTAAGATATAAATTGTTATAAATATTGAAGAAATATAGGGGATCACTTCCCCTACATTGCTTTCACTAGCAGCATGATTGTACAAAAGACACCAAAAAAAGTGTTTGCAATATGTAAGCAATCTGAAAATGCTTATAATTAGGCGCCAATTAAGTTAACTAACCAACCAATTTAGAGTCATATTATTATTGTTTGGTCAAAGTAATAGAAAGATGGTCAAGATCATATTTGAGTGCAATCCCATCCATCACTCTTTAATTATCTATCTAGAGAATGAGGTGAATATATATTAATTCCTACATGGTTGTGCTAAGAGGCCTATAATATGTGTGGATTTGTATTAGAGGGGTTATATATTTAAGGGAGAAGGGAAAAAGAGTAGTGAGTGGGGGATGCTTGGTGAGAGGTCATTTCATCAACCAACCATAAACAAAATAGTATTCTATAATGATAATGATTCTCTTTAGGCTATATGAAAAGCAATTTCAGATCATATTCTTTTATCTACAGTGTCCTTGCAACTTGACAAACCATGTTGGAAAGGAGTGATGCCAATTTGCCCCCACTCAGTTTGTGGGTCCTAATTGTAGGACCCCACTCACGGGATCAGGGATAGAGGGAGAGGTTTTGGAATTACAATAACCATTTCATGTCCTAAAAAAATTACGATTCTATGTTTGAAGTCAATGAAATTCTAATAGATAATATAAAAATGTTATTTTCTATTTTTATGATTTTTTATTTAATTAGGTGACACCTTTTAATGAACTCGGACATGAAAAATATGAGCAGTGTAAGGCACTCAAGGTCATCATATGAGCAAACAAGAATTCTTGTTGTTGGTGAGATAAAGTTAGCAAGCCAAATAATTGGTATGGGAGAAAAAAAGGACAAAGCTCAAAACTACATTTCGCATGTATAATGTAATTCAGATTAATAAATGCACTCTTCACTCACTCATCACTCACATCCATTCATATCTTAATAATAAATATTTTTAGAAATCTAAACATTAGGATATGATATTGTAACATGCTTGAATCTAATTTCACCTTAAAACTAAAATTTACCTGATTATTATATAAAATTTATAAATGGTTCTCAACTCATATGCTTATTCTTAACCTTATACCTTAATAGTTAATAAAAATCCTAACCTTGCGATATTGTCTAGTTTTAGGCCCACAAATTCCAACAACATATAGATAGTTAAAAAATTTGAAATGCAAAATTGTATTAAATAGAGTATAAGGGGTGCTCACCCAATATAAGGAAGATCAAGAATTGATCTTTTTGTAAGCTAAGTTAATACAATACATTGGGTCAACACTCCAATTTGCAAAAAACAAGAAAATAAAGTTACAAAAGAAGATAACTAAATCTAAGATTTAATTTGAATCATATCCATTAAGTGAACGTAAGTCATTTCTTTCTCCATAAAGATAGTTTCGTTCCTCATAGTCCTGATAGGAACCTACACTTGAGTATGTAAGTAGAAGTATAAACATTTCCACACATTTGATTCAAAGTAACAAGAGCTGAATAAATGACAATAATATACTCATGTGAAGATTGCAAAGCACACAAGTCATATCATCTGTCGTCACAATTATATTCATTTTAAATAATTCATCCTTAGTTTGAAGCCGTTTTCTTCGTGAGCTTCCAAACAAAACAAAAAATATTTCATTGCACACAATTTATCAAACATTTTAGCTAGAGGTGATATACTAGTATTATAACATACATAATGTGTCAAATTCAGAGTTCATAGCCAAATAAGTTGAATTGTAAGCTTAACATGGAGAAAACTAATGGATTCCAATACTTTCAAGTATTACTAAATTAATGCACTGAGAAGCAAAGATAAAGTATAATTAATGCACGTTGACTAAATTATTATCTGCATGTAAAGAATAGCAAAAACGGTGAAATGCATTCGATCGTGAACATCATCAGAATCATGCATTCAACTAATAGTGTCAGGGACTTGGGAAATGCCATAGATAATAACATCATATCTTCAAAGATATCATTCATTTATGTCATATATCTGCTCCAACCGTATCAACATTATTTCACCACCATTGTTTCAAATCAACCCATACACCAACTCACAAAACCAACACAGATGTCAAGGAATTAGCGAGTAAAACAACAACATTTAAAATTATTGTGAAGACAAAATGTAAGATTAAATTCAACATGGATATAAACCATAATACAGTAATAAAAAAGTGACTGTAATAATGAATGCATTTAATGATGGGCTAATTAATAGGGTTACAGCTGTGTCACTAACCTTACCTCACATTAATAGAATGCTTTCTGTTTCATTTGTATTCTTCATGCTCTTGTCTCCAAATATCTATGTCCCAATGTTTTAAATTAATTAAATTCTATTAAATAATATAAACAAATTATTTTTAATTTCTCTTTTTAAATATGTGTCAATTTTCAATTAGTTTGAGATATAAATGAACATAAAAAGTGGTACAGTATGGTGTCTCATATCCTTATTTCCTCACATGGACGACCAGGTACGTTCCATTCATTTTCTAATTCATCAAATGTGGCAATGATTTGGATTCTGCTATTAGGCGTTTAAATGAACTTCGCTTAGGATCATGTTCTCTTCATCATAACTCATTAGATTCTACTCATGTAAAGGTATTATGCATAAAATTTGAACTCATATTCAAGATTACTGTCCTTTATGACATTTATTTATTTTCATACAATTATCTTTAATTTGTTATGTTTTATACTCATTAGGTTTAACATGCCATTCTTTTAAGCCAATTATATTAAGTCTAAGAGGACACTTAGTTAATTATATCTATCATACAAAATGCAGCATTACTATAGATTAAAAGTGGTAATGGTCGTTGGTACAATTTTATATATTCAAAGTGAATACTTCTCATTTCACAGACTATGCAGCTTGGAATTCCATATTCTAACTTCCTATGCCATGATTGGATATCTGTTCCTTGGGTTCTAAAACCTGTCCATGTTAACACAGATATATTTTTTCCAAACCATGTCTCCAGGCATTTTCCAACCCAATCATATTATATCATATCAGTTAAAAAAATTAAATACTCGTGATTCTATCTATTTTTGTTTCATTGTTATTGGTTAGGGACAAACTTCGGGATATGCTTGGGGATAGTAGATCCCCATCCTATTAACACACGACAATGATCATCTGTCCCACAAAAATTATGTCTTCATGTCCCAAGCCAATTATATTACAACAAGTAATCAAATTTTTTTTTTTCTGTTTTTATGATTTTTTTTCTTAACTAGTTGCCATTTTTTAATAAAATTGGTACAAAATGCGACACCAAATCTTGGGATAGAAGATATTCATTCCTTAACACGTTTTGACAATAAATTAAAGGGTATGTGATTTGTATAAATTTGTAGTTTTAAATATAAAAGGTATGATGTGAAAGGAGGAACGGAAATGTTGTTTATAGTTGTTAGTCTTTCGTTGTTTTCATGCATTTTGCTTGGAATCAAATTCATGATATAGCAACATACTATATAGACTTATACCTTAAGTTCTTTGCAATTTATTACATCATATAACTAGCTTTTTGGTCTACGGACTTCCGTGTTCCTTTCAAATAAATTCAGTGTATGTTGAAATGTAGCAGTTCTGTTATATTGGGCAGGTTTGTTATAAGTGAAGCAAAATGTGATGCAGAAATTGCAGCTTCTGAAGATCCGGTAGCTGAACAAAATGTGATGCAGGTTTTTTAGTTAATGAAATGATGAATGCCTCAAAGATGGATGATGCCAAAGCTCGGGATTCAACAGTGCTAGAGGCTTTGGTGAAATCCATTTGTGTGCAAGCTGGTGCAAAAACAGAGCTCAACTTAAATCAGGTTGGAAACTATATACATGTTTCTCATATTGTCTTTGTTGATCTTAACTTCCAAAACGAACACATCTTCTTTTATCCCACAAAGTGTATCACTCCATGTGACACGAGCAGTAGTTGTTGAGAGATTTTTATCAATGGTTAGAACATTCCTCCATGGGCTATGAAAGAAGCATATAAGTGGGTTTGACACCACATCTTAACCCAAAACCTTAAGGCATTAGGTGTATGCATCCATCCATTATGTTTTTTAAATCATCCATTTTTGACTAATGTGAGACTTCTTCATTCACTTTTATCAATGTCAGATAGTGAGTATTTATGCTCCTGGAAACAACTTATCCACTTGTGAAAGTAAAATTGTGTATATCTATCCTCACAACTCATCAGATCCCCGTAAAGTTCGATTTCTGCAACATTTTAAAAGCTACATTTTTGCTGAGAGAATCATCCAATTACTAAAGACTAGTTTGAAGCTACAAACAGAATCAGTCTGAGAGTATTCATCACAAATGTGATACGAGTTGAGTTATAAGGGAGAAATAAAAATAATAGAGGATTTCAACATCTCATAAGTATATATTATATAAGGATTTGATTTATTTGCATAACAACGTAACATGCACCTGCAACTCACGTAACAATTGATAGTTGGATAATTTTGAGAGATGATAAATTTAACTTTTTATAAATTAGTTTGATATTTTTGTATTGCTAAACATATGCTTGGACACATTAAAAAAAACTTAATTATGAAAGGAAAAATAAAAATTCATTAATTATTATCTTTAAATTCACAAAACATAAATTGTTGTCATTTATTTGGAAGGAAAATTATTTTCAGAAACAATAGAGGATTGGAGGCAGGAAGATCTGAAATGGAAAGAAGAAAGTAAGGGATGAAGTCCCTACAAGAGAAGCCCAACAACAAAGCCTGGTTGGGGCTTTTTTGGTTCATCCCGTTGGACCTAAGACCTGAACCAAACATTTCAAGTGATACCCACAACACTAAATGCAATTCCCTAAATGTTTGTGTCGGAGTTCGATTTCCCTTCATTTCATTTCCCTTTATTGTTATCAAGTTATTCATTTCCCTTCGTTCCATTTCAAAACTCAACTCATAAATCAACCCTAAGAAGTTCAAAAGTAATAATGAACATTTGCTAATAAGATGTTAGATTTTTTTATTACATTTTTTATGTTATTTTTTCCCTGTACTATAAACAAAATGAAGAAAATGTATCACAAGGGATGCTATACTCCTTCTATTCCGTGTTTTATTTTTCTCTATAATAAAAATCAATCAATGTTAAGGATGTTGAAAAATAATAATTGTAGATAATCACATCTCCCTTGTTAGGAGTTGAATTAAAATATAATACACCATACTTTTTATATGGTTTTTTGTTCTATTTATAGCATCATTTCAAAGTTTTGTATACAACAAATACTTTTGTTTTCCAAATACTCCGATTGAGTCGAAAAAATTGAAGTGAAAAAATTTGTTCTATAAAAAATGCTACTAATAAGTACATAATGAAAATTGTAGACATTAAAATGATATGCATGTAAATGAGGTTATGCAATATTATCCATGATATGCATAGTAAAGATGAAACTAAAAAGAATTAAGCATTCTTGTTTAGTTTGAAAGAAAAAGAAAGAAAAAGTGATTCATAATTGGCATTCATAATTGGCATTCGTTCATCTCTCACTATCAACCCCGTCCCGTTCTAACGTACACCTTTATTCCATTACCCTTTTCCAAATTATCACATGCACCTACTTCCACGCTTCTTAGCATGGTCCCCACTCTCTTTCTCAGAATTAAGCATTCTTAAACTAAACTCATTTCAATGTTAGACCACCTTACATTTTTTTTTTATCAGCACTAATTTATTAAAAAATAAATAGTTAGGAGAACAAATGGTACTCCTATCCACAGAGAGACGTTAACTACTACAAGAAATGCAACTAGATGGATTCCAAACCCATTCCAAAAAGGAGAAAGAAAACCCTGCGAATCGAACACTAAAAAGATTCCATAAATGAAGGTTAATAACGAATATTACCTCATCAAGATTAAAAGAAGACTGCTCAAAGATAATTTTGTTTCTAACCAACCACAAGGACCAAATAGTGACAAACCAAATGGTCATCCATTGTTGATGAAAATTTTTCGCCTCTCCAGTGCCAATGAGATAGAAAATTGCTTCCGATACTACTAGGCAGAATAGAGTAGATGTCGAACAAGGAGTAAAGTTTCTGCCATACACTATAAGACAACGAGCACGTGAAGAACAAATGATAATAGATTCTTCTAACTCACCACAAAAGGCACATAGAGTCGAGGAAAGAGATCCTATAATACCACCTTACATTATTATTTACAACATCAAGTGAATTCTGTTCCTCTTAACTCTTGGTATGATTGTAGAGAAGATCCGTACCATAACATATGATTAGATGCTGTGGGTGTTCGTGCACCTCATTTGTCAAGCATAAAAAATTGACAGTGAGTGAATCATATTTTCATTATTTCACATTATTTAACTTTAAATAATGTCATATGCCCCCAGAGACCCAGTGTTCATTTCGAGTATAGCTTCAGTGGGACCAAACCTCCAATTCAATTATTTTCACAATGCTAATAACAAAAGCCACTTATAGTATACAATTCAATTCGGAAACAGACTCTTAATTGTTTATTAGTATCGGTTACCAGTGCAGTGGTGGCATGTGTCCTGATACATTTTCTTCTGGATCTACAGTGTCTCTGATTGATCTGCACTCTGCTATCTGCACTGCTATGCTGCCACACGCTTGGGTGTGGATCCACTCCACCTCACAGATTCATTCATTCAAAGTCACATCTTATTTTGCACACTATTCTTTTACTACAAATCTCTCACTCTTTTGCATTTCGGCACTATCGGGCCCTATTATTTCTTTGCTTTTTCTCTCATCTTTTAAGTTATTATTATCTCTCATTTTCACCTAAAAGTATATAATTATACTGAAAAATACATGTAAGTACGGCAAGTTCCATCTCAGCAACTTTGCACTTGGACATATTAGCTGGTGATGCAAGCATTTAAATACAAGACAAGATTAGATGGCATACCAACTAAAATGCATTCAAACTAGTAACATAGTGATGATCGAATGAAGTTTTGTACTATGTGAGTGCATCATAATACTTTTATAGGAAAAATTATGATAATTTTCTGCAAGTTTTAAAGTTATGATAATTTTCTTTCAAACAAGTAATCATTTTTGGGATATGTGGTTGTTCCTCCCAAACAAGTATTACTTTTAAGAATTAAATTATTAACCTTTTAGTTATCTTAACGATCTAGTGGAACCTTACCCGACTAGAATAACACTTTGTTGGTTCAAAGCTTCACTTTTTAAAGAAGGTAATTGCTCACGATCTTTCATGGAAATAAAAGATAATGATTTTGAAAAAATGAAAATTTGAGAGTAAAAGTTTACAATGCATGTAATATTAATGAAGATAGTGGATGAATAAGATCCATTTATTTTGGAATTAAAAAATATATTTAGCATTTGGAGGTTCATTTTTACTTTGGTTGCTATCTAACATTTAAAATAAATATGTTTTTTTTAATTAATAAACCAAAGTATATTATTAAAAGTGAGTACGAAATGTACTCATCAAAACCAACTGTTACATAGGGACCTCATATTAAGCTGGCATACAACACAAAAGTGTGCAACACCAATCTGAAGAAAAAGAATATTTTGGTTTCCCATATAGGAAAACTAAATCCAACATTTCACCTTCACAAAAACCAACAAACAACACTATCACAACCATCCCCACAAAAAATAACATCATCAAGAAAATGTTTACAATAGATATATTAAGTATTGGAAAATGTTTACTTCAATTATGTAAAAAAAATTTGTATGATTATGACATAACCTAATATTCATGTATTAGTCATTTAATAAAAGTTATACACATGAATAATGAATGATGTATTAATAGTAACAAAACTTTAAATTAAGACTGTAAAAATGTTTAACTCGTTATTATACTTAACACTAATATATCAAAATTTGGTATATTTCTTTGGAGTTGTTTCACTAATATTACTTGTGAAGAAAATTTCTTTTAGGTCACAATATCATAAATTCTAGCTCAACTTTGGAATGCAATAGATTCTCAGCATTGAGGATACTGACATATATCTGACTTCGCCATTAGTGGCATGTTTGCATATCTGAGATGAACTATTGTGTTGTTGAGTATGGACCCCTTTGACATGCTATAAGAAAGATAGATTGTACAACTGAATGACGATAGAGAAATGGATGAACAGTGTAACAATAGGGACATTGCAGATACATGGTTCCCTGCTGAATGATTTCTCTGGCCCCTGAATCCTGAAATATAACATCAACTTTAAAAACTGAACAACATATAATCCAATATGCCAAGCATGCATGTTCGGGAGTGAAGTAGGTTGTGAGTTCAAGCATCACCCATTGCAAATTTAAAAAATAAAAGCAGGGTATAGAATGGTTTGATGGCTATGGGTGAGGTGAATGAGACTGGGGATTTGAGTCTCACACATGACAAAACTAAAATACTAATAATTGCCGATAAAAAGAATAAGCATGCATGTTGAAACACTAAGTTTTAATGCAGATTAAATAGTATTACTGTAGCTTGGGCCACACTAATTGTCTTCACTGCTGATAACATTTACAACAGTACCAAATATGATGACTTTCTGAATATGACCTTACAATATGGCTCAAGCCCAGTCTCTGCATTAAACATGTGCTATAGCTACTAGTGTCATCAAATTTTTTAATTATGATGACATAATAATAGTAAGTAATTATTATATAATATGACTATAAACTACATATGTAAAATGGAGATAGAAATATTGGTATAATGACAATGGTTGCTATAATAATTTACATCATGGAGATAGAACATTTTTTCCCCAGACATTAGGTGTATTTCTTTCAAACTAGAACTTAATGTGGAAAAGGATGCATGTCCATTATGCAGGAAAGGAAATCTGAAAAGGTAGCGTTTGTGGGAGTGGCTGAATGAGACTGTGACCTGTGAGAGGTAGCCACTGCAAATAAGGTCATTCATTCAATTCAAATGCAACCCCAGATAGATTGGCCTCAGTATCAGAGTCTCAAAGGTAACCCTAAAAGTCTAAGAACACTTTGTTATGAGTCACATATTGACTAGAATAACTCGTTACTTTCGAGTTGAATTCTTCTCATGTGCTTAAGTCCTAACATCCTTTTCCTATTTTAAGTATGTGATTAGCTTCGACTGTATAAATTGGTTCCTTGCAGATGAATGAACAATAATAGGACTCAAATATGAAGAATATAGATGAATGAACCATGAAGAATGCTGAGTCAAAGTATGTCCTAATGTTGGAAGTCATCCTAATCTTATTAGTTTGCTTTTTATTTTACAAATGTTCATTTATTTTTAATATCCTTTAATAGTTATCTTTATCTCATTTGTTGCTTGTAACTAAACCTCTATACGTAGATTCTCTCCAAACCTAAAAAACAATGAATAAAATAACGAGAAAAAATGTATACACCGACGGTATAAAAGTTTTTACACTGGTATTGTATTACTCTCATTCATTTTTAATTATCATTTACTTTTTAGAAAAAGTAATTCAGATGAATTGTAGATGATGCATCTTTACACTGTCAGTGCATAGATTTAATACTCTAAAAATATATTCTCTTCTTTTATAACCCGACATCTCTTCATCAGAATCGACCATATACTAAGTTGCAAGCACATGCTGAATCGCTCATTGACACGCATGAAATTCACACTGTAAAAACTATCATTTCCGTTCCAACACAACTTGCTCAGTACGCTACAAAAACAAACAAACAAACAAACTGAATAATAAACCTCTCACAGTCTCTTCCACTTTTAATTATCGTTCTATTAGTAATTATTTACAATTTTTCTGTTTTTTTGTGGTATATTATTCCACTTCATTTAAGGTATAAACTCATGGTCCTGTAAATAAATACATGTGTATAAATACGTGGAGTTGTTGAATAAATGACAATGGAGGACCCACTTGAGAGGGATAGTGACCCACAATGATGCAAGATACCACATGATCACGGTGTGATGATATAATATGTTATGTTATGTTATCGTTTTGTTTATTTTATGTTATAATAACATAATAATACAAAACCTGATCGAGAATGCAATCATGTCTTATCCCACTCCTTCATCACATTCACACAAAAGGGGTCATAGATCTAGGAGTGATTGGATTAAGATCCTGTAATTAAAAAAACAGTTTCTATGAAAATAAAGGTTCTAAGGATATATATATATATATATATATATATATATATGTTTTCCTTATTACGCTGGTCAAGATTAAATTAAACTATAAAAAAGGGGTCGACTTCAAGATTTTTAAAAATGCAATTGGCTAAATACTTGGTAGAGAGAAATTATTTATCATTCATACTTCATAGTAAGATAATTACTTATTTCACTCTATTTGTGTTTTTTGTATAATTAATGTAAGATAATTACTTAATAAGTTAAACATTAGACATGAGAGACTTATACTTATTTTATAGGCTTGAGAGACTTATACTTTATAAAGCATGGATTCGTCAAACATCCTTACGTGTCGGTGTCCGACATGTATCCGACATGGATACGCTCAGATTCACGAAGGATACGTATCTATAGAGTATCCAAAAATTAAAAAAATAAAATAAAATAAATAAATATTAAGACACGTATCCAATTCGTTTTCAATAAAATATAGGATATATTGATTCGTTTTCAGTAAAGTATATGATATATAGATTCATTTCCAATAAAACAGGATAAGATAGATTCGTTTTTATTAAAATATGATAAGATATATTTGTTATGGAGGGCAATGATTTCAGGATAGATTCGTTTTCATTAAAATAAGATAAGATAGATTTGTTATAGAGGTAATGATTTTAAATTTTCATTATATTTTTTACTTTGAATATTTTGATTTACACCTATAATTTTATCATATTTTATGTGTTTTTATTATTTTATATGTGTATCCCTGAACGTATCGTATCTTGTATTTTGGAAAAAATGCGTGTCGACATATCGGATACGTATCGTACCCGACACACGTATTAGTATCCGTGCTTCATAGCTTATACTTATCTTATAGGCTTGAGAGACTTATACTAATATGGTACTTTAAGAGATTATACAAATAGGATAATAGTTTTATATCTTGGTCAAGAAAACTAATTAAAAAATTGTAATAATTAACATAAAAAGTGGGATAATAATGAAGTTATTAAATAAGCTGAATTAATGGCAGACATGCTTTAGACATATTAGTTTTTTGATAGATCTCCAATGGTAAAAATGCAGATAACAGTGGCGCCTTTTTAATTTTGAGCAAACATTTAACATTAAAAACTCAACTACTTTGTAGCAAAGTACATATTGATTTATGTAAGAAGCTACTTGTAGATGTATAGTGCATAGGTGGAAGAAGAAAAAAAAATATATATGCAATGATGATATTATATGAGCTTTATATATTATTATTAAATTAATCACCAATCACATTTAATTATCATTGACTCTTCAAAATGTAATACAAATAAATTATGAATTATAAATTATATAATAATTGTTAAATCTTCAAACACAAATACTGCACTTAATAAGCAATGAATGCAATTAACCAAGAACAATATGAGAAGATGATGAATTGTGTTTAATCTCTCTGCACACACAACTAGCATACAATCATGCAAGAAAACAAAAGAAGAATAGTGTATTTAGTGAGAAAAGATTGATGTATATGAGAGAGTAATTGGATGAAAAGTTTATGTATTACTCTTTATATAATCAAATGAATTACAAAAACTATTTATAGTAAGATTCTAAACTACCAACTAATTCCAACTAACTGAACTTACTATCTTTGGAAGTTCCTAACTATATCAAAACTAACCCTATAAGAAGCTGAATTACTTCTAACACTACCCATTAATTCAATTCTTATCCTTTTCACCCAAACATACAACTCCTAGTTTGTGTCTAAGTTCTTCAAACTTCCATTTCTTCAATGGTTTGGTGAATATATATGCAATCTGATTTTCAGAATTTCAGAACTCCAACTTGAGCCTTTCTCTATTCACTTGATCTCGTAAGAAATGAAAACGTGTCTCAATGTGCTTGCTTCTTCTGTGTGGAACTGGGTTCTTGGCAAGATTTATGGTTGATTTATTATCAACCATTAGCAACATGCTCTCTCCTTCCTTCCTAAGCTTTAGTTCTTCGAGTAAGGTTTCCAACCAAGCTGATTGGCAAGCAGCCATACAAGAAGAGATGTATTCTGCTTCACATGAGGATAGAGCCACCACGATTTGCTTCTTGGAACACCACGATATTGGAGCATCACCAAGCATGAATGCATAGCCTGATGTACTCTTTCTTTCACCCTTATCTCCACACCAATCTGCATCACTATACCCAACCATGTTGTGTTTGTTTGTGTTACTGCAAGTTTTATTGGGAAGTAACAAACCATACCCAATTGTTCCTTTGATGTATTTAAGCAATCGTTTTGCAGCAAGTAGATGAGATCTCTTTGGTGTTTACATAAATCTACTCACAACTCCAGCACCATAAGTAACGTCAGGCCTTGTATTGCATACATATCTCAAACACCCTATCATTTGCCTAAAGAGCGTGTTATCTACTGCTTGATCTTCATTAGTTGAGGTGCTAGAAATTCCAGTTTCAACTGGTGTAGAAACTGAGTTGCATTTGTGAATTTGAAATTGTTCCAACATATCAAGAGCATACTTGCTTTGGTGCATAAAGAAACCATTCTCTGTTTCTGTGAATTGCAGACCAAGAAAGTAGGATAATTTGCCCAAATCACCCATGTCAAATTCAGCTTTCATATCATCCTTGAATGCACAAACTTCTTTAATTTCTTTGCATGTCATCAACAAATCATCCACATACAAGCAAACTATTAGCAAGTTATCCAATTTTGAACCTCTTACATAGATTCCATACTCAGCAGTGCATTTGACAAAACCAAACTGCAAAAGGAACTCATTGATTCTCTTATTTCAGGCCCTTGGTGCCTAATTCAAACCATAGAGAGCCTTGTGCAAGTTGTAGACTTGATCTTCTTTTCCTACCACTATAAAACTTGATGGTTGAGTGACATATACCTCTTCTACTAAGGGTCCATTTAGAAAGACAGATTTAACATCCATTTGGTGAATTGGCCAATTGTGATAGCTTGCCAATGACATAACTAGTCTTATGGTTTCTATCCTTGCCACATGAGCAAATACTTCCTCATAATCCAATCATTGTTTCTGCAAGAACCCTTTTGCCACCAATCTAGCTTTGTGTTTAGTCACCTCACCTTTTGGATTTACTTTCACTTTGTAAACCCGTTTAACAAAGATTGCTCTCTTGTTTGATGGTAGCTTAGTGAGTTCCCAAGTCTGATTTCTTTCAATTGACATGAGTTCCTATTTCATGGCTTCATTCCAATGAGGTTCCTTCATTGCCTCATCAAAGCTCACTGGTTCCATTTATGCTATCAAGGCTATATGTACTAAATCTCCTTCTGTAGTGATGCCTGAATCTGGGAAGACTTCATAGTCACTCAGTCTCTATGGAGCTTGTCTTGTTCTATGAGGTCTTCTTGAGATGGTACTTCCACCAACAGATTGTCGTATGATTTACTGTTCAACACAGGGTAATTGTTCTGTTGAATTGTCTTCATCAAGATGCAGTAATGTTTGCCTTTCTGTTCCTTCAGGATTCTGATCCCAATCCCAAGCTTGTGACTCATCAAACCTTACATTTCTACTTAGCATTATCCTTTGAGTTGAAGGATCAAAAACTTTATATGCACATGTTGAGTGAAAACCAAGTAGGATCATCTTTACACCTCTGTCATCAAGCTTCTTCCTTAGTTGATCAGAAACATGCTTGTAGCATATTGAGCCAAAGATCCTCAAGTGACTCACATTTGGCTTTAAACCCGACCAAGCTTCTTCAGGTGTGATTTCCTTTAGCCTTTTAGCATGAGATCTGTTTAGAATATAGGTTGTAGTTGAGATAGCCTCACCCCAAAATTTCTTCAAACACTGCACTTAATAAGCAATGAATGCAATTAACCAAGAACAAGATGAGATGATGATGAATTGTGTTTAATCTCTCTGCACACACATATAGCATACAATCGTGCAAGAAAACAGAAGAAGAATAGTGTATTTAGTGAGAAAAGATTGATGTATATGAGAGAGTAATTGGATGAAAAGTTTATGTATTACTCATTATGTAATCAAGGGAATTACAAAAGCTATTTATAGTAAGATTCTAAACTACCAACTAATTCCATCTAACTGAACTTACTATCTTTGGAAGTTCCTAACTATATCAAAACTAACCCTATAAGAAGCTGAATTACTTCTAACACTACCCCTTAATTCAATTACTTCTAACACTACTCCTAACAATAATTGTGTATAAATTTTTATACTGAGTGTACAATCTTAAAGGTATATACTCATAGAAGTGGAAAAATAGAACGGCATTAATATGGAAATAATCTTCAACTTTCCTACTTCTTTTCATCCCTTCTCAGTAGTTAGGACTTAGGACTTGTGAATTGAAAAGAAAAAGAGAAGTGCACAATTATAGTCCCTTCATTGGGCAGCCTCATATGCTACCACATTGCATTGTCATAATTAACTAGCTCTAGATAAAGTATAATGTTATTTACATTCATAGATAAATTATTCTATCCATTTAAAACATTTTTATTACTGCAAAATCATTGATTATGACCTATTTATTTACTTATTCATAAATGAAAGAGAAACAAATTAATACGTAAACAAAGATTGGGGGACCATAAACCACCCA
This sequence comes from Lupinus angustifolius, assembly GCF_001865875.1. Classification (NCBI taxonomy): domain Eukaryota; kingdom Viridiplantae; phylum Streptophyta; class Magnoliopsida; order Fabales; family Fabaceae; genus Lupinus; species Lupinus angustifolius. The sequence goes on from NC_032009.1 coordinate 21,414,858, forward strand.
TACCTTTAAATCTTGACAAAAAAGAGAGATCCTTTTCACATGGTGGCATGTGAGGGGAATGAGATGGTTTTCCAATATACAACCTCTATTTTGCCCTTTTCCCCTTCTCTTTTTTGTTACTTAAATATTCTATATTTACGTCAAACATAATTTTAAGGTTAAGGGTGATTATTTGATCATAGGGTCAAGGCATTACTAAGACACCCAAGTATTATTACTTTAACAGAATTTGAACCTCAATCAACTTAGGTAATCCAATTTGCTCCCAATTACATATTTTTCTTTTTAGCAATTTGTCTTTTTAGAAAGATTTTTGTTATTTACTACTTGTATGTGACCCGGACTTAAATACTATTTCAAGATAAATACATTCAAAACATATGAAAAAATAATATGATATAACATTTTTATTCTTAAATATAAATATAAAAACAAAAATTTGTCTCTAGTGTAGTTTAAGAAGATTTTTTCTTGTGATCTAGTGCACATTTAGGTTAGGATTTCTTCTTGTGACCGGTGCACATTTAGGTTGGGATTTCTTCATTTTTTATTGTCATATGTCACAATCTACCTTCTTGACGAAGATCCAATTTCATGGGCACTCACTAGGAAAGTAAGCCATTTTATAGGTGAATTGCATTGCATCTTTGTGTGTAGGTGAAGGTTAACCCTACTCTCACCCTTCCCTACCCCAAACCCAACCAACCAACCCTTCTCTTTCACACCCTCCTCTCCATAAAGGTGGTAGTAGATTGATATTATAAATTGTAGAGTGGTCCATGAAAACTTTGTATGGCCATACTCATAATCTCACCCCTCCTTTACTCTCTTCTGCTATAGCCTCATCCTTCCTTACCCTCTATTTTTACCTCCCTCACCCACCTTTCCCTTTTCTAAGTATATTATACATAACTTGGTTGATGATATTTGAGATCTAAGGCTCAATTTTGTGTTCAAGTCCTGGTCATACTTTTCCACAGCTTTCTTGAACTTCTTAAGCATCTTAAAGTTCTTCATGTCCAGAATCTGAAGCCCTAGAAGCTCAAGAATGTTGTGGGAGAATATGGCAACTTAGGCTTGCTTGCTCCTCTTAAGGTATGTTGGATCAGGCGAAGGGTTACCTTTGACCCATAATTAAAGGATATCTTTTGGCCCATGACAACCGGAAAGAAGTTGGACTCTGGCTCTGATACCTTGATAATGTTTCATCTCAAAACCAATTGGCAGTGAGAGAAGTAGTCCAACATGTAGTTAAACCATTTCCGAAGCAATGAAGTAAGTGAGGTGAGACTTACGTTCCGATAGCTCCTACTCCTCCTTTTGTAGATGCAGAGTGCATGGTTGAATCTTATCCTTTCATCTCAATATATCATGGTAAATTTCACTATCTCAACTATGTTCTCTTTCTCTAGAAGAATTTATGGTTTAATTGTATGCTATATTCTCAAAATCTTGAAGAAAATATAGACTTGCTAAATGACAGATTCACTTTACCTGAATTTGTGCTCTTTCTACTCTCTGTTTTCTTAAATGAAGGAAGGAAAATACTCACTACACCAGAATTCAACATTCCTGTTTTCAGTGAGAAAATTGGTAGGTGATTCTAAAGCATACTTTTTTCTCTTGGGTCTAGGATGATGAAGAATAACAATGTAGGTTTATTACCAAATTAAAAAAAAAACACATGATAAAGAGCAAATTTAATATTACACTGAAGTTTGAGCCATGCAAGATGAGGAACAATATTAAATTTTTCCTAGTTGTCTGTAGAATTAGGTGAACTTTCTCATTTACTAGTTTATTACTAAAATTCTGATTCATTGAATCAAATGGTGAAAATAAAAGTAAATGTTTGCAGAGAAGATTCCTTACCTTTCTTTTTTATCATTAATGATGATAGTTATTCCTGTTGCACTTTTGGTTTAGTGAATCCACATGTTGTTCTACATTTCTGTGAAAAAGGTTAACCTTTGTCACTACATGACATCATTTTTTTAACCACTACTCTTTTCTGACATAATTTGCCTATTGATTGATTCATTTTTACATCCTTTCTTTTTCTCTTTCTTGTTGGCTGTCTCTTTCTCTGTAGAAACCCATTTTGGTGCTGAAATCTTGGGTAATTTATGATACTTGTTGTCTCCTATTGTTCACTTCTCACTAAACTTTCAACTGTATTACAGTTTCACACACTCATACATGTATACAGTCACATATACTAACTGCATTCTTTTGCATTATATATAAGGATAAGTAGAAAAGAGAAAAAGAGAGAAACTTTACCAAATAGAAGGGATAAAGCATAGATACATTGTAAAGGTTTAGCCAAAGGGAATGCAACAAGTTGTACACAGAGAAGTAGGACCACATGAATTCAGATTTAATCAGGAAGCATGGCACTTCTCTGCATCTCTCTAATCATCTTCGTATAAAAAAGATATGATAAATATATTCATCATGTGATTTCATTGGTTCTGCAAAAAATTATGCTAGCTTTTACATAATATCTTATCATTACAAAAATAAAATTAGTTTATAACTCTTTTCCACTAATATAATATTTAATTTTTCATTATTTTCTAACATTTTCTTCAATGTTTAATCACTAATGGAACTAGCAACCTAATGCACATTATTTCTTAAACTCTTCACTCTAACCAACAAACGTTGATGTTGTGTTGTTTGCGTATGTAGTACTACTAAAATTGTTATACGATTTCTTACTGCACTGTAAGAATTGTTCTCGAATACACCAACAATACTGACTACTAGTTCTCGAAATATTAAGGGGGGAAAGAAAAGTTGAGAGAAAAAGCTTTCAACTTGAGGTGCGAGTTCTAATGAGTGGAGGAGACCTCTATTTATAGTGCGAGGTCTCCAGCGGATCTCCCATCCGACGGCCCAAAACGATGGTCATGCGTGTCACAATCTCAATTTGAGATCCACTCCCCCACACTTCTCACTTTCCAACCGTGTTGACTACGTCAAACACATGTAGTGTGCGTGTGTTGACTTGGTCAACACACAGTCCAAGCCCAAAAAAGGGCCTAAAATAAATAAAATAAAAATTTATTTAATAAGAATGTTGGGCCCAAACCCAACCCGTACACGTGCACGTGTGTGAGAGGTTTTGTTCGTATGAGTCTTCACTCACCCACAAAATTCATTGCAATTATTGGGCACACCCCAATGATGAAACTTAAGGCTTATAAAACCTTTAAACTTCTCTTCTCTAATGACTAGTGAGTTTTTTTATTTTACAAACTCAAAAATCACAAAAAATAATCTCATTAATGTGCATTAAAACCACTTCAAACTCATCATTTTTTAACAAATTCCAACATCTTCAAAGAATCCATAATATATTATATATTATCCTGAAGAAAAAAATCAACGTGGTAGTATATTTCGTATGAGTGAGGGTAAACAGGAACGTTTGTTTCAGTTGCCATGCAGTGTAATTTCATACTCGTGATCTTCTATTCATTTTTACTGTATTAACCTAAAATTCACTTAACAAACCTTTTACTGACTGCAATGTTGTCAATGGGACTCTGGCACCACTCATATACGTAGTACCTTATGGGATTCATCAAAATCAATTTCAAGCATCTACATAACAAGGTTTCAATAGTTATTAAAACCCCAAACTACTGTTATTGCAGCATTTCTATAAATAAAGAACATACTGCAACCTAGCTAGGCACAAATAATATAATATTACATATAAAAATAAATCCTTCAACATACAAAATTGTCCTATAATAAAAAGGTGACATATGTTATATTTTGATTTTTTATTAAAAATTAACTAAAATTATATGTATTAAAGGTTTTTTTGCCACGTATCACAATACTCATCTTATATAGAATATGATCCCGACTTTTTTTATGGGCAATTTTTTAATGAAGAGGGGGATTGAGTCATTAAAGTTTGCATAGATTATATCATCCAAAAAATGAAGTTCTTGGAGAGATTGGTTTAAGTTTTTGTGGATAGAAGAAATAAATTATGAGTAATAATAGTATAACGTTTTATTTAATTGTGTTTTTATCTCAATGATTCCACCCTTTTAATAATAATAAAACAATTTATAACATCTCCCCTTAAGGGTGAGAATATTTTCTCAAGATAGAAAACAAGTTTACAGAACCACCAAAACATATCATCAGGCAAAATAACCGTAACAGTAGAACAAATGTTTTTAAGCCTATGGAACCCAAATTATTAACAATAAATTCTCTATGTTTTAAAACATTATCATTAATAATAAATTCTATATATTTTAAAACAAATATTATATATCCATATAAATTTTATTTATTTCAAAAATAATGGATACTAATATATTTTCTAATTAAAAAAATCAGTGTTAGACAAAGAAATGTTTGTCAAAAGACTAATGATAATAATCTACAATTAATATTAGAGAATAAAATCATCAAAAGTCACGAGTTTCAATAGCGCTGAATCTATACAAATCAACAACATATGTTTCAAAGAGTATTGTTAAATCTTTGAGACAAACATTTAATAACATTTGTTATAGCAAGCTTTGTTAAATATATATTCACCTATTACATTTAACAGTGTTTGCTTCAACAAATATTGTTGATTCTTTTCTACCTTACATTTTAACAGTATTTAATTAATAAGTGTTGATGAATCCACCGTTAAATGTGAATTATGAAGTAATGAAATATGAAGTAATGAATTCATACTTAGTTGACATAATTTTGTATGAGAAAATAGTCTATGCATTGACTATGTAAAATTTTACACTTTTATTTCATAATTCAACATTTATGGACTCTTAACTTCTAAGTTATAAGCAATCCGAATGGGATATGATGTGCCAATAATGTTATCAAAATTACATTATCAATATATACATCATGATATTTTATTCTTACTAATATTTTTAACTTATATCTCACATCTTACAAATTGAGTAAAAATTAAACTAATAAACTTCAAACTCTTATTTATAAAAAACTAAATTTATCACTACTGCTTATAATAAATTTTACATATTTATTATATTAAATCATAGTCATACTTTATTATTTTAAATTTAATGTATATAATATATATTAAATCTATTGAATTAAAAATGGGCAGTTGAATCTATACAGTTCTAATAATAATAATTAGTAGGTATAATACAAAATGAAAAAATTACAAACTTAATGTAAAAAGTAATAGAAAATATTGATGGGAAAAGGCATTGAACACCTTGAGATTCGTACATGTACCAAAATAGAATTTTAGGAATAGAGACGTTGAAGAAACACATTCTGGGTTACTTTTTTGATTGAATCAAAATCAAAGGTATAAAAAGTTTTTGATGGTCGAATTTTCAAGTGCTATAGTATTTTGCACCGTAAAAGGATAGAATCGTGATCCTAAACAATGCCCTTTCTACTATAATTCTCAGCATGAGTGCTAGACCAATTCACCTCCTGATGTGATACCATGATCGATTGATAATAAAGCAACACTAGTTATACAACTAACAAAGGCATTGTATGTATTAGATACTCTTTTTATGGTTTACTTTATTTTAATTTGTATAACAAAGATTATTCACATTATATGATAAGGAACAAATTTCCCAATATGTGGTATCTTTCTCAATAAGTATCGCTTTCAAGAATCGAAATTTTTATCTTTTAACATATCTAGAATTCTATTATAGTCTTATATCACTAGAACAATGTTTTGTTAATACGTGCTACAAATGTAAAATAAAGAGAGTATCACTTAAGTTATCAAGTATAATGTCGGCAAGACCCGTTAGAATTCACTCTTTTTCTCATATTATTATCCATCCCGTGAAACACTATTGAAGAAAAATGCCTCATATTTGCAATAAACTTGTTAAATAATGACAACAATGGTAGGGTAAGCTATTGAGGTAAGTTACTCGGTGATGAACCATATAGTCATAGCCCAATGTAAATAATAACACCCCCTCCCATTTCTGGGTATGAAAGTGCCCAAGAATAAAAGGAAATTATGTTCAACCATGAACAAAAACAAATTGTACCCGGGGACAAAGAACTACCATAGTGATCAACTTGAGTCTTATACCCTCACGCAATATATGTGCATTTTTATTTTTTACTTTTTTGTGGAGGATGTGAGAATTTATATCTTTTTTTCTAAGGAAAGAGAAATTTATATTACGAAAGTACAACGAGTGCTAACCCAATACAAAATAAACATAACAAAAAAACAAAACTAAAAAGAAGAGAGAATACAAGACCAAAGGTCCACACATCAATTTGTAAAATTTTTGACTGTAGCAGAGAATCAAGCTCAAGATCTAATCTGGATTAAATCTATAATTTGAATAGAAGTAAAAATCATTTTCATAAATTAAACGTACCCTTAATTTCACATTTTCGTTTTTAATCTCATAGTATAAAGATATAGGAAATGACTATTTTTTTATAAAAATGCAAACTAAAAAACAAATAGGAGTTATAATTTAGAGTGGAAAAGTAGATTGACCGTGACTGCATATAAAAGCAGATAAGATTTATACACCTAAATAATAATTGCATGAGACATGGAGATCGTGCAAAACGCTTTTCATTTCACTGAAAGTGCAATATCAGTGGAATAATGGATTCATCTCAGAATTATTAGGAGGTGGTAGTTCAGAAATTATAATCAAATTAATATAGAACACTTTCAATAGAACTAGATTGATCAATGCAACGCCATAAGCTAAAAGCCAATTGAGGGGTACAATTTTTAATTCCATTATTCCTATTTATATGTCAGAAAGTTTCAATGTGTCATTCAATAATTTATATCCAATATATATCCATCCATAGTTACATTATATTTTTTATTCTCAATGTATTTTAGTAAACATTTTACTTATTAAAATATAATTGTTGATAAATTTGAAAATTAAAATTACCTTTACATATTTTTCTTTAACTTATGTGAATCACTTATAAATGTGTGGGTTATGGAATACTTAATAATTTAAATTTGATAGTTGGAGCCACAAGACAAAATGTCACTGGTAATACATCAAGATCAAGAGGATTGTCTATTAATTTATTTTCTCTATGTTGTTTAACTTTTTTCACTGATCTTTCCACCCTTACACATACATCACAGAGCACAAGAAAATCTAACCTTTTTCCATTCCTTTTCTCCAAAGAAAACTACTGAAGTACCCTTAAATTGGATAAACAGCACAATTATTAATTAAATTAAATTAAAAGAAATAATAGCAATGCCTGAGAGGCAATTTTAAACTAAAGGAGGTATAATCACAGATTGGATATTTTTTTAACCTTGCTACAATACAATGCTCTTTTGACCATAGGTTAATTATTTATTCGGTATTGTCCCTCATAACAAGTATAACTTCTAGATTTGTAGAACCATTAAATCTATGTTATTGATAATCAGGTTAGTGAATATAATAAACAGATAATAGATCCAAACAAGGAAAAGCAGGATCCGACATCAAGTTCAATCAGTTTAAAAGTATTTATTAGCCACAAGGATAACAAATAAAATAAAGCCATAAAATGAGGAACAAACAAGAATATGCATGTTAGATTAGTGGGTTACAGTAGGATTAGGATATATATTGATCTTACAAATAAAGTGGCATGTTCATATGACTTTTGCATTATCTTTTGAAAAAGAAAAATAATAAAAGAGGTGGCCTTATTTATTGAATGGACTCAGTGCCCGTGAATGCACCATGTAAAAGATCTTGCAAAGTTGATGGATCTAATCTTCACATATAACAAAATGAAGAAAAATAATCATCTGATATGTTATTAATTTTGGAAGTGTTCATGCAAGAACAATTTTATTTTTGTATTCTCTATACTTGAAAATGCTTTTTTTTTTTTTTTTACTGTTCTCTAATTTCATTTGCTTTCAGGATGAACAAAAATGAGTCTGATTCAAACTGATTCTCATCAATAGGAATGTAAATGAAAGCTAGTAGTATAGTACTAACAGGTAGTCTAAAAACTCAACATGGTAGTTTCTAAGTTAATTTGGAAAAAAGAGAACCCTAGTTTCCTTCACAAGCTGCATCTGCAATGCTTTTATGGAGCTTTCTATCTTCTATAGCAAAAATCAGCATAGTACAGCTCTAGAATAATTTTAGATGGGGGTTCCTTATGGTTAATCTATTCCAATAAAAGCTTCACCTAACCTCTTGCTAGGGTTACCAACCAATGGCTTAAAAGCTTCCACAAGTTGTTGGAAGCTCAAAAACAAGAGATAAAGGTAGTAACTAGTATGGTCACTACTTTGTGGTCCATTCTCTAACAATCTGTAACTCAAATTGTTCCTTCTAGTTAGTTCCTGTGCATCCAAAACAAACAAAGTCTTTGTTGTTGTAACTTGAGGATATTTTTTAATCAAAATATCTTGATCTAGCTAGGATGAATCTAGATATAATACCCTTTTTTAATCGGATAAAGTGATTAAGATAAGAGAGGTATAATTGTTCCTATCTTGCATATAAAATATAATTAACCATCTAGTAATTGTGACTAATTAATTGATACTATGATTCTTATACACCGAATCTGAAGGGTGGAGTATATATTTAATTAATTACTGAATAATCTGTAACTTTGCCAACTTAATGATACAAGTAAAGATCAAAGAATTAATGAATTTAGTGAGACAAGCATGTTCTATATAGAAATCTCAATGGTGACCTTTCATCCACTATAACTAAGTTGTAACTTTTGCCTGCATTTGAAGTTACACATATTAGACATTTAAGAAATAAAAGAAAAATTATAAATTATTGAAATTATTATATTAAATCTGAAAACAAGTAACTATATGGTGTACGATGATCACAAGAATGTTCATGGGGAAATTAACCACCATCTCTAAATATATTTTGCTCAACATATATGACTGGAATTCCAGACAAAATAGTAGAGGAAAGAAGAATGATGCTGTAAACCTACGAATGTGTTAAAGATCTAACATTTTATATCTCATTTGTACCAAGAAAACAAATTATGTATAAGATCTGAAAGGAAACCTCTATGTTATGAATGGTAATTTTACATTTAGGGAAATTTGGAGCTGAAATTCCCTTGATTGTGGATTGAATCATTACCTGTTAAGTCCATAAGGTGAGGTGAATTGTTTGGTGAATCATATGTTGCCACCATCATCATAAATCTACCCAATTGGTATAACTTCAATATTTGGTTTCTGCATCTGATAATTATGATAAATCATCTCAAAAGTCAATGAAATTATGTAAATCAACAACCACAACAAAAAGCAAAAATAGAAAGAAAAAGATAATATTGCAATAATTGGATATCAAGTTTGAGAGAGAATCCCGTGCTTGAAGGTAGAATTTGTGGTTGACCCTATCTGTATCTTCCCACAGCTTTATTGAACCGCAAGACAAGGTATAAGAGCTATATGCGATGGTATGCATGCAAAGAAACCCTTTAGATGCTGCAGTTCAAGAAAGCTGTGGAAGAATACAAAGAGGACCATGATATTGAAAGACTCAAATTTCCACACAGAACCATGTGTTAATAATAATGTCATGGAAATTCATGACAAAATCAGAACCCTAATTCAGCACTATGAGAAAGATGTGCAGAATAGGAAGAGGCTAAGGTTAGAGAGAGAATTGTTGCAGGGTTAGGGGAAGAGAAGGTGTCTATTTATGGAAGAATTTAGGGTTTTTTATGAATTTTAATTTAATTTTTTCCATCAATCCCTAGTAAAATATTGGGGCAAGACTACAGTTTACTGAACCCTGCTTTTTCTGGAACCCTAATTAAAAAGTTGACTACGTATGATCCATTAGACATTAGAGTTTAAGATTGAGAAGAACAAAAAGAAAATGTATATACCGACATACGAGTTTTATGTACCGTTATTATTGACTTTTAAATTAAAAAAATTGTAATATAAATAAATAGTTCGACACAATGATCGTGTATAAAAAAATTATTGACAATTCGTAGATATTACACTTTTAAACATTAGCAATCAAAAAAACAATAATAATAATATAATAATAATGATGATCAACCACATGTAAAGTTGTCTTTTTTATTGGTTTAATAAAGTTAGTGAATATTTTGTGCGGCTGTGATAAGGCTTTCCAGATCTAACGGTGGCGGTTACAATTTGTGGGGAGCATAGGATGGGCCAAACTTCAGATCTGTCTTGTGTGCACTCCACGCGCTCCTCTACAAGTAATTGTATATCACTATTTTCATTAGCCGGAAAAATAAATAACTAAATAGTTATATTCGAATCAAATTGATTATGATACATCATACAATTTTGAACCGAACAAGTATCAATCTAATTTTAATAATATTTTTTAACCTACGGGTCATGAAGGATGGGAATAACAATGCTACTATCCTAACTTTCTCCTTCATTCATATTTGGACACACCCTCATCCTAAACCTACATCACAATTTGTTGGATCTACAACATGTGAATCTTAGGTTACCAAGTTGATTCAAATATGCCCACAAATTCAGAAAAATCATTGTAAACAACTTAATCAATTATGTATGTGTTTCATATTATCCAAAGTATTTATTTTAGACTATCAAATGGAGAAAGTAACAAAAAAATTACAAAAGATAATTCAAAAATAATTTAAAATTGTCAATTAAATGGAACTTCTTTTTTCTAAAAAAATATAAAAAATAAAGTAATTGTTTCAACTTTATGATAATTAACTTATTTAATAAAAACTGTTTGATCAAAATAATCACACGTCACACTTATACATTATATCATATTTATGGATTAATAACATGATGTCATTTTTAACAACCCATCATTTATGTTAGCATGATATAACACTTCTAGATTAATACATGTTGTTTAGTAGTGTTTTAAAATCTCCAACCTTAATTGCTTGTGAGTCTAACAAAGAACTTAGGTTCAACTCGTTATGATTCATATAATAATTTCTAAAAACAATGGGTCAAATCCTTTGATATAATAATTTCCATAAAAAAAATGTTATAGATAAATGTATGTGACCTCGTGGTAATACTTGTAACGAGTCTAATATAATACTTATAACGAGTCGGGTCTACATTCTTTTGATATTATATGGTAGCACGTGGGATATGACCCCACAGAGTATGTATGTGTTAGTGTCTCCCACCAGCTCCACGACTCAGTCTAAAATTAAACTGGCTCTCAACTCTAAAACAGAGAGTACATTGAGTTCAACAGCATATGTCAGTGTTTAATTTCCACTTCACTAGTTTTTGTCATATCATACTATCATCACTTAGAATTAGATAAATCTTCGGTCCATTTAGATAAATCTATGTTTCATTTACTATTTATTTGAATTGTATGAAGAATCAATAATGATTAAATATAAATGGTGATGATATATTAACAATTGGTAAAACTCTTACATTTTTACATTTTTTTGTATATATATATATTATATATGAAGATGGATATATTGTATATAATACAGTAGATTTTTAGTTCCAGCCCATTGTAGTTGGCAGTGACAGGAAGGGAAGGGAAGGGTGAGAATGGTTAACGTGGTGGGTTCCGATTCTTAGCTCACACTCACTCTTTTGGCCAATCATACTTTCCCTCACTTCTCTTTTATATTCCTTTTTATCGAATATGCCATGGATAATGTACACTACATTTAAATAAGAGTATGATAAGAACTTAAACAAATATATTTATGTACCAACGTAAAATATAGCTACTATGTATGAAATCTGCAACAAAAACTAACCGATGTTGATTCAAGTGGTATATGTTTGATTCTTCTTAAGTAAGGTCTCAGTTCGAATCTTGTAGATGGAAAATATACGTTAGAAAAATTAACACCACATACTTATAGATGTTCTCAGCTCAGACATAATTGTCTCTAGTACGAGAATATATGTAAGAAACAAAAAAACATATTTCAGAAAACCAAGTTCTCTAATTTAGCTCCCAAGCTATAATGTATTGAGTCTAAAATATAATTTACCATAAATTTATACTCGATAAGTTCACCTTTTGGTTGCATCGGTAAAAAAAATTAGAAAAATAAAAATAAAAACAGACACCATGACACCAACAGCAAGAACAAATCTTCTTTGTCCCCTGTCTTTAAAATATTATTTCAGCACACTCCGATTAAAGATGAAAAATGGAAAATGGAACATTGATTTCCTACATATAGCAATAAGGTACAAGTTACAAGACATATAGAACATCGCATAGAACATCGTACACCCTATTCCTTAGCATTTGCAAACATGGTTCGATGGTAAGCCTTCTGGAAATTTGGGTCAGCTTATTACTGTCCCCAATTTATAAACAACTTATAACTAAGTATTAAGAAAGAGAATTATCTCTTCATTCATTATTATTTTTGTTTAAAGTGGAATATTTATTTGGGCATGTAAAGAGTAATTAATATAGAATGTTATTGTGAAGGGATATATTTCATATAAGTTATTTAATACATTAATGAATATTAATATTATTATTCGTAAGACTTAACTCAATTACTGTAATTTTTTAGTGATTAACTATGTTACAAACAATATTGATAATTAGGGTCGTTTTGCTAGCTCTACTCATGCTCATGTAATGCTTGTCTAAATTAGGGTGGGCATGAACATACTCGTTTTTAAATAAGACATGAAATATTATATCATATCTGTACTAAACATGGGTAGGATAAACTTGTGAGCCGCCCTAAACAAAACTAAAAAATATATATACAAATTTATACAAAATAAAAATTATAAATTTTACATATAATTATACAAATACATTTACCATAATACGTAGTCATACAAATGGATCAATACATACAAAATATAAATGTAATATGTATAGTACATAATTTACATATAAAATACAAAATGAATAGTATATATATATATATAGAGATATAATATACAAAATACAAATGCATATACATAATAAGAAAATGGTAGTATTTTCTTACATATGATATACAAATATATACATAACAAATAAATAAATCCTCTCACATTTAATAAAATACATACACTTTTACATATTTGATGTCCAATACTTTATCCAATAATGTCCGCAAACTATCCGTTTTGCCCATTGGAAATACCCGAGGGCAAATATGAATATTGAGCGGACATTTTATGACAAATGAACACATTTTTCATGCTCTATCTAATCAATAAGTGCGGAAAAACACTTCTTATTGACTCTGCCCAAATTCCCAATAATAGTTACAAACTGAAATCAAAGTTTGTATCTTTATTGTGTCAGTTTGAACAATATTGAATTTTTTCATTCAAATATTGGTTTTGGCTAGTATGGTACAATACAAAACTTTGACCAATTTAATTGCCTATCTAGTATAATTACCATATTGTAGTAGTAAGGGGATTGATTATCAATTTTCCAATTGAACTGATAAGTATTATACAATTTCAATAGCTATGGGTTTTTAAACTTTTTAATATAAAGTGACATATATTTAGTAATAAATAAATTCTCATTAATTTAATTATTTCATTTTATTGACCCATTCTATACAAAAAATAAAATCACGTATGGCGTGCAATGCATGAATTTAAAAATAATATGAGGATTGATTACCAATTTTCCAATTGAAATGATCATTATTACACAATTTCAATAACTATTGTTTTTTTAACTTTTATAATATAAAGTGACATATATTTATTAATAAATAATTTCTCATTAATCTAATGATTTCATTTTAAAATAGTATGTTGACCCATTCTATATAAAAAATAAAATTATGTATGGCGTGCAATGCATGAATTTTAACCTCTTAATCAAACTTTTCCTTAACATACATAATGTTCCATTACCTAAGAATTTCAGTAATACAAGTTTGATACTAGACATAAAATTTCGGAAGGTAGCCCCTTCTCTTATCTATAGAGTGAGAAAAAAAACATCTTTTTGGATTTCCTTTTTGCATGGAATAATGGCAAAGAACCTATGAAAAGTAAAATGATTCAATGATAATTAAAATAGGACATTTTTTTTAACAATTTCAGAAATAAAAGAAAAATTGCCTTTTTTTCGTTACGCCTGGAATCTAAGCATAACATACCATAAAATAAATAATAATTGGAATTCTTTAATATTTAATATAATAATATATTTAACTAATTATCCTGATTATGAAATATTGACTCTTATACTATTTAAACTTTGATCTATAGTATACCATACTTTGTGGAAATCTTATGGGAGATTTAATAAAGTTGTATAATTTCTTGTCTATTATAATTGTCATTAAGATATTTTTTTTTTTGTAAAATAAATGACACTATATAAGTAATCAAAAACTCAAGTCAAATTCAATATTACTTTATTTTATACTAGACACTTAAATTAGTTGTTACAAATTATATAAGACTAGAACAAAAGAAATAGTAGTGATGCATCATTTTAATATTATTATTTTAATACTTACCGAAGATGAGTGAAATTATTATAGACAACTCAAGATCTAATAAATAAAAAATCATATTTTATATAAAAAACTAATAATATTTTAAATATATCAAAATTTTGTATTTTTATATTAAAATTCACTATTAAAAAAAAACATTTGGCTATATCCCATTATTCAAATATTTGGTAATGGTAGAATTAACATATTTTGAAAATATTTAAAAAAAATAATAAAGTGGGATAAAACTTGTTGTTTGGTCCGATGAAAGTTAGATACAAGTTTATTTATTAAGTTGTAAGAAACGATAATTTTCATATTTAACAATGTAGCATGTATGATTTACCTCATCACCATTCCCTAGATAATTAGTGATACACTATAGAGAGAAGTAAAAACATATTAAATTGTGAAAATCTGAGTTGGATTTGTTAATTAATTAATAGCACATTACATTAACACATGAAATTTAATGTATGTATATAAATTAATGATGTTTTGTATTGGTGAAAAAAGAATGTGGTTTCTATTATTTCAATAAAACTCATAGGATTTTCAATATAATTAATTGTTTTAACAATCAAGACATTAATTTAGTCGTGAAAAATCTCACTAAATCTCATGTATCGCATTAGTCCAAAAGTTGAATGTTCGATTATAGTGAGTAAGGAAAAGACAATTATCATATGACAATTATCATATACTAAATTATCATATGAAAAAGTGTCATCTACTAAATTATCATATGATCTTAATATCTGTCTCAAATATACGAAAATTATCAACTTTTTTATTTCTTTGTTTAAATAGAATAATCAATGACACTATTGTAATTTTTAGTAAATTCAATGCTTTAAATAATTTTTAATACAAAAAATTCCAAAAGTTGTATAAAAAAGTGTATTATTTTAATATCATATGACAAGTATCATCTACTAAATTATCTATCATCTTAATATTTGTCTCAAATATATGAACATTATCAACATTTTTATTCTTTGTTTAAATAGAATAATCAATGACACTATCGTAATTTTTAGTAAATTCAATACTTTAAATAATTTTCAATACAAAAAATTCCAAAACTTGTCCAATTTCATCTTATGTATAATACATAAATCCATTAATAGTGAGTATAATTTTATTTTTTTCCCGAGTTTTGCCATTAAAATTTATCCACATATATATATTTTCTTTATAATCTATTATTGTTTATTTGAAGAACCTTTTTCTAGTGACAAATATCTTCTCACGTCCTACACATACGGTACTACCCTAAAGATCAAGTTAAAAAAATCACCCCCTTTTATTCTTTAGGGATGGGCTATGACCTACGGTAAGGCTTTGGGTCCGTTCCAATGAAGAAATAATATTATCGAGTCTTATAAAAAAAGAAAGCGAAGAAGAAAAAAAAAGAATAAATAATAATGATGGACCTCTTAAGAGTCCAAAAAAACTTGTTAACCTATTTTAAATGTTGAGAGAAACCCTATTTGATGAACCAGTACGATACCAAAGGAGAAACCCTAGAAATCGAAGGTCCAATTAGCTTATCGGGTTCGTTCCTAAGCCCAATCTTGTTCTCTCTCCGTTCAGCCCTCACTCTCTCTTCTGCAAAACCCAATTTCTCATTCCGGTAACGGCGCCGTCGCACCGTCAGATTCCGTTTACATATAGCTGGTAGATCCCAAACCCTAACCTTCCGATTTGTCCAAAAAAAATTGAATTTTCGGTTGAAGCATGTTTACTCTTGGTTTGGGTTTTCAATGAATTACTTGTGCTTCTTCTTATTAGTGTTCTGATTTTTTGAAGCTTTGGTTTTTCAAAATCATAATGTGATTGACGTGTTATTTGGTTTCATTTATCGTATAGTTACGGGGAGTAACTGGATTTTTTTAATTCTGTGATTTAATGTTTTTTCTGTCACTGCTCTAGATAGATCATTGCATTGCGTTTTTGTTTTTTTTGCTGTTTTTGTTGTTGTTTTATTAATAGGTTGCTGTTAACAAGTGAAACATTCTTGAGTTTGGATTTCTTCAGTACAATTAACCAATCTTCTCTCCGATTTATCAAATCAAAGTTAATAATGACTAAAAAGCTTGAAAATTGTTGATTGGAATGAAAAATACATTAAACTATTCGCTTGATAATTGTTTGATTCGTTAGAGAAATGTTACGTTATCTTAATTCTTTTATCTTTTCAAAGTTTCTCGAGGTTTTAGTGGATGTTTCCGGCTCGGACATGATCAGTGAAGATATTTGTGGAAAACCAAAGAAAACAATCCAAAAACAAAATTGACCATTGCACCCAAAGAGATACAGATGTCTAGGATCTCGACCCAACATAAGTTTCAAGGAAATGAAATACTTTTAAATTTTTTGAAAAAAATAACACGTTTTAAAATTTTTAATATCTTAAATACATTTAGTCCGAGATGGCTTATGTGTGGGCTCTGGGTAGTGTTTAATCAGAATCTCTTATGGACCTCTTGAATTGTTGGGTTATTCTGTTCACTTCATGTTATTTTTATAGTATGTTCCTTTTCATGGTTGACCTGGCCCGACCAGATCCATATGTGGGCCCATGTCTTATTTGAGTTCATAGACTGGTCAATTTCACTTTGCAACTAGGCTTGCTCATCCAATATGTTGCATGTATATGAAAGTGTCAGCAAAGTAAGGATGCTAAGTGCAGTGCTGATACACTGCTTTATCCATTTTGACATTATTACTAGTTTTCTACCACCTCCTTTGGGCTTTTGTTTCACCCACTAAAAACTGAAAGTAGTTCTACTGCACAAGCCAGCCAAAAGAAGTGAAGAAAAATAAAAGCAAACTTCACTTGCTCTCTGCAAACATGGGTTTATATTTCACTTTTAAATTGAGTTGCTTGTATCTTTTCTTTCATTTTTAAAATATTAGTCATCGACATAATAGTTTTTTATACAAAAATGATCGGGTGTATATCAAAAGGCGCTTGTGTTCTTAATTTTTCCTTCAGTTATGTATTAGAATGGGTTCTTACCTTGCATACATTTGCTTTATCCATGACACTCTGTTCAAGATGTTGAATATTTACTGATGCAACACAGGCGACCACTTTATACTTTCTACATTGGGTGCTTTAAGATAATGTCATTATGTACATGTTTTTGGTTTTCAATTCCTTTTATTGCTCAATGATTTACAATCATGTGAACAAATGCAATGTGTGGTTATGTTCATTAATTTCTTTATATTTTGCATTGGAATTTATACCGGATGCGCTACTAAAATCATTTTTTCCTTCATATCTGTATTAGTGTAGTATACATATGTCTTGGAAGTGTTTCTTGATTGTAATTTACTATTAATCAGCAACTAATTCTTATGGGTGAAGCAGGAAGAAACATATCAAGACATGATGGCCACCCTTGAAGAAGTCATAGTCGTGGTGACCCCTGATCTGAAAAATAATAATCATATTGATAAGTTGGTTGTTTCTGAAAGACAGCGCACTGACGAGGTGGTTGTTTCGGAAACACAGTACAACAGCGAGGTGGTAGTAGTTTCTGAAACACAGAACAACAGTGAGATTATTGTTTTTGAAAGACAGCACAATGATGAGGTGGTTGTTTCTGAGGCACAGCTAAGCAATCCCATGGTTTTGGCTGAAACGCAGCAAAGCAATGGCATGATCATTCCTGAAAGAGAGCCGGGTAATGAAGTGGTCATGTCTGACACACAACCCAGCAATGAGGCTGTCATGAATGGTGGTCAAACCAGCAGTGATGTGGTCATGTATGATGCTCTATCTGAAAACGAGTTGGTCAATCCTACAACAGATCACAACAATCAGCTTTCTAATCCAGAAAATCTTCCGGATGATCATCATTTCACTATTCTTGACATGATTCCTGAAGATCAGCTGCCTCAACCTGAATCACTGCCCAATTTTGAACCACTGCCATGTTCTGAACCACCGGCGGACAGTCATCTCACAGACATCAAACCAATACCTCACAATCATCTGTCCCAGTATGATATTCCGCCCAGCAATCATCTGGACCACTCTGAGAATCTGGCCAATCATCAAGTAGCAAACCTGGAAACGTTTTCCCATGATCAGCTAGAAGATTCCCAAATGTTGTCAAATGGTGAAACAGTGCACAACCATCAGCTAGCCATTTCTCAACCACACTATGAGATAGTCAGTGCCAACACCCTTACCAGTTATGAGATAGTAAATGCTGAAACTCCTCTGGATACTGAGGAACATAACCCAGAAACACAGCCAAGCAAGAGGAGGAAAAAGAAGTCTATAGTCTGGGAACACTTCACCCTACAAACAGTTAGTCCTGGATGTCGAAGGGCATGCTGCAATCAGTGCAAGCAAAGTTTTGCCTACAGTACTGGTTCAAAAGTTGCTGGAACCAGCCACCTTAAACGCCATATTGCCAAGGGGGCATGCCCAACTCTTCTGCGTAAACAAGATCAGAATCAGTTGACCCCATATACTCCGGGTTCAAGAGGAAGTGGTGCTGGCAATGCTAGCAATACACCAAAGCGACGCTATAGATCCCCTAGTACTCCTTATGTCACATTCGATCAAGATCGTTGTCGCCGTGATATTGCTAGGATGATCATTATGCATGATTACCCCCTTCACATGGTTGAGCATCCGGGATTTGTTGCATTTGTCCAAAATCTGCAGCCCCAATTGAACACAGTGACCTTTAACAGTGTTCAAGGGGACTGTGTTGCGACTTACCTGATGGAAAAACAAAACCTTACTAAGTATTTTGAAGGATTACCGGGACGTGTTTGTCTAACACTGGATATCTGGACCTCGAGTCAATCTGTGGGGTATGTATTTATTACAGGACATTTTGTCGATAGTGATTGGAAGTTGCAGAGGAGAATTCTCAATGTTGTGATGGAACCATACCCTGATTCTGACTCTGCTATCAGTCATGCTGTAGATGCTTGCCTTTCAGATTGGAATTTGGAAGGCAGGCTGTTTTCTATCACTTGTAGTCAGGCACTGAGTGCAGTTGCCCATGAAAATCTAAGACCTCTACTCTCTGTGAAGAATTCACTTATCCTCAATGGTCAGTTGCTTGTTGGAAATTGCATTGCCCATACTGTAAGATATGTTGCAAATGATTTGTTGAGCTCAGCACAAGGCACAGTCAATAAAATTCGGGATAGTGTAAAATATGTGAAGACTTCTCAATCTCATGAGGATAAATTCCTGCAGCTCAAGCAGCAACTTCAGGTCCCCAGTGAAAGGAGTCTTTTTATTGATGACCAAACCCAATGGAACACAACATATCGAATGCTGGTGGCAGCTTCTGAGCTAAAGGAAGTGTTTTCTTGTTTGGACACTTCTGATCCTGATTATAAGGGAGCCCCATCTATGGAAGATTGGAAGCTGATTGAGACCCTCTGCATATACTTGAAGCCTCTTTTTGATGCAGCAAACATTCTTACAACTACAACCCATCCCACTGCTATTACCTTCTTTCATGAAGTTTGGAAATGGCAGATGGATCTGGGTCGCTCCAGTCTAAATGAGGATCCCTTCACTAACAAACTTACTAAAT
This sequence comes from Lupinus angustifolius, assembly GCF_001865875.1. NCBI lineage: Eukaryota > Viridiplantae > Streptophyta > Magnoliopsida > Fabales > Fabaceae > Lupinus > Lupinus angustifolius. Next base: position 21,434,906 of record NC_032009.1, read on the forward strand.
CTATGCAAGAAAAGATTGATAAGTACTGGAGGGATTGTAGTTTGGTTTTGGCGCTTGCAGTAGTTATGGATCCTCGTTTCAAGATGAAGCTTGTCGAGTTTAGTTTCACAAAAATCTATTGCGAGGATGCTCATGTGTATGTCAAGATTGTTGAAAATGGAATTCATGAGCTGTTTCATGAGTATGTGGCCCTTCCCCTGCCACTAACACCGACTTATGCGGAAGAAGGGAATGGTGAAAGCCATATCAAGACAGATGGATCTCCAGGAGGAATTCTGTTGTCAGAAAATGGTCTCACAGATTTTGATGTCTACATCATGGAAACTAGTAGCCAGCTGATGAAGTCTGAACTGGACCAATATCTGGAAGAGTCACTGCTGCCACGTGTTCCCGACTTCGATGTACTAGGTTGGTGGAAGCTAAACAAACCCAAGTACCCTACTCTTTCCAAGATGGCCAGGGATATATTGTCCGTTCCAGTTTCTACTGTTCCTTCTGACTCTGTCTTTGACACAAAAGGCAAAAGGATGGGTCAGTATCGCAGTTCCTTGCGACCAGAGACAGTGGAGGCCCTTGTCTGTGCCAAGGATTGGATGCAGTATGGAGCAGCTGAAGCTTCCAATGGACTTGTGAAGATGAAGTTTTAGATTTTAGGTGGTTGTACTGTGTATGATGCTAGATTCTCTGGTATTTTACTTTTAGTTCTTAGGGAATATTTGGATTATTCTGGAGCTTCTAATGATTGGATTGGGGGTGGTTTTGCCCATCAGGAATTCTCTTAATTTTGAGGCTTGTTGCATATTCAGTTTATCTTGTTCATCGTAAAATGAATATATACCATTTATCATTTAAAACATAACATAAACTTATGAATATATACCATGTATTCTGCTTTTTCACTTCTTCTGCTTAATATATTTTAATGTAGTAGCAATTTATTTACTGTAGGATAATATTTGGTGGAAGTGAAATTTTGAATCTTTATCTGGTAGCATCTATTTGTTTTTTATAGATGAAAACATATTTGGTGAAGTATTATGCATCTATTTTGTTGACACAATAAGATGATAACTATCTGATGAGTACTAGTACAGATAAAGCACTTGGCAGCCATGATATATTTTTTTTTGTTACTGTCAAGGTTATCCTTTTACCTTTTTGAGTAAGGAACTGATCCTTTTCAGGGTTCGTGAATGCTCCTATCAACAAATGTTGCTCCCAGAAATCGAACCCTCAACCTTGAGGATCTAATGTGGCCTTACACTACTGGACCAATACCTTGTTAGTTGACAGCTATGAAATGGTAAATTACCTGCTGGATACACTGTACTCTGAACCATAAATACATCATTCTGTACATATATGTAAGTAGCAATTTATGGTCAATCTTAAGAAACGCGTTGACACTATCACTTATCTCACAGAATCTATTACTTGGAAGAAACAATAGAAGAAAAGTAAAGGCATCACTTCAAGGTCTTGAAATTTTAAAGAGAATAGGCATTAGAGAAAGCAGGAACCACATAATAAATGCTTATGAGGCACAGTTATAGGTAATATGCAACAAAAAACCTTAAAATTCAGATAGGCTGATACTAAAAATATGTACCTAAATAGACAATTTGGAGTATCAATAACTTCATTACACAACTGAAGGCAATCTTATAATTGTGATTAAAATTCTTGTATTTTAATTTCTTTGAAAATTTGAAATTTTTCCATGCAAACACAAAACAAACTTAATATTCCTAATAGTTTGAAAAAAACACAACTTTACTTCCTCAAAGAAGATTGATGTCTGCCATGTGCAGTTTTCTTGATAGACTCGAAGTTCACCAAAATAAAGGAAGATATACTTCAATGCATATTTTTAAAAGAAAATAGTCAAACTAATAAATAAAAATATTGATGCAACACGGTCTTTTACTTTATTATTATGTTTATCTGTTATTCATTATTTATATTACTCCATAAATAAATTAATACACGTAAATTACATCACTTATTTTAAATGATGTTATATCATTCATTATTTATAGATAACATTGATAAACTAAATCATTCATTAACTAATAAATAAAGTATTATTTTATATAAAGACACATATTACTTTTGTATAGAAAGATTTGTAAGACAATATAATATTTTCCATTTTTTTTTTAGTAATTCATATCAAACTCTTAACTTACAGTCACATTCCACGAACATATATGTTGCCCCAAATAATTAATACATTAAGTAAAAAATTTAAACAATTTTATTTTATTATCATTAGTACGAGATAGATATGAGATAAAATTTATAACAAAATATTTATTTAATAACATAAGATCCTACTAAATATTATAAAGATTCGATTTCCGAAAACAATATTTTTTTACAAGAAGGATTAATTTGCTTGCCAAAGATATGATGCACATAACTGAACATATATGTATGCACCCAACAAAAAAAAAATACTAATAATTATGAAAAAATGAATCTGCCCCAAATCCGCGAGTAGGTTTTCACTCACACACTCTTCCTTTGAATCTGTACAAAACCACGCGCATCTGAGAAACCAAAACCAGAAGCTAAGGGTTTTTTCTGAACCATAGGGTTTCTATAACTTCTCTTCTCACTTCGTTTTTATATGCAATTCACTTTCGATCTCACCATGGAAAATCGAGATTCATCATCGTCTTCTCCGTCTTCAACCGCTAACCGCGATTCTTCTTCCGCCACAGATAACGACAACGCCGTTTTTGCTGTCACTGTCTCGCTGGCCAAAGACGCTGTGTTGCATTTTCAGTCTGGCAAGTTCGCCGAATGCGTTGAGGTTTTGAACCAGCTGTTGCACAAGAAGCAGCACGATCCCAAGGTAATTTTCAGTTTTTCACCTCTCCATTGATGCTGATCCTTCAATGCTCTATGTTTCTAGGTTTTGATTGTTTTTTGTTGTTGTGTTTTCCTGCTAGTTCTTTTGATGCTTGTGCTGGTAGTACTAATTGCGATACTTTAGGTGATTGATTTGTGTTGGTTTGGTTTTATATTTTTAAGAAGTGAATTTTGATTTAGGGAACTTTTGGAAATTATAGCTTGTAAACACTCGCAGTGTAGCTTATGTGGTTATAAATGCAAATGTGCATTGGTTCACTTGTTTTTTTTATTCTCGTTGGTTGCGAGTGTTTGATTGACTGTGGATATGTTGCGTTATGTTGCTTTATGTGGATGCATGTGGGAATATTATGCTCACCTGAATAAGCACATGCAGTGGATCCAAAATGGAATGTTTGAATGTCTGGATGATTTCACCTGAATTGGAATCTTTGGATCATTTTCTAGATAACGACAATCTTTATATGCTGAATTCATTTGTCGTTTCGTTAATTTTGGTTCTTGATGTCAATGCTACTTTTTTGGTAGTCTAACTATATATCGGATGATTATTTGTCGCTTGTGCAACTCAAAGTTGCCACAGTAGATTGAGCAATGATACTTGCACAAACTTACACTCACACTGCTCACCCATTCAAGACACATGGTAACACCATGTGCCACTGCAACATGTTTTTCTCATTGATCTAGATTGTGCACACCTCACATAGCTTGTGTAAGTATCTTATCCACTTCTTATTGTTTCTTCTAGGTTTTGATTGTTTTTATTTTTCTATATTTCCCGCTTCTTTGTTTGATGTTTATCTTGATAGTTATTGCGATACTTCAGGTGATTGGTTTCTTGTTTTGGTTTTATATATTTAATAGGTGTATTTTAGTTTTGGTTCCATTCGGAAACTATAGTTAGTAAGTGCTTGCATTGTAGCTTCCATGGATATAAATGCTAATGTGGTTTGGTTTCAAATGGTTTTTATGATTCTCATGATTGGTCTGGCTAAGTTGCTTTGCTTGAAATTGTGAATACATGGATCCATATGTGCTTTGTGATGTTAATAACGACTAAGAAAATGGAACAGTGGGTGTAACTTTTCAAGACTTGAAGAAACACGTATAGTGGATCAAAAATGGAAAGTTTGAATGATTGGATGATTTCACCTGAAGTGGAATTTTGAGCTCATTTCTAGATCACAACAATCTTTATAAGCTGACTTCTCTTGGTGTTTTGTTAGTTTTTGTTCTTGATGTTAATGCTTCTTGTTTGATTGTTTAAATATCGGATGGTTATTTTGTCGCTTGTGCAACTCGAGGTTGACATACTACATTGAGTAATGATTGATACTTACACCAACTTACACTCACACTTCTCACATACTCTTATTCAAGCCAAGTGGTTATACCATGGACCCACTTTAATGTTTTTTTCTCAACGGTCTAGAATGTGCACATACCTCACATAGTTTGTGAAAGTATTATTTCCCTAGTAAATATCCCATATCTGTTCTGTTTTATGGAATTAGAAATGTTGGGCTCTGAGTTTTTAGTCCTTAAGAATGCCTTTATGCATTTCCTAATGGATTAGATCTGCTATTACTATATGATGAAAAAGTTCACATAATTGGAGGGCCCTAGGACTCAGTATGCCCGTGAAGTTGTTTTTTGTGGAAGATATATAATGGTATTTTATCATCATTTTCCTATGTACTACTAAGCATGGATTTTGTCTGTGTGCTCTCCACATATCAAATATCTCATACAAATATACAGTTAAAAATAATAAAAGTTTGATTTTCGATTGATTTTGAGGATGGCATTTGAGACAACGTTTTTAGAATGATAAAATTCTGCCATTCATAAACAAGCCTGTTAAGATCGAGAGTGAACAATGTTGTCAGTGGGGTAGCTAGTTGATACAACCCACTAATTTTGAATCCTTTTTTATGTTCAGTTTTTATTTTTGTTTTGTTTATGTTAACTAAGAATTCTAGTGCTTAAGGTTTTAAATCGAAATATTTCAGGTCCTTCATAATATTGCAATTGCTGAATTCTTCAGAGATGGCTGTTCAGATCCCAAAAAGTTGCTTGAAGTACTTAATGGCATCAAGGTATGCTTGAAAATTTGAATTGTTTCCAAACAAAAAATTTGAAATGTATCTTTTTTCCCTTCCCCTGGATATGTACAGTGTCAGTTGTGCAATAGCTTTTGTTATTCTTGGCTCATGTTCGTCAGTGACCATTTCTTTAGTTACCTTTATGGATTAGAAATCTGGAACTCAATGACACCAATTGAAATTACAATGATGAGATGAAAGTGAAGATAGAGTTGGGTAATAATTTGTAAGTGTGAACTTCAACATCAATAGTTTGTGAGCCTTTATACTGATTCATGCATACAAATTGGGTTTACTGAAAATAAAAAATAGACTTGGGTTATTATATGTGCAAGTGTGAAGTTGAAATATCAATAGTTTGTGAGCCTTTATACTGATTCATGTAGATACATTGGGCTCATTGAAAATGAAAATAGACCTTAATGGCCCTCACTTACCTTGGTGTTTCTTTGGGTGTAAATCCTGGGCCATCTGCTTTTGGGGTTTATTGTTTTCATTCTATTTTCATTAATTATGAATGTGGCCCTATGTTTTCATTATGTTTTCTGTTTTCAAAGATTTGTAAAGGAAACAATGAAGGGTTGTTTTCACTGTTTACTACACGGGGTCACATTAAAATCTTTGCTTAGAAAAGAAGGAATAATGAAAACACGGGGTCACATTAAAGTTAACAAGAAATAGAATGATAACTCGATGTCATATTATAATGATCAATAATAATTGTAAATTAAATTAGATGTTATCACAAACCAAACAGGTCCCAAATTGGAAATTGATTTCACTTGGTGGATGAGAGGTTTAACATTGTAGAAAGACCATATTTGTTTCAGATAAGTATCATGGTTTTTACCCTCAACTTCTGTTTTTTGGGGTTAGGAATGCTGATAAGATTTCACCACTGTTGGACCTAGTATGCTCCATTGTATGGCATTGTTTTTAATTCTTTCTTGATTTTATTTATGTCATTCTTAAAGGAGGAAAAGTACCTGAATGATAATATTGATAGATAGGAAAGACTGGCGGAGAAGGTGCTAAGTATTGTTTAAGTTTTCAGTAATTGGGCTTTAAAGTTCACACATGGTTTGTCACATTGTCCCACTAATGAAGTTGTCAAGTGGGGTTTTCATCTGAATACAAACTTTTAAAAATTTGATGTCTGCTATTTTGGATAATTTGAATTCCAGATGTAGCTCCCATCTATACTTATTTGTAAATTTTACTTATCCCTCTTTTGTTGATGGACTTGGTTCACAGAGGAAAAGTGACGAGCTTGCTCTGGCTTCTGGAGATCAGGAAGAGTCATCTAATAATGTTGGAAACGAAGTTGTTTTGGGATCCAAAGGAAGTAATTCTTTGACACATCAGTTTTCAGGTGCAAATAGCACCACTACAATGTATGCAGATGAATTTGACTCCTCTGTGGCAATCCTAAATATTGTATGTTTATTTTACTCATTAATTTCATTTATTTCGCCCACTTGTCCCTTTGCTAGAAATATATTTGCTATCATAATATATTTGTTGATGTGTTTTTCAATTTCTCTAGGCTATCACCTGGTTCCATCTTCATAATTATGCAAAGACATTATCAGTTTTGGAACCCCTATTCCAAAATATTGAACCCATAGATGAGGTACGTCATATATTCAGCGTTACTTTGTCGTAAGAGTTTCATTGATGTTTTACTGGTTTTGTTTTGCCCTCTGTTTTTGTGTCCTCTTTCCAAAGCAGACAACAGCTCTACATATTTGCCTTCTGCTGCTTGATGCTAGCCTCGCCTGCCATGATGCATCAAAATCAGCTGTAAGTTCTATTGGATAATGTGTGTATTATGTTTTTTACTATTTGACTAGCATGTGGCTACTTATTTCTTCATTATATATGTAAATTAGTAAATAATAATGTTATGTGCATTATCTGTACTCAATTCGTAATATAATTAACCTTAACCCTAGTTGAACCATTACCTTCCCATTTATCTTTTGATACCTTAAGTCTTCCTTCCCTAGCCAATGTTGGTCGTGCCAGCTGAATTACCTGGATGGTGATTTGTTGAATTAATCTGTTTCAATCCTTTATTTATAGCTATTTGGAGGTGTTCATGTTTCAAATATCATGTATGTAATCTAATTCTTGGTCAGCTTTGAAAGAAAATGAATTTATTGATTTGAGGCTGCAAAATGTTTTAATGATTATAAAGTAGTTGTAACATTATCTGTTAGGATCTGGTTCCTCTCATTTTATCTCCTAAAAAGGGTGGCCCATGCACGAGGATCCCACTTAGTAGGGTATGGGGTGGGTGGTAGCCTTACTCTCGCAAGCGAAGAGACCGTTTCCAAGATTTGAACCCATGACCTCCATGTCACAAGGCAATCAACCTTACCGTTGTGCCAAGCCTCATTCTCCTCTCGTTTTATATCCCAAGTCCTAACTTAATGCCCTATCAATTTGGGAAAGAAAGAGAGGCACAACATTGGGTTCATGTACAGGAAATATTACCCCTGCAGAGTATTGTATTTATGCGAAGGTTATTTTAAAAGACACAACATTGGATTCACGACAAGGTTATGTTAGGAGCTAAAATGAGAGGATCCCAATCCACTTTGAAAGCTCTAAAAAATCTACACCGTTGTGGTCAAATTGCAAGTTTATGAGTGCGTTTGTTTAAAGCTATATGAAGTTACTCCTGGGAATATCAATATGTCAATCAAATATTAACATGTTTGGTTCAAACATTGAACAAGTATTCTCATATTCCTAATAAAGTGATATACCCATATTTTCCCAATTTTCTTTGCCAAGAGTGATTGGGTATGTCAAATTCCTACCACATAGGCATTAATGTAACTTCCACCACTCGTGAAAAAAATAATACAAGAATAACTCCCGTAAGTAAAAAATCACTAAAATACAAGAATAAATCAGTTGCAGTCTTATTTAGGTTTTTGAATGAATGGCTTAAAAATTCATTTTTTCATTATTTATCTTTTTGTATTTGAAAGTGCATTGTTCTGAGCTGGATTCTGTTTGTTTAGGATGTGTTGACTTATCTGGAAAAGGCATTTGGTGTTAGTAGTGTGAGTCAAGGAAACAATGGGAGCACATCACAGCAACAATCTGCAAATCTAATTACAAAATCTGCACCTGTTGCCATTAGTGCATCAACTGCCGAAGCATCCAGTTCTGATTTAGGTTCAAATGTCAATGCCTCTGAGAATCCTCTATCCAGAGCTTTATCTGAAGACACACTTGATTATGAAGCAATGCTTTTGCATATGGGCGGACAAAATTTAGCAAGGCCAACGGGCCCATCATCAATTGATCTTTCAAGGGCTCTGGTTGATAGGTTTTCTTCTGTTGATTTAAAGCTTAAGTTGCAACTTTACAAGGTTCGGTTTCTGATTCTTACAAGGAACTTGAAGCTAGCAAAACGTGAAGTCAAGCTGGCTATGAATATTGCACGTGGAAAAGATTCATCCATGGCTCTTCTTTTGAAATCTCAGCTTGAATATGCTCGTGGTAACCACTGTAAAGCAATAAAACTATTGATGGCATCAAGTAATCGGACAGACACAACATTTTCAAGTATTTTCAACAACAATCTTGGGTGCATTTATTATCATCTTGGGAAATATCATACTTCCTCATTATTCTTCTCAAAGGCATTGACTAATTGTTCATCCATGCGGAAGGACCAACCATTAAAGCTCACTACTTTTTCACAGGATAATTCTTTCCGTATAATTTATAATTGTGGTGTTCAGTACTTGGCTTGTGGGAAGCCCATACTTGCTGCTAGCTGTTTCCAGAAGGCTAGTTTGGTGTTTTACAAACAGCCTCTCTTGTGGCTCCGATTTTCAGAATGCTGTCTGATGGCTTTAGAAAAGGGCCTAATTAAATCAGGTGGGGTTCCTCCAGAGAAGTTGGAGGTTGCAGTTTGTGTTGTTGGGACGGGAAAATGGAGGCAACTTGTTGTGGAAGATCATATTCCAGGAAATGGACATATGGACTCGTCTGAAAAGGATTATTTTTGTCAGAGCAATGACGGGCAGCTCCAGTTATCGATGTCCCTAGCCCGACAGTGCCTTGCAAATGCTCTGCACTTGCTGGATTCCTATAGTACAAATTATTTGAAGTCTGGATTGCCCTCTAATTCTTCTATGGAGGAAAATGATACAAGTGAATCACCATCTTCAAAGAATTCAAATCTTAAGAACTTACATGGCATTGATTCAAAGGCTTTTTCAGTAACAGTAGGTTTAGGTCAGATTAATTCTAATGGGGACACAAAAGAGCAAAAAGGAGGAACGAGTCAAGAACTGGTTCAGAACTCTCTCTCCTATTATGAAGATGTCTGTAGAAGAGAAAATCAATTGGTTAAACAAGCTGTTCTTGCTAATTTAGCATATGTGGAGCTGGAATTGGACAATCCTGAGAAGGCACTGTCAGTTGCAAAATCTCTCTTAGAACTTCCTGAATGTTCCAGAATTTACATCTTTCTTGGCCATGTTTATGCAGCAGAGGCTCTCTGCTTGCTGAAAAGACCAAAAGAAGCTGCTAAGCTCTTATCATTTTATCTGTCTGGGGAACACAATGTTATATTGCCTTTCAGTCAAGAGGACTGTGAGAAATGGCGAGTGGAGAGTACCTGCGAATGTGAAGAGGTAAATGGAGGACCCATTGCAGCCAAGAATAATTGTCTCAAGGACAAAAGTATTGATTTCCTCAAGCCAGAGGAGGCACGAGCAACAATTTATGCAAATTTTGCAGCAATATCAGTGATGCAGGGCGACTTGGAGGAAGCGAACATACTGATTTCACAGGCATTATCCATATCACCAAACAGTCCAGAAGCCACTCTTACTGCAGTTTGTGTGGATCTCTTGCTTGGTAAGCCACAGGAAGCTCTAGCCAAATTAAAACGGTGTAGCCGCATTAGGTACCTTCCCAGTGGAGGACTAATATCGATTGAATCTTGAGTCTTGTATTATGTGGTTTTACATGCCTGCCCAGACTCTCAGCGTTAGTTAGCAGGTAGCATAATCATTCCATAGCATTTGTAACATATAGAAGTTCAATTAAGATAATAATTTTTGTGATTCGTTTTCTTTACAATTCTCAAATTTAGGGTCACTTGTGTTTTGGTTGGTGCTGGTGCTGCCCACCTTTGAAATTTGAGGTGTAGCGGAAATCTGATTCGGATTCTGTTTTTATAGGCTATTTTAGTTTATTTTTCGAAAATAGAGGTCATGTGCTTATATTTGGAAAACTGAAAAGTTTATATTTACTTTGGAATTCCATTTTAAATCTGATAGTTAATCCATGTTACTCACTCCCGACCTGGTGTATTTTTATTCCCATGATTCATGATTGTGTTCTTGTGACTTGTTTTATATTGTAGAAGCCCTCTTTTTGGAAAAATAAATCCTATTTTCGTTTCTTCATTATTGTAATGAAGCACATCAGCTACCAACTAATGCAACGATATAATCCTACTAGTAGAAAGTAGAATCACACATGGAATCAACTATTTAGTTTGGGTTGTAGCCTCATACGGGAAAGTTTTTACTTTATAATTTTTTTATCTCTCGGATTCAAAATTATATCTTTATTTGAATTGAAATCTTTAAACAATTAAGGGTTTTCCTGAGAATTGGATTTTGGAGGGGAAGGAAGGGAAATAGAAGACTTGGAGTAATCTTATAAATAAATTTTATAGCTCACAAGTCTTCACCTTCTTTTCTTTCTTTTCCAAATATAACTCTCAAACTAATCCTAAATTGTTTGAGAAATAATAGTTCATGGAAGTGATGTAACTCTTCCATGTAATCGTTTTCACAACATTTTAATTGAAGACGGTATTCCCCCCTTAATCAACAAGTTAACAATAATAAAGCAATCAATGAATATTGATAATTTGATTTTTGTACTCATTTACATCTAATATATTTATTTTAAATATTCATATGGTATATAACAATATCTAACCATACTTACAGCGAGTATGATGGATTTAATATGTATACACTCACAGTATAAGTGTTTTTTACACTGTCAGTAAATCATTCACCGTTGATTTGTTAACTACCATTGACTCTTAAACAAAAGTAATACAAATCAATAGTGTATGATATGCTGACAGTGTAAAGTTCAGTGCACGGATTTTAAACTCGAGTATGATATCCACACAACTATCGTATTTAAAGTGTAAAATAACTTGTACCAAAATAATATTTTTGATGTGTTATATATATGCTAGCAAAAGCGTGTAGCAATTTAGGACACGATGTGACAATAGATACATGTATAAAACATTTTCAGTGTGTGTTGCAAGACGTACTTGCAAAAAGTTGTCGCAATTTTAATATGTAAATAATTTTATTTTTCAATGCAAACTAACATATTTTTCATCCTTAAATAATGTCACAATGACATTTGTTAACGTTCACATTCTTTAGTGAAATATAGGACGCTGCCATTTTAGTGAATTTTGGTGTAGTATACTGCTTTAATTTTATGTCATTTTTTGTTATACAATATTTTGTTTTTTGTTTTTTGTTTTTGTTTTTTGTTTTTGTGGTGTATATTGAAAGTAGCATTTCTTAAATGAAAGATTCAAACGAAACCAAAACCAAAACCAGGGTTTCTATTTATGGAGGGTGGAATCGTACCTCAATTTTGTGTCCCAAATTAACCCATCAAGGATCTAGGAAAAATCCAACAAGTTGCGAAATTCACTCTGATCAAGTACTGAGGAATCTACATATATATGCCCCACAAATTTGTTTTAACATTTTTTCTATAAGTTCAAGAGTTTGATTAGCTTATCTCCATTGAAACAAATATTACTCAATAATATAAACACGAATCTGTTCTTCAACAAAGTGCAATTCATATAAATATTTGAACTGAAATCTCACAGAGAATTAAGCATCTAAGCTGCAACAATCTCAATTTAAAAACAAATGGTTTTACAAATAATAGTAATAATAATAGCAAAAGAAGCAACAATAATTCCATTAATAATGAAGAGAAGAGAGAGAAAGAGTGGTTGGACATCCTCTCATGTCTATAAATTCTTCCTCAATACATTAACCTGCAAAACACAGATAGTGACATTCAATGAGACAGATTTCATGTTCACGGGTATAAAATAGGACAACAACGTTAATAATTGAAATATAAATCAAAATTCCATGTGATATACTTAGTGTAAAAGGAAAAGGAAGAGAAAATAATTGCTGAATGATTAACGTTACTATTACAATGTTGTTGAATTTAAGAATCTATATTTCAATAGCTAGCTTGGGAAGTTATGGTTTTTGGACAAAATCTCTAACCTTTTACTCCTTGACAGAAATATGCATGTCCTATCATTATCATCATGACCATGATTTCAATAAAATATTTGGCTTCTCAGTTAGTATAAGGTTAAATAGGGTCACTATTAGCTTCTCAATTTAGAGAGGGTTAATGATAATCATGCATGTTATTAGCTACTTCCAAAAAGAAATAACATGGGTTAATGATAAGGAGGACCTAATAATTGAGTATTAAATACTTCATTTTCTAATTAGTCTGGTTCTAAATCTCATCAACATGAGCCAAAGGAGTAATTGTTCTTGACACTGATTACAATAAAATTTTCATTTAATATTAAAGATGTGTAATGTTAGAGGCTAATAATCAGAAAGAATATTTAACTACTTTTATTAAAGTGGATTCTTAAAGTATATGCTAAGGAATTATTAGCAATAAAAGAGTAAATATGTTTAATCTTTTAAGAATTTAAAAAACACATGGGGGAATGATTTATTGTTTAATAGTTGATATGATATATGTATATAGAACAAACAAAAATGTTATCTGTGCTGTAAATCTAGCATAGACACTTGCACCTATACAAAAATCCCATTCAAAGTGTTTGCGAAAACATAAATTAGGGTTTTATGGGGTTTAGAGAGACTTACACAGTTGAGATTACAGTGAACAAGTGTAACCAGGAGGAGGAGACTTTCCACAAGCCACAAGAAGCTGAAGAGCAATTGGAACATAAATGTTAAGATTCAGAAGCTTGAGCTTAAGAGTAGTGCAAAGACATGCTGCTGCTTCAACCTCAACAAGTCCTTGAAGCACAGGGCAACACTCATTCACTGCTGGGTCTCCCACCCCAATATGCACCAACCCACCTAGTAGATCCACACATGCACCCAGTTTCAGTGTATCAATTGAGCATGTTGCTTGTGCTGGTGACTTAGGTGGTGGGCATGGCTTATTCCCTCCTTTCCCTGGTGTTGTTGGTGGGTTCAGCACTGGTGGAACTGTTACTGGAGGAACTGTAACTGGTGGAATTGGGACAGGTAAAGTTACTGGTGGCTTCACAATAATAGGAGGGAGTATGTGTGGTGGTTTCACAATGGGAGGGACAATAATTGGAGGAACTATGTGTGGTGGTTTTACAATGGGAGGGATACTAATAGGGGGAACTATGTGTGGTGGTTTCACAATGGGTGGGACTGTGATTGGTGACTTGGGTTTTTTGCTTGGCTTGTGCTTGTTAGAGGGATTCCCACAATAGCCACAACCAAGAATGGGAGTGGCAGAGGAGATAAAGAGCATGCAAATGAAGAGAAAAGCATGGATCTTTGAGGAATACTCCATGTCTCTCTTTGTAACAGAGAGAGGGAGAAGGAAGAGATAGTAGTAATAGTAGTAGTAGTATAGTTGAGAGTGTAAGGTGGTGATATATATGAAGGGTGAAGGGTGAGGAAGAGAAAAAAACAAAAGAGGTAATAGCAAATCACGTGAAGATGGGGCTAGCTAGAGACTCATATGGCAGATGCTAAGTTTTGCTAGCTGGCAAATCTTAAGATACAAGTGTAAATGAATTCATATATACACGAAAATGTTATATCATATCATCATCATTATCATCATCTTATATATCAGAAGCTGCATTACTATATCTTATTTTCATTAGCTAGGTTACACTGCTACTTGCTGCACATATATTCATGAATCTTGTGCTTAAGTTGAAGCATGTGTTTGAGAGAAAAAGAACCCGGTGTAACTACAAGCTTATTTTGCTAATGCTTCATTTATTTTTATATATTTCTGTTATTTGTTTAATATATAGTATTTAAGTAATATTTGGAGACAATAATCATATTATATGCAACTTTATTTTGTTATGCAAAAGGATATACCAATCTCGAAAGATGAGTTTGACCTAGAAGACACACAAAAAAGAAAAGAAATGATAATCGTGTATTCTAGTTGCATATATCTCTTATTACATGATAGGAAGTAATAGTGCTACACCTATGAAGAAAGAAATTAGGGTTCTACAACTTGAACAAGATACAAAAATCATAAAAATGACTTTCTTATTTCCTTGGTTCCTAATAACCTTTTTACTTTAACTAGAGTGAAGAACCTATCATTACACTATTTATAAATACTCATGATTATTGATATCAAATCCACTTGAATGGTGCACCTTAATTGAAAAATTACAGTTTTGGTGTACCTTTTCTGAATATATATCAAAATGGTGTACTTTTATGACACTCGACAATGACATAATTGATTCATTTTATTTTTTTAAATTTCTCACACATAACTCAGCAATGAGGTGAGAGTTTTATTTTTTTTACATTTCTCCCATAAAATTCGGCAACCCAGTTTCACTTTTTTTTTTTTTTCTCTTCCTTCTTTTTAACTTTGCTTTTCTTTCTTTGCAATGTCAAAATCAAGATGAGAAAAACTCCCCCCACATTGCCGATTTAGGGGGGAGTGAGACAAAAAAATAAAACTCCCATGTGGGAGCCCATTTAGGAGTGAGAAAAGCAAAAAAAAAGTGAAACTCCCATTGGGTTCCCAAGTTTTATGGGAGAAATATAAAAAAATAAAATAAAACTCTCACCCATTGCCGAATTATGTGTGAGAAATTTAAAAAAAAAACTGAATCCACTATGTCATTACCGAGTGTCCTAAAAGTGCACCATTTTGATAAATCTTCAAAAAGATGTACCAAAACTATAATTTTTAATTTAGTGCACCGTTCAAGTAAATTTGCCTATTAGTGATTGTTGCTTCCAAGGTGAAAAGTAATTTAATCCATAGGAATAACTCTAAAACCAGCAAATATATCAGTGGTAGTTAAAAAATTGGAACTAGGATCCTTTTAAAAAAAAACATATGTCCCATGTTCTTAGTTAATAGTATTACACCTAATAACATAAAATTAGTAGTTTTTATTTTTATGAATTTTTATTTTATCTAAATATCACTTTTTAATTGGTTGGAAACTAAATTGTGACAGTTAGGAACAATGATCTGTGTCCAAAAAAATTGTATCACAACTACACTTAGTAAAGAAATGTATAGTACTGTAATAACTTTAAATCCAAAATGTATCAAAACATTTATTCTATCGAGGAGCCCTCGTCACATTTACTCTCTAATTAAGGATCAGGAATGTACTAAAATCTTAACGCATGGGTGATGTAAGATTATATATACTTCAGGTTTTAACTATAAAATTTGGATTTATGACCATAATCACATAGACAATAAATGGGTGGGAAGATCTAGATCAAAAGACCAAGATTCAATTATTGTGAGCAACACTTATTAGGAGGAGCAAACACACATTAAGTGAAAGCAATTAGTTACTTATTTATGAGGTCAGAGGATACCTTAAGTAGTACAAAAGAGAATAAAAATTATTATTCAATATGTTGCACGCTAGGTAGGATAAAGATCGCATGTTTCGAATGATATCTAATTTCCTGTCTCGACCCAATCAGAATGTTAATTTCTATTACTTTTTATTTTTTAAATTTTATTTTATGTAATAATATGTCATTGTCTCGGGATAGAGAATGTGACACTATTGGAACAAGTGAATGATCTCTGTCCCACTAGGCAAGACATCTCACAAAAATCAAGAAGTTCTTAAATCTTAAGTAGCGTAATGAGTGATAATCAGGAAGTACAGTTTTTTCCTTTAGTTTTAAAGGTAAACTTGTCTTATCATTATAAACATAAAAATACAAATGTAATAACATATTATATATTCTTTGTTTTTTGACATGAGTTGCATCTGGAGTCTCATTAGTTATAAAGAGAGTATAGACTTTGAGTTGAAAGTAAAACTTGAATTGGCAATACACATGCATGCATTAGCATTACCCTCATCAGATACATATTATATTCTTACATTTTCTTATTCCTTTATATTCAAAATTAAAAATGACCCTGTGATGTATGTATGATTAGGTATATGGTAAAGTCACCAATGACTAATATATGGACCCTGATATTGGAATAACTTTTGACTCCAACACCTACATTCCCACAAATGTTAGATTATCAATTTCTAACCTTTCATAAATTCCTCTTATTGTCTACAAATTCCTGACAAAGAAAAGTGAGAAAATGAAAGAGAATGAGGTTGAATATATCAGGTGACCCGTATCCTATGTACCAGGTTGTCATATGTAACTGTAATTATCAATCATAGTATCACCAATTCAATAGTGGCCAATATACAATAAATACAAAAATATCTATTTTTTATAGCCAAATTTCCAACATAAAGTTGTGAAACTATTTAAATTTGAACTCCCTTACTCACATTTTATGTCATCTTTGATTGAACTATATATTATTTCGAGTGAAGGTTAGTCTTGTTGGTAATGTTTCAACTCATATCTTAAAATGAAGAGAAATTCAATTGATCCATTTACTCCAAGTCATCGTAGCCATCAATTCTATGGAAATCTAATGTTTTCAATTAGTGAATAATTCTAAATCATTAGATGTCCATAAATTGATGGTTAAGATGAGTTTGAGTAAGTAGATCCCCACTCAGTTTAAAAAACTTACTCTTAGAGTAAGTAGATCCCCACTCATTCATAAATAGATCAGTAAAACGCTCATAAAAGTATGAGACATATTTCTGAGCAAGATGAATTTCCAAAACCCAACTCAGCTAAACTGTGGGGGAAACAATACAGGTTGGCAACCATGTGAGAAATGGTGGTTGAAAGAATATTATAGGGAAAACAAAATTATGATTTACATATAAGAAAAGAGAGATAGAATAGCAAGTTTCAGTTTGAGATTTAATATAATTGATCTTTGCCTGTCCCTGATAGGATACACTATAATTGAAAGCCTTCCATTACTTTTTCTAAGATTCTAAGTCCGTGAATGATCTCTCCTTGTTCTGATGTCATCTCTCTCGAACAAGAATCAATAGAGAGATAAATACTTGATTTTATATGTGTTTTTAATAACAAAAGTATTATTACATTATATATAAAAGGATAAAAATATTTTACCATGTTATTGTTTCATTTATTTTTATAGTATTTTTCTCTCTGTTAATAGAAAACACATTTCATTCACTACCAGATTATCCTTTCTGTGCTATTGTAGTAAGCTTGCATGTGAGTGTTTGGTTTGGATTTTTTTTCTTAATTGTATGGAGAGTTAAATGTCACACAATAACACACAAAATATAATATGTAATAATATTTTTATCTTTTTGTTTACCATAAAATCATATATTTGTCATTGAATGTAAGTAAAAACAATCACTTGCACAGACTATAAAAGTTACCATGCATTTAGCCATAGATCCCAGACAAACTATAAGCTGAATGCTAGTGAGGCTTTTCGATATATGTAAATTGCATGCCAAAAGTATCACAGATTGGCCAAATTTATGAAACATACTTCGTGGTCTCACTTAAAAAACTACAAATTTATTGTCTGTGTCTTAATAATTAAGCAAAGGATGTAGTTATTACCGAGCCAAGAATACAGATAAATTCTGAATAAGTAAAAGTAATTCGAGTATGATTTGGTATTACTGTAATTCAGTATTACACTACAATTATAGAGTGACGTAATTGTAGTCATATCATATAATGCGGTCTGCAATTTCAAACATTGATGAAACCCATTATTGAGAATTTCCCTTAACCTTCAATGAAGTTAGATGGTAAAAGTACATAGATATTTTACCACAGAATTGTGGTCGGGGACAAAAAAACATGGAACCAATTAATGATAATTTGTCATATAATGCTTAGTTTTCCAATAAAAAACTAATGATTGCTATTTATTCCATGAAGAAAATGGCACGTTTCAATGGACTTACAATCACTACCATATGAGAAATCGATCGATCCAGATGATATGTTTATCCATATATGAACTTGTAATTGTACTGTAAATATTTTTTTGTTTTTTTTTTGGAGGATTTGCTATATATGATTATCTTTTTTTATATAACCTGATATAATGACACATGGGGTCACGTGGCCATAGAGATTCTTGTCTAAAATTAAAATACTTTTTATGAAAATTATTGATATGTGTTAATCATCAAATAGCATAGCAATACACTAGAGCAGATCTTGTCAGATAACCAGAACTAAGTACAAATTCTACAGTGAAGCATAACTGCGTGGGGTATATTTGGCATATATATGGAGGGTATTTTTTTTATTATATGGTGGAGTACAAGGGCTATTTCTTTCAACCCTTATATCATAGCTTCAACATATATTACATTGTATTTATTAAAATATAGTTGTTTATCCTAAAGAAAAGTGGAGATTTTCAATCTAACATACTCAAATATATGATCAAAGTTAATTACCAACCTCCCTATTAAACATTACAATATTTCTATGGAGGGATGGTTACTCATTAGTGATTTATTACACGGTTAGAGTAAAATTCACATGTCAAAGTTTATCATACTCATTAAGATGCAACATAATGTGTGCAACTCTAGTGGCTAAACAAAAAATGTGACTAAACTGAATATATCAAACTCTAGCCAAGATGCACTGAATACCTTCATTATTGATGATGAATATGGGACTATTCTATGGAATATACTTTCATGCATAGGATTTTCTTAATTTAATTAATATTGTCTTCACCAATTTGTTAGGGTCTCTTTGTAAGTTGATATTTGAAGGATAAGAGAGAGAATGAAAAAATTTAGAAGACATAAAATATGCTAATAAGATGACTCTCAAATTATCCATATGACCGATAAAAAGTTGGTATGTTGATGTAAGACAAAAAACATAGAATAACAAGATATCTTTAGTGAAGACAAATTCTTTTTATTAAGATGCGACTTTTATCTTATTAATAATTAAGGAGTTCACAAACGATATGTTAGTTTAGTAACATAAAACCCAACTAAATTATCTAATATTATATTAGATGAAATATTTAATTTTTATAAATGACAATTGTTGAATGAATATTCACATATTTTAAAAGAGATTAGTTATTAACTATGAGGTGAGTGAATACTCTCGATTATAATAAACAATTGAGGAGTTCAATTTAAATATAAATTATGCATTTTATTTATATTTTCTAAGCTATGGATCATGTGCAAAGCATTAGATCCTGCCACTCATGCCATCAACTTCTAGACCCTTCAATACATTTGTAATATCGGCTAAAATATGTTTCCTGGAAATGAATCGTGAATTGGTTCTCTCGTATAAATTTGTGGTTCTTTTGCGAATTGAGAACGAACCAGATTTTTACATACAGTTTAAGTAAAAGAAAAGAATAATAATTGATAATGTATACTCACTTACATGAATGAGTTCAACAAATAATAATTTTTAACTGTGAGTATTTTTCCTATGGTGTTTAGTCAAACCTACAAGAAGCAACACTAAAAAAGACTATGTAGAGAGCTATATAAACTCTACTAAATATACCCTTAGCATACCTGTTAAATTTAACAGGTAACATACCGTGTACTACTTGCTTTAACAATCTGAACCAAAAAGGAAAAACATATACATGATCTAGATTCATTTAAAGAATGTTGCAGCCCAAGCATGCCAATAGAGTAAAAGAGATAACCATCTGTAAATTTATCTTCAAACACATAAATGTTATGTACAATAAAACAAGCAATCTGAAAATCTTAAACACAAGCCAAAACATGTGGAGAGAGTGCCATAAAATAAACAAGGATAAACACTAGAACTACAAAAGATACTTCTGGCAGTGATCCATGATATTTTAACAGAAACTGGGATGGTATTCACTTATGGAGTAAATGGGAAATGTTAACAAGGGCATGTATTGGTTTAAAAAATGATTGAAAATGTTAACTTGAAGAGAAAAAACATATTTTTACAAATTGAGAAGTGTTGGAACTTAATTTCCAAAGATAGTTTCCTTTGATATCCTTAAACAATACTCATATACCTTGTTAATATTCGAATTTATGAAAAGTGAGAAAGATAGAATAATTATATTAGGGGCTTCTCTAATGGGATTTACTTAACAACTACAATGAAAATCCAAGTTAATCTGTTTTAGAAGGGAACACACAAATCTGAAAGTTTATATAACCAATCATTTGGGTTGTTTGCATTACAACGTTCTCATCCTTTAGTATCTCCCACTGAAAGATAAATGAATTTCAGGAAGGAAACACATGTTGCACATTTTACTAGTTTCTAACAACTCCCAATAGGTTTTGAATTCACCCCTTGGGTTAAAAAAACAAACAAGATTAAATTAAATAGTTGTACAAATATCTTACAGAATATAACACATTACACATGCCAAAAAATGTTCCACAAAAAAAAAACATTTCAATTCTCAAACTTGACGTATTTCCATTGGATAAATGTTGTATCAATAATCAAATAACGAATATACCACCCACTATATGTAGGGAAACGGCAACTGAAAACAATACTTAGAAGAATAATGCCCTTCTGAAGTGCTAAAAGTAATCAATCGGAAATAAAAACAAATTTTAAGTGGCTTGAATCAAAAAGCTGATCAACATCACCTTATACATATAAAAATCATATGTTCAAAACCACCCCCTGCAGATTATTCAAAAAGAATTTGACTCTAACTATCTATGGTACACACAAAATATACAAGTCTGTATTCTTCATGTCTCCAATCTCAGAATCAAGAACGGAGGTATCCGTGTATCTTTCTTCCTTGAGCTTATTGGATTGAATGTCAATATAAGGATTTGTTTCCGGAAGAAATTTCTAGATGTGGCCTGTATATGGATTGTATGATTGAACAGGCATACCTGAGCCATATGGGTGGACAGTGGCCCCATAAGGATTTCCGAAAGGATTTCCAGATGATTGGTGAGGGGCCATCATCATGTGCTGCTGCTGCTGATGAAACATGAAAGCCTGCTGTTGGTTGGAAATAGCTGCCATCTGAACAGAAGGTGGAGCTGCCATTGTATTAGAGGCGAAAAATGGATCGTGCATTGTTGGTTGCATCATGCCTCCCATCGACGCTTGCTCCCATGGGTTATAGCTGACATTTTGGTTGTTTCTCCTGAGTGCATCATCATATAGGCTGTCTAGTGTAAGTTTGTCCAGACCTCCAGCCTGATTACCCAAAAATGCATCATTCCTTAGCAGAATAACAAATGGATGTAAATTGAGTTTATTATTTTAGAAGAAGGCATACCAGTTTGCTAGCTGTCGCAGCACTCTCATTTGAACTAGGAGCTGTAACAAGTGCCAATTCCCAGCCTGTAGTTCCATTTGCTTGAATTGGAACAGCAGGAAGTGGCTGATCAGCTGAAACAACGATAAACAAGACATCATATGAATTGACACCAAGATGCATACTTTCAACTATTTTAATTATCAACCGGAGCATTCAAATCTCAACTGTCAACAATGTGCTGAAAATGAAAAACAATGCTTATATTCACATATATGATTGATTAGCCACTAACAATTGGGAGGTTTAAACCTACTAATGTGATCTAGGAACCAGAAGTGCGGGATAACAAGCTCTTATTCAACATATTAGCAAAACGGAGTAAAAGGGAAAATGAATTACCAACAGGGACAATTGCTAAAGCCATGGCATTCTTCTCTTCCAACTTTAAAGCAGCAGGAACAGAGTCCTCCAAATTCTAGGTAGAAGACAAAAGGACAGAAAACTTAAGTGTAACATCATACAAAAAACAGGGCACACAAAAAAATTCCCATAGTACTTACCAGCAAATCAGGTGGTGATTGAACTGGTGGTGCTTCCACTTTCACAGGTTCAGGTGGTGGAGGTGGAGTGGGTGAGGGTGGAAGTTCCTCCTCTTCTGATGTATGTTTGTATTCAATAGCCAAGACTTCTTTTGGAGAGCAAATTTTGTTTTCAGCAGCCTGCATTTGATTGACATAGAAGCATTGGTCGGTAAAAAATATTTGGTAGCAAACGAATATTTCTTTCATTGAGAGGTAGAAGCATTCTGAAGTTACAGGACAACAATAACATATGAATATTGCAGTGTCTGGAAACAAATGAAAAGGAAAAACAGTATGCAAGTAACAACCATGTGCAATTACCATGCTAGCATTACAGTGTCCACACATATATGAAATTTCTTGCCAAATAGACAAAAAAAAAATATCGCACCAAAAAATGTGGCATGTAAAATGGCACAGACCGTTTTGATGTTCCTTAAAGTAATGGAAGAGATTCCGAAATGTTTTGATGGGTCAAACAGAAGAGCTCCAATAACTTGATGGAAACAAGTACAACATATTAGCTTCAAATTTTCAGTATATACCAACATGCCAGATATCAACAATGCTTGAAACAACTTTTTTCTTGCAAGAAAATACAATCTTAAGTAGCAACTACATATACTACATCTTTGGCACTTTATGATTGCATCGTAACATAAAACTTCATCCATACCTGATCCTTGCGAACTACCAATCCCTGGGGAGCATCTTTCACATACTCTTCCATGGCTTGCAGAAATGACGAAGGAGGCTACATATCAATAACATGTGCACTTAGTATTATGTTTCATAAAAGTCATTGAAAAATCTAGCTAAAGTGTCATTGGTATAATTAAGCATGATACAATATCAACGGACCTCCTCAACTTTAATAAACTTCTCTTCACTTCCAATATCAAGATTACGACATATTTCATAAAACTCTGACAGTCTCTCAGCCTGGATTCACATAAAGGATATTAAAACAAAACTGTCTTGATAAATAAACTTAATAGGAAAAAAGTTGCACAAGAGATACCTGCTGTCCAACAGTCCTGTATATATCAAGAGCTTTCAGAGCATCATGGCGTTGCATCTCAAAAAACTGTAACGGTATTCTCATAAATACTCAGAAATTTAAACATCAAGCTTCAAATCAATTGAAGATACCATACATACCTTATCAACCAGGTTGACTGTGCCATCACTAATAGCTTGATAAATTTTAATGCTTTCCGAAGCAACCTATTGGCAATATAAAGTACACTTAAAAAAGGTGATGAAAGCAAAAATTATTAGAGCGAGTATGGTTAAACAATTGACCTACCATCGAGAGTGATAAATGAATGATGAAGTTATGTACAGCTGCCCCTTGTGGCTGCACCACATAAATGTTAAAACAAGTACAGTTATAATGCAGCCGGCATTGCAAAGTTTGTTCACTAAAACACCAATTCTGAAATGTTTGGGTCAAAATTATCTCACTTGAATTACTTGTACTGAAAGCTTACCTGGCAACGAAGAACTCGTAAGAGAAGTTGTTGTAAAGCTGGCAACTGCGTTAGCAATTCAGCTGTATCCAAATCTTTGGTCCTCTGAAAAAATTCACAACTATTGAATTTTCCTCCTATATGTATTTTTTTATAAAAAAACAGAAGTATGGATGAAAACATGAGATGAAATACAAATCACAAGTGAAGGCTTCAGATTATTCAACTACATACATTCATGTAAGAAACTAAAAAGGGTGGACCGGTGCACGAGACTTCCACCTAGTGGTGTCTGGGGAGGGAAGAAGTACATAGCCTTACCCTCGCAAGCGAAGAAGTTTTTTCCTGGATTTGAACCCATGACCTTCAGGTCAGAAAGCACCTTACCTTCGTGCCAAGGCTCACCCTCTCGAAGTAAGAAACTACAATCTTAAAAATTGTTAGAAAACAAATGATGAAAATTTTAATTACCAAACGTTCTGCCTCAATGTCATGCTTCAACACACGAAAACATTCCAGCCTTTCCTCCAAAAATAACGCATAAGTGCGGACCCATGCAGAATAATCCCATGCTGAGCAACAAAACAATGAATGAAATCTATTCAGCCAACAAACATAATAATGAAAATGATATAAATCGATGGTGGTGCGAAAGACAAGGAGGGCACCATTGGGGCTGGAATCATCTTTGAAATGAGACATATTGAGCATATGACTTCTACTTCTGCCATAATTAATTAGTTCTTCATGAAATGTGGGATCCACTTCCCTCAGAGCACGGTGAATAACAATTAAAGTCTTCAATGCAACCTAAGGATAAATTACTTGTCAGTCAATCAAATAAAAGCAGCACAAACATGCTCGGTAGCGAGTTACACAAAAACTACAGAAGGGCAACAACAAAATTATACAAGAACTTCAGAAGTTGGCATGAAAATATAGTGCATACAAGTATCGTAGTTTCAGAATGAGATGACAAGTGCATATGTTTCTCAGTTCAAACAAGGTAGTATGCATGAAATGATTAAAAAAATTCCATACTACTGATTGAGAAGGCCATGAAAAACATGTCTCAGATTTTGGTTAAACAAAAATAACTTGAAATTTCTTTTTTTCATTCCCCTTTTATTTGGCTATAAGCCTATAAGTTCACATGTGATGTCCAAGCCACAGTCTCCAGAAGCGAGGACACGGAATAATAGTTCAGTAATATGACTTATAGATGAAATATTAAGTGAATGCATTAAAATAATTTCCATCTCTACATAAAACAGACAAGGCCTAGTCAAATCACAGATTTAATCAGCTATCTATTGAAGAAGTTCGAAGACATAATAATGCACTCACCGCCCAGTTATGTGTCCTTGACAATCTCCTTGCAAGAGCATGAATGCAATATGCAACATCAGCCCGAGGTCTTGTAGCTGAGATTGCTGAAAATATTGCTGCAAAAGAAATCACCGAAATACTTGGAATCAAATCCCTAACTTATCCAACAACTGTTCCTCCTACAATCTACAATTATGTAATGAATACCATAAACATAAAATAAGTCGTAGACGGATCTGTACAAAATTGATACTTTTTTTTAAAAACAATCATAACGAGACAGAACAAACCCCTAATATGTTTTTCCTTTGCCGGACGTTCAACATGATTTGTGGCTCTAACTATAGCAATGTCCAATTCCTGCAATACAAAAAACCAAATTAGAACAAAATCAAAATAAGTGAGTGAAAACATCAAACCCAACAAAGCATGTGCAAATTGTTTAACTTTTCTACCTTGTAATCACTGTTGACTTTAGCCAATGAAACTGTTGTGGTGTCCTTAAGAGCTCCGAGTGCTTTTCTCAGACTATTCTGCGAGCCACCGGACATCCTCTCCTTCTCTCAATTACAAAATTCTGCCACAATACAAACAAGACCTTGGTCATTCATTCCCAAATCTCACTCCCCAGACCCTAAATGGTAAAATAAGTGAAATATTCTAATATCATATGCAGTTTATTATATGTTATATTTTTTGTTTAAACAAAGAAAGGAAGAGGGCGAGTCTCGGCACAACAGTCATGGATTATTCGTTTGCGAGGTAAGACTATGTACATCGACCGGAATATAATTAAGTGTAAATTATAAATCTGACTTAAATTGAAGTTGATAAGATAATTATCATGCTACCATGTACAGATCCAAGTAAGGAAACAATCATGAATGATAACCAACCAAGTTCAGAATAACAACAAAGGTTGAGTTAAAGCAAGAACTAAAAATGAAGAACTAAAAGAGCAGCATGCTAAAAATGGAACAAAAAGATAGAAAGTAAAAAACAGAGGGTGAGCATAGTGAATATAATTAGAAATTAAAATGAGGATTTACCTGAACCAAAATCGAAGAGAGAAAGAGGAAAATGAGAGAATGAGAGAAAGAGAGAAAGAGAGTGTGATAAAAAGAGAGAGAGAGAGAAGAAATATGAGTTGATCGTCGGTGTCTAACACGCCGTTTTATTATTTCTTTCCTTTTTTATTTTACTTATGTATTTTCTGTCGGAATGAGAATAAAATACTAGTTATTAGGAATATAGTATATGTAACTTGTACAAATCTCTTGTTATATTGGCATTTGATCCCATGTCTTTCTTTGTAGTTGGGTCACATCTTCTATCTCATAATATTTATGAGTTATGATTGATCAAAAAATTGTTAGTAATTAAATTTTTAACTTGAATATATTTTTTCAATCAATCATAATTTATAACACATAAAATAACACAAGATAAGAGACCATAGATATGTTCCTCTCTCTATTCTTGGTCTTTTCTGCCAACCCTCCTATCACTTTCCATTAATCTTCCTTCTAGTAACAAAACAATTCTAATTCTTAATAAATAAAATTTGGAATCATCTATATCTTATGTATTTATATATGCATGAGTGAACTTTAGTTATCTTACTTTTTCAGTATAAATATTTTTTCAATTGTTAGTTGTTAATATATTTGTATTTTTATTATGGATGAGACTCTATTCTCAATCTTTTATACTCTCATTGTCAAATCACCTTATAACTCATTTTTTGGTTGTGATGAGATTCGAACCTATAACTCCTACACTCTATTCCTTAAATATATTGTTAAGATAAGGATTTATATATACTCATTATATCATTTATCATTTCTTTAAAGAGTCAATAGTAGTTAAATATGAATGATGGATAATACATTAACACTAACTCGGGCATACATTTTTCTGTCTTTCATTTTACACTTCTTAATAATTTACATATTTAATATATATGTTTTGCATGAGTAAAAAAATTACATTATTTATTATTTGTGTATTATTATTTAGAGTATAAAATATATGTATCGATAGTGTAAAGATTTATACACACTCAGTGCATTATCTAACCTTCGTTTGCAATACTTTTAGTTAAAAGTCAATGATTTCTAAAAATCAATGATAAAAGATGAAGTGACAATGTAAAAAATATTTACACAGTTAGTGTATATATATTTTTTCCTATTATTTAAGAGTTAGTGGTAATAAACATTATTAAATTTGAATGATATGGACTTTATAAGAAACTTTGAATTATTGATACATATACTATGTTGATATGGTTGATTTTTGAGTGTTATACACGTGGACAGCGAAATACCTTCTTGCATCTAAGACCAAGAGGTATTAGCTGTGTCTCCCACCGACACCTTACGTTAGAATGAAGTATATTAGATTTTGAAGAATTAGAGAGTTTTCTTCATATTATTACGTAAATGCAACACATCAATTATTAAATTAGAGAAATTATATTTTGAACTTGTCAATGCAAACTAACTGTAATCGGTTTTTCCTTTTAATTATTTATTAATAAAGTCAAAAAGGGTTCATTCAGTTAAAATATATTCCACACACAAACAAAAAAAACTCACTTAATAGCATTAAAAAGTTGGTCTTATATTAAACTTAGCATATGTTTAATATAGATTGTATGTATAATTGTATACTACTCAGGTAAGATTTCAAATAAATAATAATATTTTATAGTACGTTTTTTTTAACTTATCTTATAGTCGAAAACAATAATTTAACAATAGAAGATAATCCTACCTTTTTGTTAAATTTTATGCATACAAAAAAAAAATTTAAGTGGAAAATAATTACTAACTTTTAAAATTTTCATGTAAGGCAAAACAAACAATTTAACACTGAAGATGAAGTTCCCTCAAAGAAAAATTTTAAAGTCTGTTTAGTTTGAGTACTTATTTGTTGTACTTTTTTTTTTGAATAACTTTATGGGAAGTAGTGTAGTGGATTGGAGCCACAAGATAAAATAAATTGAGAAAAAAATATATGGACTACAACTTAAGAATTTTGTATTATTACGTTGTTCGTAATTCATTTCAATTATTTTTGGATGTTAAATAAAAGTCATACAAATGAATTATATATTGATTATGTATAAATATTTATACAGTCAGTATATATATATTACACTTAAATAAATTAATTCCATGTTTTCCTATTTCTCTGGTATAGTGTTTGAATTAATAGAGAACCCTTTCTTCTGTATTGGTAAGAATTGATATTATTACATTCCAAAGAAAATGAAGATTTTACATAGTACTTTTGAGATATTTCACCAAATGAGTAAATAAACACTCAAACTATACGAGTTGAGAAAATGCTCTAGGCATAAGAAGATAGCTATGATTAATGTAATTACAGAAATTGAATCCACAATCATCCATAAATTGTTCTGATCATGATCCAATACTTACTATCAATAAACCATCACTCTGTATAAAAATGCTCCCATGGGGACACTCCACTATTTCAACTCATTGAACACCATTTTCTTTCTTTAGCTAAGGTAGCTTTTTGAAAAGTGCTTTCTAAGTCCATAAGCTTCTGATTGAAACAACACTGATTCCTAAGTTGCCAAAGTTGGTTGCAAATCATTGCTAAAGCATCTTAATCAGCCAGGTTAACAACATCATTCACTAACCTTCTGAAAGGGAGGTTTAATCCTTTCATTTGCTTCTAACACAAAATACCAAAGTTTTAAATAGAGATTGTAATCACCCTTCAGAAATTAAAACCTTTAATACCTTAACGTTTTGGATAAATGCAGCAGACATATACAGTTATGATGTTGACTTTAAAAAGCTTAACACATTGATGTCTATTGTTATAACAATCATGGACACAAATTTAAAAGCTACTTCTATTAGCAGATACACTCTAAAGTCTAAACCATACTCATGATCTTGCTAACATCAACCTAACAATTCAAAAAAATTTGGTTTTTGGGTGCATCCCAGAAAGGAGGGGTTTGAAAGGAATAGCTCTAAAAATACTTTATTTTTCATGTAAAAAAATTACAAATTCAATGTAACATAAGAACCACAAAATTTGTTTCAATACTAATGATACAATTGCTAATGTCACAACTCATTTCCTCCTAACACAACTTTAAAAGTTTGGTTGAAACTTAACATCAAGATCTCTTCACAATAGCAGTAGCAAAGAAAGGATGATGGCAGAAGGTAAAAGAAATATTCAAGGATGGGTCAAGGGCTCCTACACGGCAAATGACATTTAAGGCAATGCTGTTGTGCTCTGCTACTTGCTCTATTCTGCGTAGCTCTGCCATCTTGTCAGGGTCATTTGCAAAACTACTCTTCACCTCTTTCGCTATCCTCTGAGCTTCCTTGAAGTAATCACACATAGCCAGGGTCTGAAGGAGAAACAAACATGTAAATACCCGTCTTCGACAACGACAACTCGATGTTCCTTTAGTTTGATAAAACATTTGCAGTTTTTTTGTTTTCAGTAATAAAAAGGGTAGTAGCCCAGTGCACGAGTCTCCTGCACATCTACTGTCCCACAAAGTGTGTCACTTCATGTGTCACTGCTTGTGATTGGTTAAAAATATATATTTAAATTAAAATTTTAATAATTAATTATTTTTTTGACCAATCACAAACAATGGCACATGGAGTGGCACACTGTTTTGGGACAGCAGATGTCCACCCACTTAGTAAGGTCTAATAAAAGTGGATGTAAAGAGTCTTACCCTACAAGCAGAGACTATTTCTAGGATTTGAACCCACGACCTCGTGATCACTAAGCAACGACCTTAACGTTGAGCAGAGCTCACCCTCTTTTTTGTTTTCATTAATAAGGTAAAATGTTTGTGATTATTAAGCAAAACAAAAAATCAAAGCAATCTTTTTTTCTTAACCCAAGCAGGTACTAACAGTTATTAGAAGAATACTCACTGAGAAGTTAGCATGAACTGTTGATTCCTTGAATGACATGTATGAGACACGATCAGGAAGACAGGCTTTCTGTAGGAGCTCGAATTGCTGAATAAATATCTGGAGAAAAGTCTTTACATGAATTAAGTTGAAAATGAAAAAATTGATTCAAAACACACTTCAGTACTGCCCATTTTTATTGACTTAACCATGCACAAACTTTTCTTGAGCTACATATACATACTATCACCAAAATTAAGAGTTTACTAAACTTTTTGAAGCTTGGTTGTTTCTGGATCTGCATACCATAGAGAAACCTCCAAATGCATTATAGATAATTCATTGAAGGTTTCTTCTTCTGATCCTCAATTAAATTTCAGTATCCATATTTTAATAGTGTTGGGCGTAAAATTTAACTAAATAAATTCCTTAATTCCAGCAACAAAAATGTAGTCATGAGGAGTATGAAACAATAAGTCACTATCCCATGTTTGGCCGATGATTCCTTCATTGCAAAAGACCAAAAAAAGTTTAGAGCCCGTTTGAAAACTCAATCCAACACTAATAATGTAAACATTGAAAACATTCAACAGTGATGTTTATGATATTAAATATTAACCCCTCCTTTGAATAACATTTAAAAATAATCTTTTTGAACATTATGAGTTCAACACTTAATCTGTACACAATAAAGATTCAGTGCTGAGATTTAGTTTTCCCAAACACATCCTTGACAATGTTTTAACTAAGCTTTTAATATATGTGAAAATTGTATTTAGAAAAACAGAAAGCCTTACCTCATGTTCTGTACTGAACGGGCTTTGTGGTGGAACAACCTTGTGCTCATTCCTCAAAGCAGCGAACATCTAGAAAAGTAATCAAGATGCTGTCGCATGTAAGTTCGCTAAATTGAATTAAGTGACAACAGGAAAAAAATCAAAGTTAAAGTAAATACACATATACACATAATCAATATGGCCATGTTAATTTGGCAGAAAAAGACTTCTCAAGTTGGCAAAATAGAATTTTCAGTTTTCACCTACAGACTAGTATGTCCAAGAACTTACAGACCCGAGAGGAAAATTTCCAACTACACATATCTAAAACCACACTTCCAAGAAGAAATTGTTGAAGACATAATTATTCAGAAAAATAAGCATTATTACCATGCTTAACCCTTCAGCTAGATACATTTGGCTCTGAAGAAACAAGACAGCTGCTGGGATCTGATAATCCATTCCTGCATCCTTCGAAGAATCCTTTTTTTTCTTTGCCTTCTTTTTAGCTGATCAACATGAAGCTTAGTTACATATTGAAGTCAGAGCCGATGTAAGCTTATTCTTCTGACAACTAAATACACAATTACAAGCATACTGATGGTAAACATAGAACAAAGCATTTTCTCACACAAATGAATCACCATTCTCAATAAGAACTCGGATTAAATACAGTGTGTTACATACCTGCACCAATGCTCATTGCCATCCTGAGATTTTTTTTCTCGCAAAGCTTGATCAACACAACATATATATACCAGTATACCATGCAATAATCATGTGCAGTATAAAGTTCCAACTCAAATCCCAAAATGAGAAATCGAGAAGCTATCCAGTAAGTTTGCTCTTCAACCCATGCGAGAGTATGTTGGAATATTTTGAAACATACATTCTGCCAGAACAGAGCAATATTATAAATTAGCATATGGATTAATGTTTAGTGATAACGGCTAATAGACAATCAACCAATTTATGATATTGGTAAATAAACAAACCTCAGTTCCTGGACTATTTGAAGCTTCTATGAACTCCTTAAATGCCAGCTCCAGCTGTACAGCGGAATGCAAGAATGTATCAATAAATTCGGTTTATATGAATTTCTAAAAGTCATAAAATATATAAATTCATATTAACCACATAAGTTCAATCCCACAGCGAATACTGAAATGCCTCAACCATTTCATTTCTTCCCCTACACCCAATTTCTGCTATATATATATATATATATATATATATATATATATATATATATATATATAGAGAGAGAGAGAGAGAGAGAGAGAATGTGTGTAGCAACTCATAAGAAACAGGGGGGGGACAAAATACTACAATCAGCATTGAATGTAGCAAATTTTGAGGGCAACTTGTTATAAAAACATATTTGCCAATCCATTTCTGATTTCTGGGTCTTGTACTGAGACTATATTAATCACTAATAAGAGGAAAAAACAACTCCCAAACTTAAATCCTAAAGAAAAAGGGGGGTGCGGGAAGTTCATAGTACACAATGGAAAACAAGCTAAGGACACACCTGCACAGAGGTGACACGCCAGTCTTGTAACATTTTCCCCAGCTTACGCCTTTGCCATGCAGCATTTGTACAAAGAATTTTGAGTAAATTTATCACTAACTGCATATGTAATGTTGTACAGATTAAACAAAGTGGCCAATGCAATAAACCTTACAACTTGTATCACCCTTTTTATGGGAAATAATTTATACTTGAATTATACTGTGATCGAGTCAGAAAATCAACATTAATTAAAAATCTAAACAAAATAAAACAGAAGCAATGTTGAGCCATGGTAATATCAATTAACTAAAAGAAAATGATAGTCATCATGAAAAGCACATATCTATAAGTGCTCAGGAACAAAGAATGAAAGGACTTGTATAGACTGTCAATGGTATGGCAAACAGATCGGCTATAATTTCATTACCTGTCCCAGTTGCACCATAAATTGATTTTTCTGAATGTCATGATTCTTTGTGCCTTCAGGTAATCCAGCAGCTTTAGTAATTACAGAAAAAATAGGATCCCGCCCATACAGTTTCCCGTCTTGGACTAGAAGAAGCTGATAACAAGTTTTAAGGGTTGAGCTTGGAGAAGAGAGTTCAAAACAATAGTAGTAAGTAAAATTGTGGTTTCATGCATATCCAGTAACAGGCAAGGATATAGTGGAGTAATGGACCAAAAACATAGAGATGCATCAAGTCATCAGCAAGCCAATGAACAAGTTCTGCTAAAGTGCATGTGTTACGGGAAAGCAGGTGCTCAGCCATGAGTAGTAGTTCCTTTAATACTTTGATTCATAGGTATAATATAAGCATGGCTAGTGATGGCTACTCTAATGCTTTGTCTCAAATCGTAAAAACAGTGAAATATATATTATAGTATGTAGTGATATTGTAAAAACGTAAGTTTATGAGTAATACAGGCTTGTAATTACTACCCAATGTAAAATAACATATAATGAAGAAAAATTGTAAAATATTACTTCAACAGTCAACACATTAAGTGAAGTACAAGGAAAAAATTAATGTTCATAAAAGATAACATATATTTCTCTTCCTAGCTGTCTCCTAGGAAGACAGTTGGGAAAAATCTATTTGACAAACATCTAAATTAAATTGTTCGTCTATACAGAAGAATCACTTAAGTAGCTAATAGTAAGACAATAAAGAGACAGCTCATCAAATGAAGAAGAAATAAAGAATCCATGAAGATCCACCTGAAGATGAGCTCTAGAAACCAAATCAGGTTGAGATTTCTGGAATTTAACCACAAAAAGAAAAGCAGCCTCCAATGACGGGTCCAATGAATAGGAACATATAATGTCAAGATCTTGAAGAAGTTTCATATAATAGTCAAGAGCCTGGGAGATATAAAAAATAAACATTATAATAATGGAAGTTTTATGCATTAAAAGTGACACTCTAATGAGTTACCTTTTCCCAACAAAGAATCTTGATTGCTCGTGGCGGTGTCGGAGCTGATAATCTAGAGTTTAAACTAGCGTCAAATCCAATTGGTTGACAACCAGATGCAGTTGTGTTGTCTATGTTTTGCTTAGACATTTCCTGGGCACTAGCTCTAAGAAACTCCGAAGATTTTCGAATGTGATCAATCTCTACGATGCAGGAAGCTACGTGTTTTCTAGCCAACTCCAAACCTCTTCCTTGGGGTCGTTTCATAGACATCAAAAGATGGTAAAAATGCTACAAGAAACCCAAAATGTGGCAAAAATCAGTTAACGCAAGCTTGCTTAGTTGACAACAAAGAGTTGAAATAGCAATGGATGCTAAATGTTCACAAGATGGAAGCACAAATACACTAAATAAACAACAAATAACATTACAGTTGGGAAAAGGTATTAGGATAAGTCTAGTTGGAGCCTCAGGTAGTGAGCAGAGATCATATGTTCAAACCTCCATGCCACCATTGTGACACAGAAAAAAAATTGTGACAAAATAATAATGAAAGGGTACTGAAAGTTCCAGTTATAGGTACCCCAGTTCTAAAGTCGAACAGTGGATATTAGCATTAGGAATAGGACATCCTCAACTTTCTTACTTGAAACTTAAAACTAATCTAATCAAGTAAAGTTGAACGCCTATATACTAATTTTAGAGTCTTTATCACCTCATCTTTGATGTGTGTGGATTAAGTACATATATTGCGAAGGTATGCTTATTAACAAAGAAACACAACTTATGTTTAATGCATAAGTAAACTATGCATGAGAGTAGTTCTGTATTATTTGCATAACTTAGAAGAGAATAAACATAGGATAAAACCTTACGAAAACGTAATCGGCATAACAGCGCTTTACAGTAGCCTTCTTCCAGATCAGGATTACTTTGAAGTGTCTCAATATCTGCAACCAAATAGCCCACAGCTCAATTAAAAGCTTAAACATATGTTGCACCCTTTTAGAAAATTTTTGCAGGTCCAGGTGTTATGGGATTGCCTATGCTATCCAACCCCAGACTCCCTATTTCGATTTTTTTTGGAGTACTTCATGAGATAGCAAAGCAAAATTACAAGAGCAAATTAAGAAATGATCAAAACCATTGAACCTTATGACAATAGTATAATATGAACCGCCCAACATAAATAATAATGCTCCAGTTTCAACTTTCAACAAGCAATTACCTTCTGATACTCTTCTTTTTGATGATGAAACCTTACAAGCACGCAATTGGCGAGATATTGTTTCCTCAACTGCATTTAGCATTGATAAACACCTTTCATCTCTATCTTCACTCAAAGGAAGGTCATATGTCATGGTAAATAGATCCTCTTCCTGACACATAAATATCACCATTTTTTAACAGAAAAATAAGGAAATGCTCTGAAAGAATATGATCTCATAATGAAAGGAAAAATAAGTATAGCCATATGTTAGGAGTTGGGAAATCAAATAATTATTGCCACATATCTGTAAGTCATTCATTCAGAGGAAGGCTGCATGTAACTATAAACTAGTAATCCTCTTGTGGCCAAAATAAATATCATAAAGTCTAATTCAGAAAGTGAGATCCAAATCATACATAATGGACATAAAGAATTTTAACATTCCATTCCAATCTTTTCTTCCAAAAGTAATTTAGTGAACGACACCAAAACAATAAATAATCACATTGTTCCAAAAGAAGAAAAACTATTAGTCATTTGACCCAATCAAAGAATTTAAAATTTCCGATCAGGTAACAGAACCAAAAGGAAAATACAAAAAAGAGCTGTAGAAATACTTTACTTCATGTGTACGTGTATCTGAGACAACAGAAAGAACTGCATTGCAGGTTGCACGAGTGACTTTACAGTATGAGTGCAACAGAGCATGTGATGATGTCCTTTCAGGCTGTAGGAGATAGAGGCAAGAATAGACAGTTTGTGCCAATGAATGACCCGTGTGCCATGTTGCCTGCCATGTCAAATGAAAACTAAAATAACTTGAAGGAAAACATATAACTACAACTTGTGCAGCACGGACAAAGATATTGAACACAAACAAATGTTACTGTTTGCATAATTTTAATGATTAAATTTACACAATTCTAATTTTCTGTTTGACTAAAATTTATGTTTGGTGGGGGGGGGGGGACAAGTTTGTTGAAACAAATATAGATGTATTAAAATAGAGAATATTTTTAAATAAAAAAAAGACAGCTTAGTGCACAAGAGTCCCACCTAGTGAGGGTAGATGTATGCAGCCTTACCCTATTTCTATGATTTGACCTCATGACCTCCAGGTCACAAGACAAGCAACCCTAAGGTTGCACAGAGGCCATACTCTAAAATAGAGAATAAATTATGCAAAAAATAAATGGAGAGCATATAATATCAAGATGGCATTTTTATCAGCCTCATCGGTATTTCTGTATGCATTAGAGAGAGAGAGATTTCAGTCTTGGAAATGATTCTAAGAAAGCGTAGCTATGCTTATAACCATAAAAGGTAAACAAGATGGCAATATCAACATGCACATAATATCAAGATGGCAAAGTGAACGTAAATGAAAATACCTCGCATGCTAATAGATGGTCCATGATGTCAATTGTGCAGAGAACATCAGTAGTTTTATCAGCACTAATAGGAACTGGAGCAGCACCATTCTCAATGGCTTCATCAAGAGAGTAGTATGTAGAAACAATACCCGAATCCATCTTTGGGTCCATTATCTAATAAAGTAACAACTACAAGTTAAGCATACACAGTACAAAAGACTCAGACAACAGCTTCTCCAAACAAAGAGATATATATACAGAACATTTCTTCTGCAGAAAGGCAAGCCCGCTATCTTGTAGCCGATTCTCTCGAATGCAGGTTAAAAGAAAACAAAAGCCCTCACTGAAACTGTATTGGGCAAGATAAAAGAATACCTCTACAGCTGACATCGCAGCGAAGAGATTAAAATTATCTCCATGAATAAGCTCTCCCTCTTGAAGATCTGTAACCAAGAAAACACAAAAAAAGAAGGTAAAGTGGCAATTCAACAAGACAAGTTGGTTCAAAAAAACATCTCTAATCAATCACAGCATCATTGCAAAAATATACAACAGAAATATCCAGTTTAATATAACACAATCTTGCTTGTTATTATTATTATCGTTAATTTATAGGAACGTTTATGTGGTGACCAAGTTAAATAAATAAATAAATAAAGTATTGAAGAAATGTAAATTGTAATGAGCATTCAGAAGCAGAAGCAATAAGCATTAGATAGAATATTAAAATAATAATAAGAATTAAAATAAAAAAGAAAGAACAAGAAAAGGAAGGACCTTGTGAAGCGGCTTTGATGAGGGGAGAAAGGTCAGCCCAAACGGAGTTATCACCGGAGGGAATGGAGTTAGGTTTAGGGACGGCGGTGGCAGTGGTGGTGGCGGTGTGATCCTCCGCCATAGGTTCCTCCGTGTAGGGTTGGGTTTTTATTTGCAAAGGCGGAGCAACAGTAACAGGTTAAGGACATATGAATGAAAGGGTTTAGGGTATCAACACCCTATATCACATGGATCATGGATCCGAATCATTTCCATTTTCTTCTCTTTTCCACTTTTTATCTAACTATTCATTCCAAATTTTATTCATTCAAAAACTAAAAATATATATCACTTAAATTAATTATTTTAGTATTTTCTTTATCATTAATTTTTAAACCATAATAAAGTATCTCCTCATATATTAGGAGATCAATTATATTATTCAATCATTAAAAGTATGACATGTGTAATGTTTTGTGTAGTTTTAAAAATAATTTTTTGTAGAAAATGATTAAACATAATACAATCATAATTTTAGTGGCTCTAGAGATACTTTATTCTCTTTTTAGATATTTTAGTTATTGAAAGTAAAATATATTCTCGTACCAATAAATAATTTATCTCCCCTCCGGACCTCCGGTCAGTATGACATGTGTATTGTTTTGATTAGTTTTAAAAATATTTTTATAGAAAATGATTAAATATGACATTTGTCATGATAGTGGTTAGAGAAAATAATTTATCTCATTATATCATGAGATATTTTATTCTCTTAGTTATTATCAATTTAATACATATAAAAATTTATCTTAAAATATCTCTATTGAAAAATACAAATTTCATTCTTTTTTGAATTTTATATATTATTTTATAATTTATTCCACCAAATAATATTTGATTCTTCTTCACGGTCAATTTTATATTTATATTTCATCTACTTTTTATTCTTCTTTATATACATGTTTATTGAATGATGTTACATCCACTTAATAAATCAGCCTAAAATTCCATGTGATTATAACAAATGAAACATGTTAGCTTTATCTTATTAGAAGAAGACGCATGTCATTTTCTTATAATTAGCTTTTCAAGGTAGTTTGTTATGAGAATATATATTTTGAGAGGAAAAAATGGATATACAAGCTTTTGCCTCAGAAAACATTTTAATTTCTCAACACATTTACCCAATAAAAAATCACTTCTTATTCTTTATCCACTAGGATAGCAATAATTAACATTATCCTAGTCTCCTCGATATTAATTTTTAAATTATATATGTCACTTTCTTGTGAGTAGAATATTGTCGGCACTATTTATGTTCCTCTAAGCTATACAAAAAAAAAAAGACGTGCATGGAAATGTTCTTGAGCCAAAGTCTGGGTTGAAGTAAATTATAGCTATGACACTTAAAAATGCAACAACAAAACTTGCAGCAAAACTCCACAGAAAGTTGTCTTTGAAGTTACTTTCTTCTTCTTCTGTAGCAGTACCAAAGGTACAAGATTCTAGTGGAGATCCACAAAGTAGAGGATTCCCTTCATAACTACTTGGTCCAAAAGTTGCAAATTGATATTTACTCTCAGGGGTTATACCAGATAGATTATTATGAGCCACAGAGAATAATGCTAAGCTGTATAGTTCTACCAACTTAGAAGGAATATGACCACTTAATCTGTTGTAGGAAATATCTAAGCTTTCCACATCCTTAAGGTTGGAAAATGATTCTGGGATAGACCCAGTTAAGTGATTGTTTGATATGTTTAAGGTATGGATACTGCTAAGGTATCCAATTTGTGGAGGGATTGAACCTGTTAACATGTTGCATGATATGTCTATTCCAGACATGTAATACAAGATATTTCCCTTGTATGATTCTGACCTCCTTTTTGACATGAACTCCACTTCTTGTTCCTCGTCCGAGACAAGGCCTCGGATATCGATGCCTTCATCTATATGAATTAGGTTGTCGGATGTGTACTCGGGGAATTTAATAGGCACCATTATGAAAATATTCCCCAAATAGGATGTTATCTAGTGGATCCAATAGTCCTGGTGATACAACATTCAAGCATGAAGGTATCTTTCCTGAAAGGTTATTGTGAGAAAGATCTAATATGCTTATGTGCCTTAGCCGACATATGGCAATGGGAATGGAACCTTTAAGGTAGTTACCCTTTAGAAGGAGAACCCTCAAGTTTGAAAAGGTGTCAATCCAACTAGGAATTTCACCCGAAAATCTGTTATTCATCAAATCCAAACTCAACAACAAGGAAGAGTTGGCTAGAGCAATAGGCATTGGTCCTAAGAACTGATTACCTTGCAAATGCAAGTACCTCAGATTTAACAAGCCAAAACAACTTGGCAAAGTGCCTGTGAAATTGTTTTTGGACAGGTCTAAATATGTGAGCCTATTTAATTTGCAGAGTTCTAGAGGTACAGCACTTTGAAATGAATTCTGGGACAAGACCAAAGAAGTCAATTGCTGATAGCTTCCAATCCAACCAGGCAGTTCTCCATTCAGATGATTGTTGCTCAAGTCTAATACTCTCAACAGAGAACTATTCATGAACACATCCGAGATCTCTCCGGTGAAGTGATTGTTGTCCAGGCGCAGAAATCGTAGAAGCCCCAAGTTGGCTTTTGTTGATAATATAGGGCCAGACAAGTTATTGTTAGATAACTTGAGAAACTCCAATGACTTACCAACTATGACCAACTCTTTTGGAATTTGGCCAAACAAATTGTTTGTTGACAAGTCTAATATCATAAGCAGACCCATATGTCCCATTGAAGCTGGGATGATACCTTCCAATGCAGATTTCGACATGTTCAAGACCCTTAAATTTGGATAGACAAAACCAATGCAATGAGGAATGTCACTTTTAATAGGATTGTGAGAGACATCCAAGGTATTCATATCTATATATCTTGAGGTACAATTGAGTTCAAGGGGACCAGTCAAGTAGTTGTTGCCAAGACCAACAAATTCTAGTCTTGTGTTATTCTTAAGTAGCCAGTTCGGAAACCTGTCTACGATACCATTATAGCTTAGATCGATTACTCTTAAGTCATTTTGATATAAGAGAAAACTAGGAATATCTTTAGCGAGTTCGTTGAGTGTGCAATTTGATAAACGCAAGACCTTTAAATGGAATGAAGGGATAAAGGGTGGATTCTCTGTTTCAACCTTTAACTGAGAGTTATAGCTAAAAAGGTCAAATACTTCAAGGTTGAAGTGATTGGCAAGTGAACTAAAGTGAAACATATTGTAGTGAATTGAGACTAGATAGAAGCAAGGAAGGGAAAACTCCTTGGAAACTATTATGTGCAACATCGAATACACGAAGAGAGGTCAGGTTTTTGAGACAGAATGGAAGTTGTCCTGGTAACTTGTTGTGGCTAAGATCCAAGTCTTGAAGATTCTTTAGCTTACATATACTTCCTGCATTTACAAATTTTGTGATGTTTATACTTTATCATAGAATGCTTCCTATTAGCATTAAAAGCTTCAATAAATTCCAAGCTTAATTTAACAAGGACTAACTCAAATCAGAATTGTATATTATTCATATTCAAATTAAGGATACTTGTGCACCAACTAACTAGATGAAGTGAAGTACAACATTGTAATCCATCTCTTATATTCTCCCCAATTGGGAATTTAGGCCCCATAGTAACTTACAATTATTAACTTAATCAATTGAATCTATAATACTTACATGACATAATTACCTTCAAAATCAGATCAGGATTATCATCTAATGAGGTTTGAAAGATTAAATGTAAATTAAAAACTATCTTGACTTTATAAGCAAAAAGACTATTTCAAAATATAAAACAATAATAGAAAAACAAGAACCTTTTTTTGGTAGAATCAACCCTTTATTGTGAATTTGTCAACTTGAAGTTGAGTCTTCTAAGCCAAAGAGAGTGAAGTATCATGTGCATCACATCAAATGGCTTAGTTGGCCTATTTATTATAAAATGCCTTCTAACTCTTAACACATTCATGTGTAATTTCAAGTACTCATTCCTTGAAACACTTTGTAATATACTCTTTATTTCTGTTATTT
The DNA here is from genome assembly GCF_001865875.1 of Lupinus angustifolius. NCBI lineage: Eukaryota > Viridiplantae > Streptophyta > Magnoliopsida > Fabales > Fabaceae > Lupinus > Lupinus angustifolius. The sequence continues at coordinate 21,475,823 of NC_032009.1, forward strand.
TTGCAACAGGAATTTCTAAGGAAAATTGATTCCAATTCAGCACATCACTAAAAGGCAAATAATAGTTAGCAGAAATTATTACAGGAACACACCCTGCATGAATTGATTCCACAATTCTAGGACTAGCCACTTCATACCCACTTGGGCACAAACAAAATTTGCTTAGACCCATTACTTTGGTATAATTTTGTCCCTTTGGAAGGTACTCATGAACTTGGATTTCACTATCTTTGTCCTTCCAATGATCCATCAAAAGTTTTCTAATGTTACCATGAGGCCCACCAGCAAAGAAGGCTAAAATGGTGCGATTCATTGGGCTTTGGCCCAAATTTGGTGGGCCTAGTTTTCCAAAAGGCAAGTACACTTCAGGGATAGACACGTCCCTTTTGGGCTGAAATCCTTCTGAAGTGTTGGCATTGCATAAAAGTCTAGTGAAGTTCATGAAGAGTTGTGGGTTGCATTCATAAAAAGACCCAAAAAGAGAAACCAAAGTCCAGAATCAAAGGCAGCATATGAACTATGAATCATAAAGTAAAAGCATTTGATCATTAGATTTTAATTCACGAGAATAAAGTATCTCCTAATATAAGGAGATAAATTATCTTCTTGCAGTCACTAAAATTATAACATGTATTATATTTAATTATTTTTTAAAAATATTTCTAAAACTAAATAAAATATTAGACATGTCAAATATGAAGTTCAATTATTTGTCCACATTCACATTATGTTGTAGAAAACATTAACAACAATAAAGAAGTAAGAAAGGTACCCAATCATGGCATGAAAGAAGGAAATGATCAGCACCATTGGTTTTGTTCCAATAAGGATACTTATGTGCAATAACACCAACATAATCCTCCACCAAACATTGAAGACGGTCACGGTAATAGTCCTTTTTGGACATGATGGGTTCATAAACATAGCGAACCACATTAGCAACACTAATGGGAAGGTAAAAGACATGTGCCTCATTAGGGTGCCTTGCTTTGAAGGGATTGTTCCCTATACTATTCTCCATTTCATCAATGAATTGACCTTCAATTGCGTATATATTGTTTAATGGCCCATCATGCACTATTGGTTTCTCTCCTTCTTCGTATACCCACACCTTGAATCTCTTCACCATCTCAATGTGGCTCCTGCATGCATGTTTTGTTATTATATTATACAAAAAAGATAACTTTTGATTCATTATATAGACACATTTATCGTGCGAAAGTTAAGATGGTGAAGTTATTACTTCAGCATCATTCTAAGTACTTAACTGGTGAAAAGCATGTGGGTTTCTGTAAATGGACCCTTTGGGGATAAAGTATTCTGGTTTCTCTGAAGTGTAGTTCATTGATCGAATAGCTTCTCGAATTGAAGCTCGTGCTTCTGCTAAACCTTCTTCAACTCTATCCAACCTAGTCATTTTCTGCACGCAACAATATTATCAACAAAAAAATGTTAGTAAAGTTGGGTCTAAGCTTAATAAATTTTGCTCACTTTAATTCTCATGTTTGGTTGATGAGGTTGTTGTACTTGTACTTGTGTTGTCGTGATGTTTTTGTCATTTATGGTAGAAAGGGAGAGAGGAAAAACGAAGAGGGAAAAATGGTTTCCTTTAAAGGGAGTGATGAAGAATATGAGGAGAAGAATAAGGAAGAATAATAATGGGAGAAATAGAGAAACTGTGTTGCATGGAGTGATATTCATGTTGCAGTTTCAGAAATGGAATGAATATTATTTGCCTTCATTCATCAAATACCATAGTAGCTATATAATGGTTTATACCTTGTACTCAATGAGCAATAATCTAACATCATGTGAACATGTTCAAGAAGTTGCACGCATACGTTAACCTTATTCCATTGTCTTCTATCAAACTTTTACACCATTTGTGTTTACTTGCAGTTTAAGGCATATATAGTGTTAACACATCAAATTTAAAACTACTCCAAAGCTTCTTATCCTATATAGGAAGATATTTATGTTGTTGTAATACTGATATACTAAGAATGGGTGAATAGTTAATGATCTCTTTTTCCGTAAATTCAAGAGTTAAAGTGCAGCGGAAAATATATGCAGAAAATTAATAAGTAAAATCAAAGAGATAAGGGAGAAGAGAGTACACAAGGATTTTATAGTGATTCACTTTCTTGTCCACCGAAGGTTACGTTCGGTACTCTTGCAGCACAATAGATTTTTCCACTAAAGATTATGAGTTGCAATTACAATATTTCACCCCGAGATTTCTATCTACCTTACACACTCATTAATCTCCTTTCTTATCACACCTCGTGAAAGAAAGTATTCTGCAGTAATAATGAAGAATGTATAACAATGGCAGAATTACAAGTATGAAAGTGATACTTGTTGCAACAAGTGTAGAAAACAACTGTCAATATCTAATATATGTTGTGTGTTGTGATTGTGAGTTTCAATGCCTTTATATAGGCTTTCCAATCAACCAAAATGTTTATTTGAAAGGTAGAAATTGATTGGAATGAAAACATGTCTTTTGGATTGACACTCATTTACTTTGAATTTGAAAATCTGATGCAACAACTCTCGGTAATCGAATACAGCATTTATTAATCGATTAATCAAGTGTTATGTTCACTGATCATTTATTTTCAAAATTAGAGTAATCGATTACAACAAGTTGAGTAATCGGTTACTCAACTTTAATAATACTGGTAATCGGTAACTCAACTTTAATAACACTAGTAATATGTTACTCAAAGATAATAATATCAGTTTTAATACATGTCTTTTCTCATACTTGTAATATGTTACTAGTAACCTTTTATCCCTTACATCCAAATTGGATTTGAATTCCAGATAATATTCCTATTATAATAGTACTCTTCTAGCATATTTAATATCTTAACAATTAAATATAATTTTTTTGATGAACATCTCCATTACAACTACGATCTTCTTTGTTCATTGAAATCATTTATATTCTAAGCTTTGAGAACATACCATTGGAATTTTTCACATCATATTTCTAAGAACAAATGCAATAATAATCTTCTTAAATTCTTAACCATTCACAAAACAATGAAAGAAGGGAGAAAATAAGAAACCCCTTTAAATAAACTCTAGATACAGTCACGTATTCATGAATAACAAATCCAAATAACAACAATAATAATAACACTCTTCTTATAGAAAGAAGACAAGTATATATTAATACTTTGATGAGTAGTGACTTGTGATTATATCACAGTTGCTTCAAATCCAACACAATGGGTTGATAATAATGCTCCATATCCATATATATATCTTTGCAGAATAAACATCATTGAAGCATGTTACCACACCCAAAAGAGTCACGCCAATCAAGCATTTTAAGAGTAGCTGCATAATGTGCTAATGCACCAACCACAACCAAAACATGAAATATTTGATGGCTATGTCCTGCAATATCAAACCACCCAGGTTTCCACCTTTCTGGTATCCTTGTCACATAGAACAATGTCCCTGTCAAGTAAGATAAGGCCATAGCAACTTCATATGCTAAAGTAACATTGCGCCTAGGGTTACCCCAATTCACAAAACATGCATGTATTGCAGGAACAATACCGAAAAGTCCCATTGAACAGAATAACATTGCCCTATATGCACGGTATTTTCCAGTTGAAAGTGTTGGAGAAAGCAATGTTATGATTGTGAATAGTCCCATGCCTGTGATACCAACTAGGTAGAGGAGTTGCCAATGAGGTTGACATAGGAAAACATAGTAAATTTGAGGGAAAAAAGAGGTTATGATCATCACAGTGATGCCAACATAGTCTATTCTCAATAGAAACAGGTTTATTGCATGTGAGTGACAAGAAAAGAGGTGACAAATGCTGCTAGAGAGGAGACAGAACATTGAGCCTCCTAAGAAAACAAAGAATGGCCACCTTGCTGTAACCACCTCTTCAGATTCAACTTCCATTTTCAAAGGAATTTCATGTCTTAAATCAAAGAGTAATGCTGTTCCCTGCAAGTTCTTACAATGTTATTACTCATATAATACTAATACTATACAAGTTATTAGGTAATTCAAAATGTTCTTTGGAATTAGATTTTCTTGGATAAAGAAAAATATATAACATATTTGCCACGTTTAATGGAATTTAATTGTTCATACGTTGTTTCGTGTCAATAATAATAAAACAAAAGTAGCAACACGACAACAATCTTTATTTCATTTAATAAGTTAAGATCTTTATGTGGATATACTTTATTTATCATACTAAAAATAAATATACTTTATCTATTCACTTCATATATAAATTGACATAAAATAGTTGGATCAGATTATATATTCAATACTAATATTCTCACCTCACTTTTCCCTGCACCCTTTTACACATATTTTACCATTGATTATCTATAAAGTAAAAGTCTTTTTTATCCATGTTTATGAAGCATATGTCAAAAAGGTGTGGGTAAAAAGTGATGTAAGATGGTATTTTCCATATATAAATGGAAAGGCTAGGTGTGTATATCAATTTGTAATGTGATAATGTTCTCACTTACCAGGAACAGATCTTTGAAGTTATGAGAAATATTTTTGTCTGCACTTGAAACAAAAGATCTACAAAGATGATAATAATAAGCAAAATTAGTTGACAATTGATTCTGGTAAAAGAAGCCATGCTAAGTAACCAATGATTTGGAAATGGATTATCTCTCATGAGTTTTCCTCCTCATATATATAATCAATTAATCAAGTTAAGTGAAGTGAGATAAACATTGAAGAAAGTAATTTGCTGAGTGATTATCTTTGTTATCCTTGGCACCTTAATTGAAAGGTTTGCAGGATTTCAATTTAGCCCAAACCTCTAATTCATAGCTTTTCATTATTTGTTAATCAAATAATGTCTGACATATGCTATATAGTTTATGCCAAATTTCTTTTGGTTTTCTATGTTAATAAGACAAGTATAATCTAGATTCCATTATATCTTTGATTTGTTTATTCTAGATTTCTGCACAATACCAGGTGCTAGTAACATGCTTCACAAAGATTGGTTTTTCTGAATCTATGAAAATGAATTTGCCATAAACACAAACACAACAACAAAAAAAGGTTGTAACAAAAACCTGGTAAGTTGTCCTAACAGATCCACCACTTGAGGCTTCATCAAATTCGCTAGGGTCAACCCCAGAAACAGAATAAATCCAATTAAATGCCTGAAACCATAAAAAAAAACACCAGAAAATAAGAACAAATAACATCAATCATATCAAATCAAATAAAAAACAAAACAAGGGATCATCAAAAGAGATGAAAAAACGTGATAAACTTACGTCCAAACATTTAAGGTTTCATTATGCCAACGAAAAACACTAAAGAGAGCATCTTTAAGAGACCAATTAGCTCTATAATAACGTAAAATATATTCATTATCCTTCATATATTCTGGTAGCTCCCAATAACACAAAAGTTTGCATCTTCTTCCAACATTCTTATCTTGTTGCTGTAACATCTTTTCCTTGTTATGTACACGTGAGAAACACAATGTTTCATCAGTTTCTTTGGCTTTTCGCTTCACAACAACAGATCTTGTCTCACCACAGTTCATGATATCTCACAAAAAATGGTTTAAAATGATTAAAAATGAGAATCTAGTGAAGATGTTAAAGGCATATATTATTTGGGTGTTGTGATCTGTGAGTTTGGAAGTGAGTGGCTATGTGTTAATGCAGTAATGGAGGAGAGGCTTCACAACTGTACCAACTGCAAGCATTTAAGGATCTTTCCGTAAAGTTTGGCACTTCTATGGGGTTTGTTGCATTGCTATACTTTATCAATAAATATCATAGCTGGAATAATAAGGTTGCCTTTGTTTTATATTGTAATATATTCTTTTTTTGGTTCTGGTAGTTATCCTATCCAAATCAGGAATTTCCATATGTACGTGAGAGTAACTCGAACTCGAGACTTTATTTAAAAGGAATCAAACATATACTAGTTAAAGCAACACTTGTTGGTATATTATAGGATATCTCTTAAGTCAATATCTAATATTTGAAGTTTAGGTCACTTAATAAATCTACCAATATAATGCTGGCGTGTGGACAACATCTATCTTTTTTTCTAATTTAATTGATGTGAATAGATCATAAATAAAACATTTTAAAAAAAGTGTGTGACACATTTTGTGTTGCTGATGAAATTATAGTATGGTCATGGTAAAAAAGGAATAAATTATAGAATAATTTGAGATCATTGGTCTAGGCCAAATTGCGACATTACTTATGGGTAACTTTATTGATTAAGATTTATTGATTTCTGAGTTATTTTGGCAATGTAGTATGTATGTATTTTAATGAAATGTTTATATATTATTAGTATATAATTTATCATTTATATGTATATTCATGATGAATGATATACTCACAATATAATAAAGTCTTATGCTCCTAATTAGCAATTTATATATTTTTTTTCTCATAATTTTTCTTATCCAATTAACAAGAGAAAACCTTATGCATGATTTAAATCAAGTAAATTTAAATTTTATGTTTTTACCTATGAGATAGATGTTATCCTAATTTGAATTACTTGGTTATACATTTTGTCACACCTGTAATGTGCATTTGCTTCCTTACTCAAGTTACTTACCAACGATTAATATATATTTTTTAGTACTACCAAAAGTATATCTTCGTTATTTAATATTTGAGCTTAATTTCCAATTATGTTTATTCATTATTCATGTTTGCTAGTTGAAAGATAAAGTGGATATTCCTTCTTAATTCCATTGTGAAGAATGGCACAAAGAGAAATGGTTGGTCCACCTACCTATCTGTCTCCAAGCCAATATCAATGTCCATCACAACTAGTTAATAAATTACTTGAAATTTATAAGTCCATAATGAGAAGCTTATAAGTTTGTATATGTTTGGTAAGATTAACATATAAGTTAGCACATAAATGTAAATTAAATTAATGACTTATAAGTCATAAGTTACTACTATGTAACTTTAAATAGTATGTATTTATGTCACCTCATAATTTTATAAGTTCATTTACCAAGTACCCAACTAGCTTATTTTTAGGAAAATAAATATTTAAGTAACTTATAAGTCATTTGGTTAAATTGGTTTGATGGACAACCAAGAATCCAAGCAATTATCATTGTCAAATGTGGTAATATCAACATATATATATAAGTCATAAATAGATAGAAATAAGAAGCTAAACTTTTAAATAACAAATGTATAAGGTAATTGAGTTTATTTATAAAAAAAATGATAGAGCAAATTAATGAGTTGTATGGTACCTGACAGTACTACAAAGGATAAATAAATAGCAATAAAGTAAGAAAGAATCATAAATATGCAAGTTCTGTTTTGGAGAATTATGATTCCTTTCACCGCTGTGGAATAAAATAAAAGGTGTGTTGGAAAGAAATTTGTCACTTTTTGTTAGATTCTTAGCTCAACTATATCATCCATATTAGGGAATAATAAAAAGAGGATCTTTTGAGTTTAAATAATTGTATACTACAAGTGAATTTGATGAACTACCTCATCATTAATTATATAATTCGGAAAAGAGTTTAAAATTTATGTATTTTTATAATGTCAACACATCATTTATCATTGATTTATAATATTTTTGTTTAAAAGTCAATGATAATTAACATATGCATAGTGGAGATTGACTGACAGTATAAAAAACACTTACACTATCAGTGTATACGTATTAAATTCTTCCGAATAATATATGATAATTTAATAAATAATATATATGGATGATATAGGTGATAGATATTAAAAATATGGTTTTATATATTTTGTTAATATTATTAGTGGTAGTAAAAAAAAGTAGGGATTGGCGTTAGTTGGTAGTTGGTAGATAGTGTTGCGGTGGCATTAATTGAAGGCTAAGTAAGATTGGGTGATGAGTTAGTTAACAGGAAATTAGGCCACCGGTGGCTCCATTAACTACTCTCCAACCCCACCAATGCCACAAACTATTGCACAAATCAATTCTCTCACTTCATTCTTCTCCTCAACATAATTAAAAACTAACATTTTCATGGAATTTGATTCACTATAAACATAGTTTTTTAGGGACAGGTAATTCTTGTTTAAGATTCGGAATACTAACATAAATTATTTATTCCAAAATAACTTTGTTTCTCTATCTTCAATGAATCAAATATTATTAGGTCTAACTATGTTAACTTTTAAAGAATTAACTTATTTGATACATATTTGTAAAAATTGTATTGGTATAGAAGATCTCTATTGGGGAATACACATTTAGTCTATTCTATAGGATTCTTTTGTATTGATTAATATAATTATTTTAATTTAATGTATTTAAAACTGATTGTATTTTTTTTAAATATCATTAGTAATTATGCACCACTCAATGTATTCAATCCTCTGAATCTGATTTTAATACATTCTAATTAATGATATATAATTAGATAAGAACATTTACGTTACAAATTTAATTAATATGTTCAGGGGTCCTATAAAAGGAACAAAATCAATTCCATAAAGGTGTCTTATAAAAAGGATAGAAGGAAGTAGAGAATAATATAAGATGAATGTTAAAAATTGTCCTAAGGCTATTGTTTAAGAAAGTAAAGTAAATAAATTTGAAGTAGAAAATAATGTGTTTAATATTTCGGAAAGTCCTCAAGTTAGTTTTTCAATGTTGACTTGTATATCCTGTATTTGTGAAACAATTTCCATAGACATTTGTTAACACAGCTCATAATATTAATAATAAAAATATATTCATAAAAAACTTTGCCCATGATTCATAAATACCTTGTAAGAGTAGAAACCATACAGATTTATGATTCATAAAGCTATAAAACAATGAGTCAATGATCATTATTCACCTGACCCGAATCTTCTATACTATTGGTTCTGGATTCTTCAGCATGAGGTTCTTGATTTTCAGAATCCATATTTATATAGATTTGTGTATGCTCCTACAATACAACCTTGGAATAGATGAAGAATATGTGAATATAAGAGAAAGTTTTGCTTCTAATGATATTTTGAACACAAGAAAGGGCTGGAGTCTAGAGAATACTGAAAAAATGAAACAACTCATGGAGATAGAAATGAGAATTTCCTTTTATTAAAATATCACATGTAGATATAGATACAAAACCAACAAGCAGAATAAGCTTAACGATGAGGAAATATGGTTCATAGGGTAAGGTTGATGAAGACAATGATTATGGAAATTACAGAAGAAGAAGGAAGGTTTATGAACATTCTGGACAAATATCAGATATTATCAGTTTACTGTATAGGTTTAATGGAAGAAACATGATTGAAGACACAGAAACATAATTGAAGACTTGTGAGTTTCATCCTGTGAGATATCCAACTTTTTCAATCAAAGCTTGGATATTGGCACTGCTACTACCCTCTGTTGCCTCAACAGTGTTGGGGCTATCCAATGGTATGACATCTGAAAGAGGATAGCTTCTGTTATTATGGAGTTGACTGATTGCACTGCTTCCAAGTCCTTTCAATATCACACTTTTGTGTATGCCACTAACAAGTCCTTCATAATCTGTGTCACCGCATTCTCCAACAAAAACGACCATCTTTGACAGTTCGAAGCCCCATCGAACATATAGATATCTGAAGGATAAGGACATGAAGGATCATCAGATGTCACAATAAAACAGCATGGCTAATAAATATGCTTCTGTTCTGGTACATTTGCACATATGTTGCATGAATTTAACAAAGAATGCCAGAAGGAAATGCAGTAAAATGCCAACATATACTGTACAACAATACCAACTTCTGGAATTATGATTCAACAATACCTGAGGGCTTGTGAACGAGAAGCCAGTACTGGAATTACATTCAGTCTTGTCCCATTTTGGCAATATATGGGGTGGCAACGCAGAGCTTGGATTCTCAATAACTTTCGAAGCTCCTTTATAGCGGGAGCCTGGAAAAATAATACAAGATAAAACAACAAACTCAAAGTGAATCTAGAGAAAACAACCCTAAACAAAAAATCAACTTGACATCTTAATAACTAACAATGATGTTATTTCATATAAAATCATAAACTAGAATTTAAAATTACCTTTCCTGGCTTTTGCACTTTGAAAGCATAACAGTAGTCCGTAGAAAGCTGCTCAGCTGGAGTAACTATTTGTTCAACATTCTCACCCTTCTTATCAGTGATCGAATCTGCCCAACGTACAAGAGTCTTCCTCAACCCTTCTCCGCCCCAACGATATTCAATGTGTGAGTGATAATACAAGTCAACCGAAAATGGATGATCTTCGGGATTGAGGGATGGGTAGTATAGATCACTGCCATTGTTACAAATATAAGCATCAAAATCACTGGGGCTCAAGCCGCCTGAGACGAGAAATGACTCTATCTCAGATAGTGTTAATGATGTTGACAATATGAACCCTACAGAGCCTTCAGTCCTCCCCTTCCCAGCAGACTCAAATATTGCTTTAGTGATTTCAAGAAGACCTGAAGTGGTATCACAATCAACGGCAATGACAAAGAGATGATTCCTTCTCCTCAATGGTGGAAATTTACTAGCATTTGTATTTTGATCAGCCCCAATCTTGCCTGTGTCCTTGGAGATGCCCCTAGACCAAGACTGAAAAGCATTCTCTAATTTTACCCTTCTATCAGCAGCATTTTCATCAGGGTCCAAAGAATTGTCATTTCCACTACCCGCACTCTTCTCTCCATCCAATGGAAACTTCAGGTTCAGAGATAAATCCTGAATATCTCTCAAGGAATCACCTGGTGATTCTGATTCTGAACTTTCATCTCCATCCTCATTCCTCAGCCATTGTGGATGCCTTGGTTTGCATGTGGCTATTTTAGACAGGTAAGTCTTGCAATGCTCAGGCCACGAAAACAAATGAATATTCCTCAAACCATTCTGTCTACATTTTGCCCAAAGTTGTTTGTTGCTGACAAGCTTCAAAAGGGCATCCGCGATAGAATGTTGATCATGTGGATCTATAAGCAGACCATTGTCAAGTACCTGTATTAATAAACAATCAGTTTCCGAGGGAACATCTTCAAATCAACACTGAACCACCAATCAGTAGGCATACCCGAAGAATATCAACGGGACCTCCATTTTTAGTAGCAACTAGGGGCAAACCATAAGCAGCTGCCTGTTGAACAAATAAATAAGTTAACATTTACATCCCCATAAAGAAATCATTCAATTTTAAATAATTCCCAAGATTCAGAAAATCACCTCAATTAAAGTAAGACCAAATGGCTCAATGAAAGCTGGATTGATGAAAACACCCTGCATATACATTGTATCTGTTTGAAATATAAAATGACAAAAGACCTTGCATGGACAAGACTCGAGAGATAAACAAGATGTGAAGAAAGTATAGATTGACAACTCACACATGCAGAGTGCATTCCCGCACAACTATTATATCACGAGAAATACATCCAAGAGAGGATGTATTTGCACAAGATTGTTATATCATGAGATACATATGGAAGAGAATGAATTCATGCAGGACAACATGATTGTATAATATGAACTAAAAAGAGAAGAAGGGGGGAGGGTTATGCATGTAGACACGGTCATAACAATTTTATCCTTTTTGAATCTTAAAGTGAAGCATCATCATTTATTTCAACCCAATAAATACGTTACCTTTGTCTTTGCTGCGAGACGATAAATGTCAGGAACATCAGATTGTTTGTGGTGTTTAGGATAAGCCACTTGACCATATAGATCATACTTGTCAATCAGCTTAAGTACCGAGAGAAGAACAGAAGCACTTGTGCTTGACATTTCATCAATGCCATCTCGATTACCCATAATTAATATCTGAAAAACCAAAACGAATCATAGATATTTGATCAGGCAAGCAATGCAGGTAAGCTGACTCAAAATTGAAGAACAAATGATACTCAAATAAGTGCAGACTGCAGACTGATCATTCACAGTTTCATACAAGGTTAGCAAGCTCTTGGAGAGGGCGACATTCTCCAAATGCTTTCACCAAAGTCGTGATGTTCTTTTTGGGGTCTGGTCTAGCAAGAGCCAGTATCATAGGTTTGCGAGGGTTGCTAAAGAAGCGCATTACCTGAAAAATATAAAGTTTAAATTGTATTAATTCCATTTATAAATTTGTATCTAATAAATTATAAAAAAAAAGTATATAAAAAGAAACGCAAAAAACATATTTCGAACCTCTGACCAAATAGCCGGATCTTGGGGAGCAGGGTGTTCCAAATTCCCTTCTGGTTCTCCATCTATGTCACCTTCTAGTGGAACAATATGATGGAACTCCATACCAGGTGGAATTACCTGTAGGGAACGACTACATTATCACATCTAATTTCAAATGGCATGGTACAGGGCACTGGCAATGAAATATTACTAAAACCATATCTCGCATCTGGAACTGGATTCAGTACAAAAATATGTATTCAAGGAGAACTATGCAAACCAGGTGAGTCTACTAGCCATGCCCAAGTTTGTTGTCAATTTATCATACACACACAATAAAGCTACTCCTTTCCTGGACAAACTAATAAGCCTTAACAGTACAAATAAAAATAGACGATAAAACAGTGTCACCCCAAATTAAAATAAAAAATGGCAAGAAAAACAGAGGATTTGCTCATACATGACCTCATGAAGTACAAATTGAGCGGCAAAACATTGTGTTAAGTGCTAAATTAGTCAAAAAGGTTAAAAAATCAGTCACTAAATAAAAGTAAAACCCATTCACATAGCAGTTCAAATTGTTTTGAAATAGGCCTTTGGAGTCCTCATCAATGCAATTTGATGAGATTCACAGACAGCATACTATTACAAGTAAACAACATTCCTAGCCCCGTTGGAAACATTCAAAAAAGTAACTTTAAAGAGTAAAATGAACTCATGATATTTGAATCCAAATACCAAAGGTATATAAACGTGGAAGTTTCAACTGTATCAGTCTCCTGAAATCTATATAACTTTAAGTCATGAGTGCCTAATTTGGTCCACAAGGGGCCATTAAGATTTTGCAAAAAAGTTTATTTGTGATCTGGTACTTACCGCCATGCGAGGCATAAATCTACCATAACAGCTCACATTACGCCTGATCCTTGCTCGTAGTTTACGCTCCAATACTGGATCAAAACCATCATACAAGCGCCACTGTTCTTCAATTTCCTGTCTAGTGCTTGTTATGACTATTTCCGTAGAGTCAAGGGCTAATTCCTCAGCTTCTATCCTACGCATAATCTTGTAAGTTGTGTTTATTTCATCCTTTGATAGTCGACCTTGCTTCAAAAGTTGCTCCAGTTTATCTCGGCCAAGTGAATGGCCAGTCAAAATCATTGGAACATTTAAAGCACCAGATAGAAGAGCGGCAGAGTCACCTGCATCTGCATAATGTCCATGGATGGCAACAGGCCAGACAGCATGTCCACCACCAATTTGATCCCCGAGAGCTTTTGACATCTGTATAATGTGGTTAAGTGCTCCATCAACAAATTCAGGAATGTAAGGCCATAGATGTTCTTTCTCAATATATTTATCTCTTGGACCAAACGGAATACGAATGATATAAGAACCACTGCTCTCTCCCATGTCATCTCCAAACTCATCTGTGCCTCGTGGAGCCAACATTTCTATTGGGTCTCTATAGCTCCAATCTACATCAGGTGCTGACACTTGTCTAGTAAGTAGATCAACACGATAAACACCTGGCATTGATCCCAAGGCCCTTGCGAGTTCCACCACATATTTAACCTACTCAGTATAGAAATACCAATAAACATAAAGTTTAGTTTCCAGCATAACCAGATAGATATCAACATTAACAAGTGCAATATCATCATGCAGCTCGCAAGGGAAAATTGAGCAGATTCTAAATGTATACTTTTTTTTAAAAGACAAAGTTAAGGGGCAAGGGGTGGCAGAACAAGTGAACAGTTCAAATCCAGGTCAACATTAATATGAAATTAAATAAATGACTAATGTTAAGGAATACATAAAAGCAGAGTTCCTATTGAAAACTGAAAGTCTTTTTTCTTTCGGATATTTGACTGCCGCTCCCAACAAATGTGACTTCCAAAATCGAACTTTGACCTTTTGACTTATCTAATGATTCAGCGAGGCCTTACATCACTATACCAACACGGTCAAAGTGACACATTTAACCAGTGAGAGTTAGGAAAGAATAAATGAAAAAGAAGTGTTACCTGACCACCAGTATCAGAATCACGACCTAGCTCCATATTCTCACCTCGAATTAGACCATGAACACTACACAAATCATTAACAATAACATAAACAACGAAGCATATAGTATATAGAAATTGACTATAATTGGATAGATGAATAAATGAAGAACCTAATAAGTACAATGTAGAGCTTCTTCCCCTTCTGAGTATTAGCCCAAGTCTCCATAGCATCAGCAGAACTGATTCTAGGCATTCTAGCTCTATTGATTTCTCCATGAACCGAAACCTCTTTCTCTCCTTCCGATAAATCCTCAGACATATCAGCAGTAGCTTCTCTCCTCCCTCTCTCTCTTTCAATTCGACGCTTATTGATTCTATATGCTGTCTCATTCTCAACCTATATATATATATATATAAAGAATCATGAATCAATGAATGAATCAACGAATGAATGAATGAAAGGAAGAAGAAGAGTACTTGTTTCTTTTGACGAGCGAGGTTCCAAATCCTCCAACACATGTTCTCCAATCTGGTATTCCTCTCTTGAGGACTTCTAGTTGAAGAAGCTTGAACCCAAGAGCGATATAGATCGGTCTCATCGAAACCGATAACTTCTTCAACGAAGTAACGAGTGGGACTGAATCTACCTCTTTCTCTAAGAAGAAGAGAAGATTTAGCACCTTCAAGACCAGGACCAACATCTAGTATTGCATCAAGGTAACTGTTCAACCAATCATTTCCTGCCATAGCTTGATAATGAAGCTTTTTCTAAACAAGTAATTCAGGAACCATACATATATATATATATAGATAGAACAAAAAATGGAGGAAGAGAATATTCGAGTATGGAAAATAGAGTGAGTGAGACACAGTTTCGTTCTTAATAAAGATATTTTAAGATATAATTCACTTTGCATTATAACCATTCACAATGAGAGATCATGATAATAATATTTGGATTTTTCACTCATCTTTATTGGATGGTTATAGGCTCTCATCTTCTTTCATGATCATATATTAATATCTGAAACTTATGCGACATTTTAAGCAAGAACCCGAGTTCTAGTCAAGTCTTGTGGATGGAAAAAATGTCCGTCGGGAGAATTAGCCTCACGTACCTATGGATCTTTCCGGTTCGGACAAGATTGCCTTCCAGTATGAGGATACTTGTGGGAAACCAAAAATTTTCTCCCTTTTATATGTAATTTTTATGAATAATGATAATAGAGAGACAAATGCAATCTTTATAAATAATGATAATGAAGAGATAAGTACATGTTTCTTCATTTATTATTAATGATAAAAATATAATTTTATTGTAATCAAATGATATATGGGTTAAGATTGTATTTTCTTTTGATTTTTAAAGTATTAACTCATCCCTTTCTTAAGCACTCTTTCATGTTGAGAATTAATAATCATTTATGTCATTTTAATAATTTTAAATGTATATAAATATAGAATTTTGGAATTAATTTAGGGTTGTAGAATTGTATTTTTTTTTCCTAGTTTGTTTTTAAGTGTAACTATAGCAACAATGATTAGAAGGGGGAACGGAGTATCTTCTGATATAAGAAGATAAATTATCTTTTCCTGCCAGTGAAATCATGACATGTGTCATGTTTTGTCATTCTCTATAAAAATATTTTTAAAAATAAACAAAATAGCACACACGTCACATTTTTACTGGCTAGATGAGATAAGTTATCTCATGGTATAAGGAGATACATTATTCTCTTAGAACGGAGACTGATTCATCTAAAAAATGATTAATTTCTTATCCATAAAAAATGAATGTTTTTGCTAGTACCAAAAAATTTTGATAGTTCCTTTCATAAAACTAGTTGTTGACATGCACTTTGACATCTTTTCTTTTTCTCATCAATGTTAAACATGAGATAAACTTGATAGTTTTTTTTTTATATTATCGTATTAAAAATTACAAAAAAGCATTACAATTGATAAAATTTATATGATTAACAATGAGGTTGTTAATTTTTTCGAGATATGACCAAAAAATTGATAAGCCGAAATGATATAAGATCAGCCAATAGTGAATATTATATCACTCTTCTTTATCAAGATCTACACTTACATAGTTAATGATAATTTAGGAAAATAAAAAATTGGAACCACAAAATTTTGTACTCCATATAGATTTTAGAAGATAGAAGATTTAAAAAAAAAAAACCTCTAACATTTTTTATGATAAAAATTAGAGTTTTGCTGAAGTCTTAATTTTACATTGGTAAATCATAAAAAATAAGAATTAAATGAATGTAATACAACCATAACTGAAATATTATATATATATATTTATATTTATAGTTTAAGTGGCTCATAAGGATAGCAACAATATATCAAATTATCAATTTGTTTATTCTAAGTAAAATGGGTTTGGTATGTATTAATTATAAATTCATGTATACATAAAAATCTTCATTTTCATTCACCAGTTTAATTAGTATGCATTCACAATGAAAATGTTATTTTTTGTATTTTGCATTATCAACCATATTTATGTGTCTGACTTTTAATTAAATGATTATTAATATATAAATAGTAAATAATGTACCAATATTATAAAAAATATTTTGATTAAAAGTTAATAATTAATAACATATAAATAATGATTATACACAATTGTTTAAGTGATATGCATCTTAATTTACACATTATTGATTATTCCCTCACTTTTGGAAAGAGTCAATCTTGACAATTGTTTAAGTGATATATAATATAATAAAGAATCTTATAACATGTGTCCATGGAAATACATTATTAAGATTCCATATGAACGTATGTGGCTCTCCACTATAGAAAAATAGGAGAAAGTCAAGTAATAAGTATACAAAAAGAAAAATAGTAGAGACACGTGTAACACTTTCAGGGCAAACACTTCCTCTCAATTTGGGGATAAATATATACTCTTAAAAAGCATATTCTAAACTCTATCTCGAACCAATTACAATGAAATAAAAATAACAAAAATAATAAATATTTAATTTTTTAATTGACATATATATTTTAATTTATACGAGGCATGCTTTGAACAACCCATTTTTAAGAAGTACATCTGTTGTCCCACAAAGTGTGTCATTCCTTATGTCGTTGTATAATTGGATGTTCCACAAAGTATATCAACCCATTTTCAACCAATCACAAGTAGTGGTATATTGAGTGATACAGTTTTATGAGACAGCAGATGTTCACCCCTAACAATTTGGTCGGTAAAGCTGTGTGTGGGTCCTTTTGACGATCCAATAATACCAGGTTTCTGAAAATTCTGAAACACCCCTCACTTGAACAGAAATTGTCTTTGGAGTGTTCAATTTGCATGACAAGTGTAATCACTACAGGGGTCATAAACAAATTCATACAACTTTTAATGAGAAAGACTTGTAAAGAGATGCATGTATGTGGAAACAACTAACTAAATATTGTCAATACGTTAAAAGTTCAATTTTAATTAAAATTTAATCATAAATGATAACACATATAAGCATAAATGCACTTATCTCTAAATATAATGTGTTATATGTGTCTTAATACAAATTTTTCTTAGAAGAAAGAATTGTATGAAAACATATCTATATGAAGACAACCAATAAAATTTTCCCAATATATTAAAAATCTAATTCCAATTAAAATATAATCATAAATGATAGCACCAAATAATATAAAATATATTTATTTCTAAATATGATATATTGTATTAGCATTGTTCTCACTTTGTTGCTATCTTTATAAATCAATCCTAACAATTTGTTAGACTATGTAGAAAAGACGTGGCTCTATGTTAGGCCAGAGTTGTACTTTATATATTAATTCCTTGCATGCTTAGCCACGCTTCAAATCATATTTAAATGATAGTCCCATTCATGTTTTGACCTTTTAATTTTTTCTAATGTACATATATTTTAAAAATTCAATATTTAATATAAAGTTTTGAACATTATTTTTTTTTAAATTTCAAAGAAGAAGTAATCAATCAACTACAGCAATATGATACAAAAATTAGTCGACACAATTAATATAGTCTAAACACCAAAAGCAAAGATAGCCCCATATACTGATGTATAAAATCAAAGTGATACACATCTTTAGATAGAAGAAATAGTTCCCTGTAAACTAAGAGAATGACCTTACCTTTATATAAAATCTAATAAACCCACCAAGCCAAACCTCTTGGTCCTAAAATTCATTGATTTCCCTATCACCCATAATGACCAAACCATCTCATCAACCACAATTACTTTATTTTAAGCAGGACAGGATAATTATGGGAGATAATTTCTCTCCAATGGTGTTAGTATATATCTCAACCATTAGAGTTAAAAAATATTTTATTAAATGATAATTCAACAACTTAAACAAATAATATCTTATAACAAGTATACATCTCAATTATTTGAGTTAAAGAATGTTTTAGCATATGATAACTCCACAACTTATCCAACTAAAATGTTTTAACAAGTATATATCTCAATTATTTGAGTTAGAAAATGTTTTATTAAATGATAACTCAGTGAAAATAAATAAATATAACATAGGATAGAGAGCACCATAAGATTATGATAGAATATGAATATGATAATCCCTTTTTTGGTCAGGTGCTTTGTGTACACTAATATTAATGACAATGATGAGGAGATTGCAAATGTGAAGTCCTAGAGCTTAAATATTAAGGTTGTATATTACTATCATCCCTGGATTTCACTAAGTGAAAGCCTCATAAACTAGATCCTCTTTCACAAGCCAAATGTTTAGATTAGTGTTCATTACATTTTAGATAATTTGAGTGTCAAGTCTCAAAGTTCAAAGAAAACAACTTCAACTATAAGCATATGCTTTTTGTACACTATTGACAGTACATGTTCCTGAATGGAATACCCCATGATTTGGTTTCTGTTGTTTCTATATCTTTCACTCTGTCAATTCAATATAAGATCAAAATATTGGGTTTTGCTACATGCAATCACGTTTAACTTTTCTAGCATGTTCATGCAGCATACTTTTCCTAAAGTCTAACATATCTTCCAATTGATGGCTAACCTTTGTCTTGTGTTGGAACAGAGAAACAAATTATCCATGGGGATGTGAAATCATGGAACATTCTTCTGACAGAAAGCATGCAGCTAAAGTAGCTGATTTTGGATTTGCAAAGGTTGGTCCAATGAACTCAGATCAAACACACATTTCTACCAAAGTGAAGGGAATAGTTGGTTATTTGGATCCTGAATATATGAAGACATGCCATCTCAATTACCATGGTCCTGTATTGTGTTACCATTGTGTTTTGAAGTTGTTTCATTGTTGGCATGGTGAGCAATGTACATAACCAACATGTTTTGATCAATCCTAATCTGATGATGATTGTGAAGTACTATTATATTAAGCGGATTTGTGGTTTGTTTTACTCAAAGTGTTTCAACAATGTAATTGACACTTGACAGATGCTTAAGGTATAAATTGAGAATCTTGTGTGCCACTTTTCAATGCCAAGACTTTATGTTATTGATGTTATTTATGTCCTCCAGATAATAACAAATGGGTGTGCGACTAACTTAAGTTAGTTCGATTCCAACCGAACTATTTTTTTAGTAGTTCATCTCACCTACTAAATTCATAACCGAACACCATTTTTGTTTAGAAGTCATGATAACACAATACAATTTCTATTTAGTTTAGAAGTCGTGATAATAAAATATGACTTCTGTTTAGTTTATAAGTAGTTATAGGTCATCACGACTTCTACACTGAAGTCATTATATGATATCACGACTTCTAAACTACACTAGAAGTTGTATTATACCATCACGATTTCTATACTAAAAGTTGTACAATATCACCACGACTTCTAAAAAGTGCACAATAGTAACTGATGACCGATTTTTTTCATCCAATGATTATAAAACAGTTCACTTCCAAGAAATATAATAAACATGTACTCTATTTTTTGTACAAGGAATATAATATATATATATTAATAATCATCATTAAGCTGACAAACTACATATATTTAAGCTCATTAATCTACACAAAAATTGGTAAACTTTAATTGGATCAAGATTAAACTAAAATTTAGATCCAATTAAACTCGACTTGAGCTACTTAATCGCTGGATTCAATTATACTCATTCTCACCCCTAATTATAAAAAATGTAGATACTTTCACCAACACTTGATACAATCACAAATGTACTTGTCACCACATTTTATAGATATTTCAAAAGCCATTATATTTCATACTTAAAAGTAATATTTAAATGCAGGTGTACCTTACATTAAATTATGGACGTGGCTTACACTATATAAAGTTATGCAAGTATATCATTAAATGACCCAATAAAAACACATCAATTTGATCAAATAATCTGTTGTGACAACCCATAAGAAGATCAAATTTGAGTGATTATCAGTAATAGTATCAGAACTGATGGTGTGTATACAATTATACATTATCTCAGGGCGAGAGAGCACTATACAGTTATGGCTTTATTTGGCTATAAATGAATACAAATAGTTGTACCGATTATTGAACAACACAACAATCTACAGAGAGATATAGATCCAAGATGCCAGCATTACCTAAAGAGACTTTCAAAAACAGGCATCTTATGTATCAGGAAAAAAGTAAACTCAGGCTAACCTCTTAAGAAAAGGATAAAAATCCAATTCTAAACTTGTCTTCCCACCACAAGAGAATAAGGTATATATCTAAGTTCCGAATGTAAACTACACATCCACTTCTTTGAACAAAAAAGGAAGGGTACCAGTAAACACACTGAATCTAACCTCAGTCCATTACTTCCTTCACCGAATTCTTAGTTGCCCTCCTACGCGATAGGGCCTTGAAAATTGAGAAGAACGCAACCAGGGCAATTTGTAAATGCTCAGAGCTACTCATCTTTATATTTATTTGACCCATTTTGCGACTATTTAGATTAGCACTAACAGTTGCTCTCAAACTTCGACTCAGCCTGAACTCGGACTGTAAATTTCCACTTAACACCATCTCTTTATTGAAGGAGAGAACTGTCATTATCAGAGTTAAATTGTCATTTCTTACAGGATAATCTTCCCCTCGTAAAGTGGCTTCAAAACTCCCACCATATGCCCCTTGTCCAGGACCTTCCATGAGTCCTGCACTCATGACAAACTTTAGTCTATTCCCAACTAACACTGTATCCTCAACTTTTGCACCCACATAATACTTCTTTGCAAAAGATGTCAAAGAAACGCCACAATCAGCAATGTTGTGCTTTATGTTTCTCAATATTGTGTTGCTATGAATTGTACATACCAGATCTTTACCAGCTGTTTGAACATCAACACCAATGGAATAAGTAGGACCGTGAGGATCAAGATAAGCCGCAGCACACTCAGATTGAAGATTGAAATCCTGCTTGCCCTTATTCATCTGTCCTGCAACCGAAGCATAAACATTCTCCTTTACTTCTGTAGCTGTCTCCAAGTTTATACCATCGAAGCTCACATCATGATCCCATCCTTGAGGATCATGAACAGGTCTCACAATCAATTGATCATCCACAACAAGGCAACGATATCTATGTATAGGGCAATCTGAGTCAAAACTTGGAGGAACGGCCATATCTGGCAACAGAACAGGTTCAGGAGGAGCTTGCTGATCATCAGAATGATCATGATTCATAATCTTTTGCTCTTTTAAGAGCAATTTCTCTTTGCGCCTATGATAGTCTTCTTTCAATTGTTTCTTTAAATAAAGCGCCTCCCTGTAATCTATCTCATCCAGATAATCTTTTTTCTGCTGCTTTGACAACTTCTCAAACTCGGATTTTCTTAAGATTCTTATGGATGGAAGTTGATCATATTCATCTTCTTCAATATCTTCTGAGCGTAAAATTTCCTCAATTTCATCATCAATTCCACTTAGATTGGGAACACGGCGATGGCGTAAAAGGGAAGAGAGGAGATGGGGCAGAGAAGGAATCCGGGCACTACTTGCTGGTCCAAGTTCTAAACTGTTCTCAAACTTAACGAGGTTATTGACATCACCCAGAACTTTGGTACAAATGCAAAATAACAACAGTTGAGACCTCCAAACCTGTCCATTCGGAAGAATTTTCTCCCCCACAATATTTTTTGGGCACTGAGGATGGTTCTCCACCAAAAGTACAGGGTTCTCAAGCCTTGAATCGGACACTGCCTGATGTACGTGCTGCTGCATTAAGTAAGTACATTGAGAAATATATGACCCATAATTAATAGTATACCCATCAGGTCCTTCTGGAATAGCTGAGGAAGAATGAGTCATGACTAGGATGGTGTTAAACCAGATTGCTGCACCAAATACTTCAGTCATAAGTTTCAAAAGTGGGACGTCAATATAGCCAGCACTAATCAGATCAAGCCGTTCAAAGTACAAAACAATGTCCGGAGGGGACTTCCGAATGAATCTCTTTACAGAAAGCATGATCCTCTTATTTCTCCTCACATTACTGGCAGAGGAAGGCAGGAAACCAGGGGTATCAATAAATGTTATATTAAGCCCATTGATAGTTCCTGTAACTTCTTGGATGGAATTGGTAGCAGGTCGAAATGCATCTGTGATAGTTTTCGCTTGATCAAATATAGAATTTATCGTTGCACTTTTACCAACTCCTGTTTTACCCAGGACAAGTATTCTGCAGGAGAAATCCAGTTCAGGAATACCAGTTGTCTCTTGTTGGCTTGCTATTGTTCGGGCTCTACTGCTACTAAGATTAACTCTTTTCAGATCAGATTCCCCAGCACGAATTAAAGTTGCCAGGTGCATCCGATAAAGAACCTTCGCAACCAAGACATTGTGTTGAGACTGGCCAAGGCGCTGGAGCAGGCGGAGGAATTTAACTTGGAGGTCCTCAACCTTTGCCAAAGTGTCCTTCCGTCTACCATTGGCATACTGCTGAGGTTCAGAATTTTCAGTATCCGAAACTTGCTGCACGGTGGCATTATGCTGATCACTCTGGTTACCATGAGAAGAGTTTGATGTGTCAGACAGAACAAGTGATGCTGTCGAATTAGCTGAGTGAGCTGAACCTGAGAAAAGCCATATGAATCAACTCTATCTAAAATGTACCGATGATAGACATTTAAGTCAAAACTAGAATTGGTGCAAATATTGTTTCTAAGGCATGGAATTTAGCAAGAATTGCTTTAGCCAGCCTCAGTTATATAGAAATGTGAGAGGGAAAACCCTCAAATCAACATCAGAACACCTCTTTTATTTAGTGATGAAGTTTGCATCCGAAGAACTAACAATTTATTTCCATCTACTTAATCACAAAAAGAGTAAAAGACATGAAAATAATCCTTCTCTTTCTTTCAAAATGAAAAGAAAATTTTGGTAACAATATCATTATTGCAATTCCTGACGAAATAGTAGGCAGCCATCAGCCCATGAAGAAACCTAGCAGCCCAGCCACCTTAACATGTGATTTTAAGTTCTTGAATAGAATGGTCATTAAGAATTTAATTCTATTATTAATGTAAGATTAGAGATTTCCTGTTAAACCCAAAGATATCCTTTAAATAATAGATGAGTGATACACCTAGCTCAAATATTTGATTTCAACCCCAGCAGTAGCCTTTCGACATAGCACTATAGCTATGTCCCCAAAGTGATCACATTTCAAATGCACTACATTATGGAATCCAAACAAATCTTCCATAGTTCCTTTCCTCTAAAATGCGGGCAGTGTTCCCTGCTGGATTTAGTGGCTAAGCACCCACAAATAAATAAAAAACAAAAATATCTTTTAAACCCCCTCCAAGGGCCAGGCCTTAGACATTTTGGCATATTACTAGATACATGATGTCATATGAAAATATATGTATAGCATTACATAGTTTGAATGTTACTTATGCTAAATAACAATTTATCTGATGAGCTTAACATGCACAAAACAATAGCACAAATCTAATATAGAATTATCCTATTTCATCACCCACCATTAGGGGGAGAATAAGTCGGATAACACCTTCTCATGTGAGAAGCTATCTAGGCGCATTTCCATTAATTCCACACAAACATTTAAAAATCAGGGTTGTACCTTGCTCATTATGTTCCCCTTCCTGGTGCCCTTCACTATAGTAACTACTACTGCCAGACAATGGTGTAGATGAGATCAATGAGTTGGACAATATCTGAGAGAAAACCCAATCTCTAAAACCTTTCATCCCACTGCAATATAAAAAAGAAGAAGTTCATATAAGAAAATGTGATAATTTAAAAACCCCAAACCTAAGAGATATATTTCCAGTAATTCAAAAATGTAAAAAAAAAATAACAATTCAAAATTGAGTGGAAAAACCAATCATAAAATATTCATATTATGCAATCAACAAATCATGTGAATGGTTATGTACTTGTGTTTCTTCATATGCGTTCCTAAATTGTAGTATTACACGTTCCTTGTTCGAATCACGAAAGGATTAAGTCAATGTGCATAAAACACAAATGCAATTACTTTAATTATAAGCTTTCTTACATCTTAAGCTCCATCATAGTTTATCAGAAACAGTGCAACTAAGAGACATTAATATTACATAGCCCTTGATTCAAATAGAACTTTGATTCAACAAAATGGAACACACAATAAATCCGATGTATATAGAATAGAAATAACAATCATATAGCAATGAAACAAAAATCGAGAAACGAATAACAGAAATTACAATAAATAAATAAATAAAAATTGAAATAAGAAAAACAGTTGACCTAGAATATGAGAATATTGTATTAAACGAGGTGAAAAATAAAGCATGAAGCAGCAGAAGGAAGAAAATGAAATGAATCTACGAAGAAAGTTGGTGATATAAAACCCTAATTGAAAGGAAGGATCGAAATGAAAGAAGAAGAACAAGTGTGTAAGAGAAGGGGTAGATGGATAAGACAGATTGGGATGACACGTCACCTTCTCTTTCCTATTCGTATCCACTCTTGTATTCTATCTACACCTCAATTGCAAATTTCACAATCTCTAATATGTATATATGTATGTATTTTCGCATTAGAGGCAATCATGTTCGAGCTGAGAATATTTATAGATACATAAGGCTAATTCTTCCAACATACATTTTTTCTATCTACAAGACTCAAACTTGAGTTCTTATATAATATTACTCATATGTTATAACTATTAAATAAAAATATAGCAAACTAATTAATGGGAGATGGTTACATTATTATTGTATATGTTTTAAACTCAATAATTATATTTAACCTTAAATAAGTTTTTATCCGACTAAATATGTCAATTTTGTGATTTGTCCTCTATACTATTTTGTTACTCTTATATTCATCCATCTAGCTAAAATATATGATTAAGTTTGAAGTATCCAAGTGATTATAAGGAATTAGTTATATGTGACAATTGTTGATACTTTTTATTCACGTGGACTTTTTCTGTTTGAAAGCACGATAAAATACGTAGAAAAAAACAAAAATTAAAAAAGTTTTCATTTTATACTTTTTTCATATTTTAAAATATAAATGGACAATACATGTTATTAGTTAGTGTAATTGGATTGGCGTGACAATCCATTAATTATGTCATCATTTAATGATAGGGTTTTGATAAAAGTGATGAATGCCTAAATCTTAAGCTTTATTGGATCAATTTACAATATCATAAACTTAATTAAGCTTACATTTAATTATTTATCTTACTAATTTTTTGGGAGAAAATTGTTTCTATGTGAACTTTCGATAGCTTAATAGTGGGTTTACTCATGAAATAAAAAATAAATGAGTATTACACAATGAAAGACGTTTAAGCTTCGTGGCACGATTGGGGACTCTTGTTACCATAATTGGGCCTAACTCAACCTATTATAAGTGTAGTCGATTATAGCTATGAACCATGAAATTGTTTGAGGGATTGAGCAACCAACACGAGATTAATGATGGATATTGTTATTAAGTCAAACCAGGGTTCAACTTGGTTCAGCTCGGTTTAACTCGATAAGGATTGGTTCAATTTGAAACTCGACTCGAGTTCAATACGAGTTTTTTTTTATCTCGAATTCGGCTCGGTTAAAGTTCGGGAACTATTTGGTTCAGTTCGAATGGTTCATTTGGACAACTTAAATAATTAATAAAAATTTGAAAATGTTTTATATATATAATAACAATAAATATAAAAAATAATATATGAGTCATAATAAACATAAAAATTAGTTTATGTATATATATAAATAAATAATTAAATATATATATATAAATCTATCTAGCTAGCTCATGAACCTAACGAGTCGAACTATATTTAACTCAAGTTAACTCGTTTATTTAATGAGCTCAATTTCCAACTTAAATTCAGCTCATTTGATTCATGAACCAAATTTATCGAACTAAATAACGAATCGAGTTTCGAACGAATACTGAGTTAATTTGGTTAATTGTTAGCCCTACTCACAATATGACAATTTCACTTCACATAAAATCAAGTTTTATATCTTACTTTCTCCATGTTTAAACATGATATACTTTTATATAATTAGGGTGTCAAAATATTCCCATGGTATAATTGTGAACACCTAGCTCTTACTTCAAGGATCTCTCACTCTCTAAACCCATAAATTAAAATCATTAATTTCAAATTTGGTGAAGTATAGAATAAAATTATTTTTTTACTTTTATATTAAATGTAAAAAAGTAACCATTACAACCAATAAAGGGAAGTAGTTCAGATTCATTATGAATAATTTTGAAGGACAATATTTATCCAGTGAGGTGTGAGAAAAAAGACATAGAAAGAGAAGATCTCATGAGAGAGAAAATAATTTGTTGCATAGTTCATTTTTATTAAAAAGAGAAATCTCTATTACAATCCTTTGAGAGAGAAATGAAAATTTACTTGTGATTCATTATTAATAGCAATATTATAAAAACCAATCCTACTGTGACCCAACAATTTTGAATTGAGAAAATTCTAAATCAATCGTTAAATCTAGTTAAATTATGAAAACTTTAGACATAAATCAAGTCATTCATTTAAAATTAAAAAATATAACATTACTCTAATACTTTATTTTATTCCAATCATAAATATTACTTCAATAAAATTATATATAATTTTTAATTATATAAAAATTTATATTTACATATAATTATAGATAATTACTAATTGTATGTGACATCATCTAATCTAATATAAAAGTTTAATCAATTAAAAGTAATACAAGACTTATTATTGCCTGATAAAAGACTCGGGTTTCATAACATTGATTAATAGTTCGACATAAGTGGATTTGTAAGGAAAAATGACTATGGCAAGGGTGCAAGAGGTGTAAAGAAAAGGGAAGAGAATGTGATTGGTGGTATCATGGGAAAAGAAAAAGAAATATGACACAAAATAGAGTTGCTCCTAACTTCATAACGAATATGCAAATGACTCATAGCAAAAACAATAATAGAAAATCACGAATATTGACATATAACAAGAATGAAAAACACTTTTAGAAGCAACACAGATAATAACAGATAGCACATAAGAGGAACAATTAGAAATATTAATATAGGATTACCATCAGTTGAAATAAAAAAGATAGATAGGTCTACTCAACAAGGTTGCTAATTTCTCTGTTCTAATCAATAAAGTGGACTCGTGCATTACATGGAAATAATTTACTACTAATATAATTTTCACTTTCTCTTCTTAGATGGTGGCTGTGCAGTCTCCTCGTCATCTTCCTCCTCTTCGTCTTCACCATCATCTTCATCTTCCCCATCATCGTCGTCATCATTCCCATCATCATCCTCGTCGTCATCGTCCCCATCATCGCTTCCTCCTGCACCATTAGCCTCAGGATCATCTTCCGGGTCTGCCTCTTCCTCCCCTTCCTCACCTGAGTAGTCTTCTCCATCCTCATCGTCATCCTCGTCCTGAGCGTCGTCATCATCATCGTCATCGTCCTCTGTTTCGCTATTCTTGTTTTCACGAAATGCATATTTCCTCCCACAAAGGTCTCCAAAAGGGAACCTACCGGATATAACATACATCACAATAAATTATATTTTCTATGTCCAAACAACCAAACATATTAGCTTCGAATGAGGTACATAAGTTTATCCTCTTACCTTTCATCCATTGAGGTCAAATTTGGTGGCACTGATATTGTGACATTACTCAGCACATATCCAATCTGGGAGGGTAAAAACAGAAGTATATAAAAGATATTTACTAAATTCAATGCCATAATGGATTATAAATGCCAGGGATATTCTATGTAAAACTCATCAAGGATACAACAAACCAAGTATATTTATGGTATACATAAGCCGAAAAATTATACTATAACACATTATTGCAGTTTTCAGATTTGTAAATATTCAACAAAGAAACAATTATGTAAATTATAGCCGTTAAATTCCATATGTAACCTGCCAATGGTCTCTCTCAAGTCACTACTCCTAAGCAATAAAGAAAATTGGACTCGTACAGAACAAGAAACGGTTACAAAGAAGTTCGAACAAGTAAAAACGCCCTTCATTAAAACACCAACATAAAGAAGAAAGGTTATAAGTGGACTATTGCTCTGTTGACTCGATGCATTCATTTTCTACCATTACTCAGTAGTTTCTTTTGTAGTATTAGGATGAATCCAGATGTTCGATACAGTTCCTTTCTCCACAGGTTATTTTTAAAATTAGAAGAAAAACGAATCACGGAGAATACCCTTTTACTGCCCAGATAATGTTAAGAAACACACGACGACAATTTTTTATGGTTGAAACTGCGAAACTACTTATACAAAAAAGGCAGGAAGACCCATATAAGACCCAACTTAGCACACACCGTTCAACATATGTCCCAACTCCAAAACATTTTGCTGAAACCCCGGTTTATTTCTAGGTTTTTTGGTATATCACTAGGTTGTACAAACAAAACCAAAGCATCTGATATAACAGCTACTCATGAGTCATGACTAACAACACAGACACAACAAACACCAAAGTAAATCATGAATTTCTAAAAACCCAGTAGCAAACAAACCCTACAGCACTAAAATGAAAGAAAAATAACATTAACAGTAAATGAGGAACAAACAGTTTACTTATATTTAACCAAGCTACTAAATGAAACAAAATTGCAAACAATCCTCACCAGCAAAATAACACTTTGAAATGCTAACAACATATAAACAAAAAAACACCCTTTTCCTGTTACCCAAATAAGAAAACCTTTGAGCTTGAAGCAAATCATTACAACATATAAACCCTATTACAACAAAAGCTTACTTACACAGTTAACTTGGTAAACCATATAGTAAAATCACGGAATAAAAATGCTTATAATGCCTCAGAATGCAAACAAAAAGATGAATTTATACCAGAGCGAGAGATTGAGCGGCAGAAAGAACAGCCTCGGCAACCGCAGCCTGAAGAAGAAAGGGTATCTCATTCTCGACGGCGGTGAGAATTGGAAGCTGGTGCTGCTGAACCTCCATTGCCATAATATCACAGAGAGAGAGGAGTGAAACAAAGGGTTTTGTACGAATCTGATTAGAGTAGAATAAACCCTAGATTCTATTACAGATTTAGGGTTTTTGTGGAACTTTTTCTATTGCCACACACAAACGCTTCTTCCACGCCAGATTCTATTGGATCTTGTGCCAATTTGGGTTTTGATACTTTTTTTTGTATTAGGCCCAATAACGTACGTTTCTGTCAAAATAAATCACTTTTCGAAACTATAATAATATTAATCAATTAAAACTGACCGTTATTTACTCTCAAGAAACGCCAATCTAGAGACAAGTTTAAAGTACATTTGATTCTTAAAACTAATTAAAAAATATATCATTAAATGGGAAAGTTCCAATTTATTTCTCAATGTTTTATTTAAAAATAATTATGTATAAGTGCTGTAAGTCTAGCTTGATTTTCAATATGACCAAAAAATCAAAAGTTCGATTCTTAGAGCAACACTTGCTGAAAACAACAATCATGCACTCCGAAAGGAGATTAACTCTTTACTTTCTTTACTTATAATGGTGAGGGGATAACCCTTGATAGTACAAAAATAGATAAATGGGAAGGTGCTTAAAGCTATGCTTATTTGATAAAAAAAGCAGAAACATGTGAGATGGCAGAAGATTGGGGGAAGTTGAGTAACTAGTTGAATTGAAGTCCTTTGACAATACTAATACCACAGTTAGCTGAATTTAAGTGACTTAGACATATAATATTGTATTGAATTAAGGAGTAAAAGTTATCATTCACTGAAAAATGAAAGGGCAAGTGAGAAAATAATTGTTGGCAGCTTGTAGTTATTGGAAAACTACATTTTCCCTTTATTCATTTATTTTTGTTCATCAAACAGGTATCCAAGATTTTTGATTTAGTCAATAATATTCTACAAAATAAGCTATAAGCTAGTGTTGGCAACTTTTGCTCAAATGTATACAGTTGTGCAGTACTACTTTGGCAACACAACAAATTAAGAAGGAGAACAACAACCAGCACAAGCAAGGTTGAGATCATGGCCTGCTTATGATCAATGTCTTTATGATGGGGGCCAAAATAGTCATGACAAGCAAACAAATTTTGAAAATGGGTGCTACTTAGCTATTAGTATTACTATTCACTATTCATAAATTCAGTATAATCAACATCAAAACAGACAAGGAACAACATGACCCTCAAGATTTCATTATACTTTTATTGATGGGATCAACAGTATTTAAGAGTATTTTTCAGCTCAATTTTTTATTCATACACTGCCTCTTGGTCACAACATCTCAAGGCACAATTATGTTCATAAATTTCCTCTTTGCAAAAGCCAACCACCATTTATTTGGAGTGCCATTGGGTCTGTATGCAACACTCAATAACCTTCCACTTGTTTCTTCTCTTATCTGCTTCAAATAATTTCTGAACAACTCTGCATTTATTGAAATCACAAACCTTGGAATATAAGAATATATGTGGGGATCAACCAGAAGGGAGAAAAAACAATATAGAATTTCAATGTAAAACTAGAATAAGCAGTGTGCTATCTAAAATGTATGCAATTTCCTACTAAGTAAGCAACACCGTCCACATAATGTCTCGGCAATGACAAAATAAAAACCTACTTAATATACATTGGTGTACTGCATACAAGTTAAAAAAAATTCATAACATGCCATGCAGAGTTAAAAACAGATTAGTTCATTCTCATGAATTTTTACTCATCGTGACGTGTAGTACATATTATACTTTATTAGAGAAAGTAACATTTCCCTGCCTTTTTTTAGTTGAAATTGAAGCACCAATCCACCCAAAAATCACTGCAAAATATAGTTTATTACAGCCAGATTATAATCATCAATGAGATGGAGCTTTTTAAAAAATGAACCTTTCTGAATGGGAGGTTTCCATCCTTTAGTTATCTATTCAGGTCTTAATGACCAATGCATTAGCATTTGGTATTCACTTCATTTCATGTCTGTATTCTCTGGTACTATCCTGTGAAATACTACATATCTAGCCTCTCGATGCTGTTATGTCCATATAATTATTCTCATGAAACCGATCATGGTTGGTAGTTACTAGGACCCGTTGTCTTCTATTTTTCCTAGACTTCTGCAATGATAGTCTCATTTTTCCATTGTACTTTGTCCTAAATTTACATGAAACCCTGGGATAGTACACTGCTTGTCACCTTGAAATGTATGTTCGGGTGTGTTAAGTGTATTCAGAATTCAAAAATAATTTAGCATAGGACTCATTGTACAATGCCATATGATGCGGCATAGACACACTTACTTCCTCGAGTGAGTTTAAGGTAAGGTGAACCAAGACCGGACATGAGAAGATTATGTTCTATCACATCTTCAGAAAGCAATTTGCACAAAACATATAACATTTCTTAGAAGGTTGGCACTAATTAAACAACTTGTTACACAATTAAGCTAACTATATGTGTCTACGGTCTACCTATCCATAAGGGGTACCAAGAGTAACACTACTATAAAATAAAATAGAAAACATAATGAAAATGCACAAAGTTAAGAGAAAAAGAGATTGACCAGCATCGTGGTGTGATCGAGGATGGGGGAATAGGCCAGGAAAAGGAAAGCCAGATTCTCCAGGAACAGGAACCTTTTCCAATCCCAAATTGATTACAGCTTTAGTTCCTTCAGCTAATGTTCTGCAACCTTCAAGCCTCTTGAGAGCAATATTAATGTAAAATGTCAAGTATATTAGAAGCTTATCAGCAGGGCTCTGTATATCAAAGTTTCGGAAGAACACATTTGCTCTAAAGAATGTGATAGCTTCATCCACAATATCAGTTGTATCTGCACCACACAGAAACATATATCACAACTTTTTGGTATAACTAAAGGTATCCCCTCACCACATGGGTAAGGAACTAATCACTTTCGGCGTTTGCGACTGCCCATCCAACAAGTGTTGCTCGCAGGATCGAACATTTTTTGTGTTAGTCTATGTATGAGATTCTGGAAACATAAAGAGCAGTGAATGGATGGAATTGAGAAACCTTGATCTGAAACAGGAGCAGGTCCCTTAATGTGGCTCTTAAGAGGAAGTAGAGGGCACCCACAAGCTCTATTTACTCCATCTTCATCCACAAAACTTGAGTGATAAACCTTACCATGACAATAACAATAAAATCAATTATTCTCAATTGGTGCTACTAATCAAGATTATGAATTTAAATTCAATTGAATAAATAGAATCGAATTCGCTTACCATTTTCCTCTTTTTGGGTTGAGATGAATTCAGGTTAACCCAAATGTTACCTTGTGCAATTGAGGAATCGATGAATGCGTGTTTGGAATGATGAAAAGGAAATTGGTAAATGGTGAAAAGGGAGGAGGAGAAATTGCTGAGAGTTGATGTGAATTTGATGAATTAGGTTAAGATACCAAAAATATTAGATGAAGTGAACGTTAGCTTGATGAACTCTATCGTCTAGTATTCATGTTTTATTATCAATTATTCAAAATGTAATTTATGTATAAATTTTTACACTTACAATACAGAAATATTATACTTCTAACTTAAAATGGTAGGGCTACTTCAAAAGCCAATTAAACTTAAAGTTGTTTCAGTAGACAACTTATTTCTTAAATTTACTTATTATTTGACAATTGTTATTTTTATATATTTATTATTAACGTTACCCGTACTATGTGGAAGTAGCGAACATTTGATGAATTTAAAGAAACGATAGCATTAATATATGTAATGTTACATGATCTTATGTTATAAGTTAAGTATTTCCAAGTGTGATGTACATAAAGAATCTCACATTAGGAAGTAATAGACAAGTTAAAGTGCTTTCATAAATATGATGTCTAAAAATTTTGAATCACCAAGCCCACTTACTATTCATTTAATGAAAATAGTTAAAATCATATAAAAATATTGGATTATAGAGTTTTTCACATCTTAGATTACATCTCAAATCTAACAAAGAAAATTATTAATATTTGATGATCAATAATTCTAATTAAATTCTCAATATTGATAACGTATTAATCATTAAAAATTAAACAATTACATGAAAAATTTCAAAATAAATAATATAAGTAGAAGATATTAATGTTTGACCGAATAATAACGTATGGGTAGTGGAAAAGATAGGACAAACTATCAAACTCAAATGATTGTACAACCCCTAACAACATCACTCCAACAATGTGAAGTGCTTATTATTCTTTTTGGAGTCCTATTAGCTACTTTTGAACGAGTTCACCTATTTTCAAATACTAGAGAGTTTAGTATTAGAATATGAGAAAAATAAAATTTCTTTATTTTCGTTAAAAAAAGTGATTTGTGCTAGTAATTATCATTTGATATTACATATTCAATATCGGAGATGATCTATATTCCAGAGTCAAAGTAGAGGAATTTATGTAATATGCACCAAGAGTTTACTTTATATAGTTTTAACTAATAAGAACAATTCCAAGGAGACAAAAAAAAATGAAGAATAACCATTAGACTGAAATGTACAATAGGAAGTTAAACAACCTTGCACTTATAGTCAATGAGATGTAGTCCCTCCCCCTCCACAACATCCTAAATAAATCTCATGACCATGCATTAAAAATCCACAACTTGTTTACCGATATGCACCGACACTGTAAAGTTTTTTACACCGTCAGTATATATATTTTAAATCCTTATCACAATTGGTACCTTATTCCGGTAAAACCAAGCTGCTAGGATAAAGAATGATGTGCTTTTAACAGTTAACTATACATCAGTACATGTCAAGCCTAATAGGGGAAAAGGTAATCTGAAAGATTCATAGTTAATCAATGAATTAGATTAGGCTAGTAAATGATGAGGTCAATGTGTATGGAAAGTTTGATGGCTCGCGTTGCAGAGCAAGCTCATCAATGTCCCTTACGATGCCGAATACGGCCTCAGGTTGTGCTAATTTCAGTGCATTCTCCGACATTCTTTTCATATCATCTGACTTTGTACTGAACCATTGGGTCACGATTCTCGCTGTTTCCTTAGAACTTCGGGTGAAAACTCCGGCTCCGTTGTCTACCACATAAGGCACATTACCCTTTTCCTGTCCAGGAATATAGTCATTGAGGATTATAGGAAGACCTCTTATCAATGCTTCTGCAATTGTACCTGGTCCAGCCTGAAAATTTCATGAAAATAATGAGCCTTTGTTAACATATGAAGTAGTACATAAAAAGGATCATGTTAGTTTAAGTAACTTACTTTTGTTATAATGCAGTCACATGCTCCCATCCATTTTGCCATAATAGTCTCAAATCCTCTAACCTACACAAACCAAAAACAAAGTTTCATTCATTGTCATTCTATTTTTCGCATATGTCTCTAGTTGAGTCTATTCAGATGTTGAGGTTTAAGGAGCGAAGCGAGTTACCTTTACGGGAACTTTCCATTCGAGAGATTCAAGGGTGGATACTAAGCTCTTATTACGGCCACATATAATTACTATCTGCCCAATTGGTTTCTCAGTTTCTTTATCAAAAAGTGCTTCTCCAAGAGCCTTTGCAGTTTTTTGGACAGGTCCCATTCCTTCACCACCACCCATCAATAAAACTGCTGGCAAGTTAGGATCCATCTCAAGTTCTTGTCTTAATTGATCCTATAACAAAGACAAAGCGAAAACATTCAGCTTTTAAGAGTAATGTTATGTATACAACAGTTTTTCCTATTTCGCGATGCAGAGTACATGTACCATGTGTTATAAAATTCAAAGTTGTTAAAAGTTGTTGAACATTATATCGTCTTCAATAGACAAATACCTTGACGAGGACTGCACGCGCAAAAGAAGGCCTGATGGGCAAGCCATAAACTCGAATTTGAGATTCCTCGAGGCCGCCTTCTTGTGAGGCTTTCTTGGCCACAACCTCAGAAGGACAGTACAACCTATTGACCCAAGGATGAAACCTAAAAAGGCTTAAAGGTTAGAACATGTAAACGCATAATGATGAACTTTACTCTAAAGCAAAATTAAAAGGTCACAATGGACTTACCAAGTAGGGTGGCAAGTACTAAGATCTGTGATTACAGTGACAAAAAGCACCTTATTCTGCAAACCTTGCCACTTTAGAACCCATAATGGAATATGTTGCATCAATGGATGGACACTGATTATGATATCAGGCTTGTATTCCATCAACCCTGCTTCCACCTCCCTGAAAATGGAACAATTTATAATACACTAGTTTCATAAATATAATATGTAATTAAAGAACCATTATTTCTTAGAAAATGAGTACTGATTAAATGATGACATATAGTACATAAAGTAACTTTCATATATAAAGAAGATAAAAACAGTGAACATAAGTTACATTACATAAATCATATTTGAAAGAATGTGAAGTTTATTCATATTGTACCTGGCATAGAAAGCAGCTATGGCTGCTAAATAGACAGAGTAAATCCACCTAGGAGAAGTGCTATGAAATGCAACATTCCATAGTTGTACATGGTTAACCATAAATTTATATTGTCCCTCCATGTCATTCAATGGCCAACCTGTGTATTCCTTCCAAACATCTTTTACAAATACCTGAAAATTGAAGAGATTATTTCATCATTAGAGAAACATGAATAAAGGAACAAATATTTTATTGAATTGCTAAAGAATATGGAATCATCCAAAGGAAAAAAAAAATGGTGTTGGTATGAAATTCCTTATCCAGAAGAATAGAAATAAAAGGAAACTGGAAAGGGAAAGGTAAATAGATGAAAAATGAAACAAAAAAAATCATTTTTTTGCTACATAATTTGAGTTATACTACATAATTTTTGTTGCAGAAAAAAATGAAACAAAAGCAACAACAACACAAGATCTAGGACGTTCAACATCAAATTAAACAAACAAATACCTTAAATTCTGCTACACCAAACAAAACTAATGAAGATAAAAACAAGAAAAGATAAATATAAGGTGAGTTATTACCTTGTATTTATCACCAAATTCAATTTGAAAAGCATCACGAATAGCCTCAGCAGAAGCTCTATGTCCACCACCAGTATCACTCATAACAATCAACACATTCTTTGTCCTTTCATTTCTATTCTCCATTATCTCCATTCCTCCGTTGATCTCCTCATTGCAACTATTGCTTTGAACCTCATTCCCATTATTATTCATCTGGTACGTTGTTGCTACTCCTCTAATGGTACCCTCCAAAACAATAACTAGAACCAAAAATGTAATCTTTCTTGGAAAACACGCAACCCCAGTACTCACCTACCGATCAAATCTCGTTCCTTTCTGAGATGGGGTAGAGAGAGAAGGGTGGTGATTGAGAAAGAAGAGAGGAAGAAAATGAAAATGATTGGTCACAGGTTGAAGAATGAAAAGTGGTATTTGCAATGTTTGTTGTTATAGTAATGTGTGAGGTGATAGAATTTTGCATTGGACTTTTTATAGCATGCAATGTTTTGGTGCATGACAACCATAGGATCTCGTACTTCTTATTGGTACGGAATGTTCAAATTGCAAAATTCGAATCTTTGCATCCAAGGATTTGGATGGATGAAGATATATTGTCCTAACCATGTCATCAAATATATTTTAAATTAATTATAATGAAGTAAAAATAGATAAAATTGTGAATGTTTAATTTTGTTAATTCATGTATCATATTGTGATTAGTTTGGAAGACTAGGACATAATTGAGGATAGCATATCATTTTCCGATCTTCAAGGATAAGAATCATTTGTCCTCATTTCAATCTCACTTAGTATCCCTACCTAATTAGAAAAAATTATAATAGCATAAATTAATATTTGTATATTATTCTATAACATTTAATTGTTTCGGTACATGACTATACAAATTTCTTTGAGACATTATCTTTGTATCTGTTTTGGATAATTAATTATGGGCACAAAAATGAGCATAAATAGTATGAAGTATTTCTTTTTTTCTATATACTTTAGGAAATGTATGTATAAAAAAAGATAAAAAATACATGAGGGATAAAGTAATATTATATTATATTAGATACAATATAAAATATTGGGAAAGTGTACTAACATCCTATAAATCATTTTCCTAATATCCTTTAAAAAATAGAGTTGCAATGTTTTATTTCCAAGGACTTGTTTATGTGAGGCAGAGCGATAATGATGGGTTGGCAAATAGTTGCTTGGACTAGTTTGCCCTCCCTATATCCACGTTTCACCATCATTTATAGGCAATGGGAAACTCTGAAAATGAACAAACTAAAATACACATATCCTAAATACAATGAAATCAATAACTTGAATTTAACAGATAAATCCGATGTGATTGAATTTCGTACAATGAATTCATTACTCCTAACCCGATTGACACTAAATCTCTTCTAGCATGTGTTTTTATTGGTTATTTATGTTGACTTTTGGTTTAATCAATTTTATTTATATTGAGTTAATTAACATTGTTGTTTTTTATGTATAATAGTTGGTTTACATTGAGTTCAATAGAAACATGGTGTGTTTGAGTTTAATAGCCACATGTTTGCCTTTTCAATCGATCTACTTTACCTCAAATCTAAAAGGTTTAGGGATGATAACATTAATTTTAATTTAATTGAAATGTTATAAATGTGTAGCAAATTAATTGAATTATTAATAGGATTTAATATGTATATACTTACAGTGTAAAATTTTTTTACACTGTCAGTAAATCATTCACCATTGATTTGTTAACAATTATTAACTCTCAAACAAAAATAATACAAATCAATGATGAATAATGTATTAATAGTGTAAAAAAATTTACAATATCAATGTATAAATTTTAAACTCTTACTAATATCATTAGATAAAATTAATATTGAAACTAAATATGGGCAACTTAAAACTTATTGATAATTAAAAAAAACAGAGGAATATAGGCACACAATGAGTGGCCCGTGATGAAAGCGTGCTATTCCCGCCATTATTGGTAGAAAATCAAGATCCGCAGCAACATCAGTTAATTGGGCCAGCCCAATTAGAAAGAATTATTAAACCGCAACATATTTTAGTAGCAACCCTTTGCGTTATGAGCATGTAAATGAATACAGGACTTATCCTATTAGCATTCGAGGATCAATGTGAGGCGTTAAAGTTAGTTTAGAAGTTGAATTTCGGAGGAAAAGAAAAATTAAATAGAAGATTTCAGAGTCATGAAATACATTTAACTTTCAATGAATTTTTTTCTTCATTATCTTCTAAAATCTAACTTCTAAACTAACTCTTTCAGAATGTACAATGAAGTATTGAAAACAAAATTGAAGGATGAAAAAGCAACTACACTAAATGATTGAGGAATAAGTTAATTTGTGGGTGAGTTTATCAACTTGCGAAAATGGGGAAACAATAATCAATATACAATTAGGCACATTTTAGCAACTCTGGTTATTGTGTTTAGTCATGATATGTATATGTATAAAATATTGTTAAAGAATTACCAATTTTTTTTTTTTTTTTTTTGTAAAAAATGAAAAATTATAAAACAACTACGAATTACAAAATAGGATTAACCAGTCGTTCTTATTGTAGTCAAAGTGTGACTACACAATAGTATCATTCCTGAATCTTCTTTGATTAGTTAATGTGTTAGACATTTTTTTCGTACAAGTAAAGGCTTAATTGACGTGAATCAGATAATTTATTTAATCAAAAATCTTAGGATTAGTTTGTGAGTTAGATTTTGAAAGGGAAAGGAAATGCTTGAGAGCCCTGAAACAAGTGTATTTCATGGTTACGGAGCCTTCTATTACCTTCCATTTTCATCCAAAATTCAATTCTCAAACTAACCATCAGAATGAATAAGGGTTAGGTGTTCAAGCCCTTCCTTTCCACTCCATTCAATCAAATTGTAACACACCCACAACCAATGACCTTGTTGCAACTACTATTAAGTAACAGAAGAATAGATATTAAGATGTAAAAAAATATATGTTATTATTATTGTGCTTTCTATCATTCATATTTTATTATTATTGGTCATTTCACTTTAAATATAATTAATACAAACAAATAATTTATAATATATCAATTGAGTAAAAAATTTAGACTGTACACAAATATTATACTCTAATTATTAATCTCTCTTATAATTATATTAATATTTCTTCATGTCTATCACTTTGAAACTTTAAGGAAGGAGTAATCTTAACACCTAATCTTATCTTCAAACCTCGTTTTGTACCTACTCAGCATAACGTAAGTGCCAACTCCTATTTACATATTTATCTCATCTACATACAAAAATATAAAAATTACCCAATCATTTTCAGTAAATGATATGGTAGTTGTTCACTTTGCTTTTGCAACAATTTTCTTGTATTCACACGATTTTATATTCTGCCATAAATGTAACAATATTTTTTTTTATTACTATCAAAGATAAACTCTCGCATCTTTGTATAAGAACTAACTTTTTAGGGTGTATGGTTATCATTCCCAGCAAGTATCTCTCATATGAATCGAACTATTAACATTTGGTCATCTTGAGAATCTAGTGGGATCTTACACCACTAGACCAACACTTTATTGGTTGAATATAAGCATAATATTTGTATATTGCTTTCATAAAGATTTATGTATAATCAATATATTATCCATCATTTAATTATATTACATTTTAAATAGTTAATAATGATTAAACATTAATATTAATGATATATAATACAATAATAATATATCAAATTCATATATTTATAAAATTCATATATTTATTAACAATATACTTGCTTGCGTGAAACATATTTCCTCTTTTGTTAATTAAGACACACACCAAATACGATACGGGTTTGAATAATTCCCTCTTAACTTTTAAACAAAATATCAAAAATAAAGTTCTTGGTACAAAGGTACAGGGATGTAACAAACCTAAGATTTTTTAACCGCATACTTGTCACATTTGATTGATGGTTAGATAAAATTTCACCCAAAATAATGACGTGAGGGTATTAGAGCATATACGATGGAGAATAATATTTTCATTCTTATTTGGATTTCACACATTATTTTATAATTTATTATAATTTCACATAAAATAAGAACATCTACTTTCTCACCACAATGACAAACTTTATTCTTATTCTTATTTGGGTCCCACAATCTACCTAAATTTTTATATTTTACAATAAATATAGCAAAATATTAAGAATAATTACTTATTTATTAATAAATTAAAAATTGTTATAATTTGATATAAATATTAAAAATCAATTATAAATAAAAAATATAATTTTGTTGTTGATATACATGCAATTGGTGGAATTTTCATTTAAGGAAGACAAATTGAGGTTCTTCAATTTTTTTTAATTTTCGTTTCTGAAAAATTTAATTTTTTGTAATCATTCTAGATGTTTTTTTGATATGTTTGTGCTTGTATTTATTCATAGATTATGTATTTTCGTTGCCCTTCTCTCCTAACAATGAATGTTCTTATTTAGTCACTTTTTGTTCTTAAATAAGAACAAAACACAAGGAATAAAAATAACACAGTGGAGAACAGAATAAAAATGTTAACAGAATAACTATTGTCTATATGGATGCTCTTAGTTCTACTAGAGGATCTAATTCTACCATCAATAAAGTGTGTTTGTTTGAATATATTGAATATGTAGTCCACTATCATTATGGCCGTTGAAGAACAATTTTTAGTTTAATTTAAAATTATCATACCATTAACTTACTAAATTATAGAGATAATTATAGTACAAAGGTTGTTCTTACACTACTAGTGCTAATTTTAGAGATGATTTTTCATATATCTCTCCTCTATATATAAAAAATAAGATTATATATCTCGATTTTTGATTTTTAAAAATCTATAATGTCTTAGTATTTATTATTTCATAATGAAGCAAAGTAGACTATCCACATGGCATATAAAGCAACAATTTTGTTTTACTTCAAAAGAAAAGGCTAAAGTAATCATTAATCTATCTAAACCACCTTTACTAAACGGACATGAAATTAATGTTTGAAACGTGATTTTGAAA
Organism: Lupinus angustifolius; assembly: GCF_001865875.1. NCBI lineage: Eukaryota > Viridiplantae > Streptophyta > Magnoliopsida > Fabales > Fabaceae > Lupinus > Lupinus angustifolius. Next base: position 21,517,482 of record NC_032009.1, read on the forward strand.
AATAAGCTCATAACATAGCTTCTAGTTGCAATGAGTAATATGTGTAAAATAGTTGGAATCTAACAAGTCCTAAAATACAAAACTTAATATTTTCTTTTTTCAAATTCCCCCAAATATAAACCGGATAACTACCAAATCATTCAAAGTCCATAATGGTTTTTCTGCCAATGATATTTTTCCACCTTTTTTAGGTAAATAATTAATCTTCATTTCAGGGTTCATGATTGTCTCTTCCAATAAATATCGCTCTTAAGAGTTGAACCTTCAACTTTAAGAATATAATAAAGTCTTACACCATTAAACCACCAATATGTTGATAAAATCTAAAATAGTTGAATCAAAAAATATTGGCACAAAGAACCTGTGATACTCTTGAATCCTGATCCAAACCAACCAAAACTCCTCCAACCAAAAAAACATAAAAAGAGGACAATAATCCCAGAAAACAGGATTTTGGATCTACCCTTTTCCTATTACAACTGACAAATGCTGACAACTTGGGAAACTGTTACACACACATAGACATGGGCTTCACTTGTAACATATGGTCCCATTAGGACCCTTCACCATCCATGACAGCACATTCTTATCTCACTCATCCAACCATGTGGCCACTCATATTATTGACACTTCAACAATATTTTATTAATTTATTTACTTCAATGATATTATCTCCATTACAGATGAGTTTTTATTTCTCCTTTTATTTTCAATAACAAAAGTGTTAATTCATTACAAATAAAATGATGAGTATATCAAAGTTAACTGTGTTTCCTTTTTTTTTTATAGTAATTATATTTTCGGTAATAAATATAATCCTTATTCCATAATTATATAGGTTTGAGGGTGTAACACTATAAAGTGCAAACTAAGCTAACTGGGAAAGAATGCATATAGTGTAAGGAATAAATATAATTTATATGCTTTGTTAAGCTGTCTTCATAGGGTGGTGAACAAAAACCACTGAAGGGTATGGCAGGGAAATAATATTAGTGAAACATTAATGAATAATGATTTGTATGATGGCTTCACTGTCATATCATATAACCCATTTATCTTTTTTGGTACTTACCAATAGTATATTCTTCGGCCTTTCAGAATGTATAATTGTCATTTCCAATAAATATCACTCACATAAATTGAACTCTTTTGGTCATCTTAAAAATCTAACAGCTAACGGCTTTACGTCACTAGAACAACATCTAAATGATGTACAACCGATTTATGAGCTATAGTTAAATTTGATCATAAAAATACAGTGTTGAAATATGGGTTGGAGTTAAATTGGTGCTATTTTTAATGAAGATTCTTGTGGCACCGACATAAGTGCCTTGGTGTAAACATCATGGTTGTAGAGAATGCTGATATATTTAAAATAACCAAAGTTTGAACCCATGCGATCCACTTTGCTTCACCATACAATAACATGAAATCTGTTAAAGATTTGTGACATATAAACAAGTATTTTGTGCTGTCTTTTCCCATTGATTGGCACCGATTTCAACAAATAACAACAATTAGCTAACGAGTACAAATTTTTGAACAAAGGATAATAATGCTCTAAGAAACTTAGTAACCGAAAGTAATAAATTTTGAGCTTGAAATTAATGGAGTGGAACTCAAATGGGATGAAATTAACTATTTAAAGATTTCAAGATTCTACAATTGTGTTTGAATGTTTAAGGGGACTAACTTTTTTATTCATAATACTATTATTATCGGATTCGAGAAGAATTACATTAGGTGAGAACACGTGATTTAAAAGGGGAAAATGAACAATGAAAGTTTAAACTTAATAAATAGAAAAATGTATTGGGGTATTTGATATGTTTGAAATACGAAGTATAGTTAGAAAATTTATTTGTAAAAGGAGAGTGGAATGTTGATATATTATAATGTATACTTTTGAATACTATTGTAGTCAAATTTTAGAATACAAAAAATAAGATTCTGTAGCTTTCTTGAATATTTGCCCGTTGATTATAAAACAGTAGTAAAATTAAAATAACATTTAAAGTTTTACTAATTGTTAGAATATTATGTACTTTGATTTTTATGTAAATTCTTCTTTAGTTTGTAAATCTGTTTATTTTAGACACACAAAAAATTGGCCAACTTGATAAGGCATTTGCATAGATAATCAAAGTTAGATGACACAAATAATTTTTAGAAAAAAATTGGCCAACTTGTAAGAGTTTTTTACACCGTCCATCATATATTGTTCATTTTCCATGTTCATTGATTTTTCATAAAAACATAATCAAAATGAAAGGTAATAATACATTGACTGTATATATATCTTTATATTGTTAATGCATAAATATTATGCTCAAATTTTTACGAAGAAACAAGTGGATTATAATGTTATGAATTTGATTAGGCAAGTTGGGTTACTCATCTATTTTGCTACACCTCCCAATTTTTTAATCCATGGGTAGATTTGACACATTGATATGTGATATATAAATTATCTTATAAATTGTTATTAAGCGTGTAAGTTGATCATAGTCCTTGATTTTGAAATCAAATCTATCTAATGGGATGAATATTATATGTCGTAGATTTGTGTTCCTCCTACACAATAAAGTAACACATTATTTTAAAAAAATTACCTTGTTATGCTAGTAAAATATTTATTCATATATAACATTTATTTCCTCTTATGTGATACTATATTGTTGAACTTAATAAGATTGAAGATATTAAGTTGAGACATGTGATCCCAATCTAAAGAAATGTTGTTATATTAAGAATGTAATATTTATACATGATCGGTATAAAAATTTATATACAATGAATGTATCACTTATAATTTATTTATATTTTTTATAGAGTTACTATAATGATAATGTATAAAACTTTAACAATATGAGTGTATACATTTCCCCCTCTTCATTTACCATATTGATGAATGGTTTTCCTTGATTAATTTTGATGTAAATAATGGATAAAATCATAAAATGGGTAGTTTTGTTGTAAAAAGATAATAAGAAGGAAGAAATTGAGTAATTAATTAATTAAAAAGGGAAGAGAAAATGTGAGCCTTTAAAAATGAAAATGAGATCTGGCATTAAGAAATAGACAAATGAAATTCTTATCCATCTCATTTATGGTAAATATATATTAATCTCAACCACACACATTCCTAAAATCTCAACAATATCAGTTATCAAATATTCACATATATTATTATATATAAATAAAACCCTCTCTCAGCTCAATTCATATAATTCATATTTCTCATTCATTATATTCTCTCTTTCTTCTTCTTCTTCTTCTTCTTCACTGAGAGAGAAAAAGCTATGGGTTCAGTCATTCTCCCAGATCTCGGGACTGAGATTTTGATCCCAGTTTGTGCTGTTATTGGAATAGCTTTCGCTCTTTTTCAATGGTTTCTCGTTGCAAAGGTGAAACTCACTGCTTCTAGAGATGCTTCTCCCAACGCTGCTGGTAAGAATGGTTACAATGATTACCTCATTGAAGAGGAGGAAGGTATGAATGACCATAACGTCGTTCTCAAATGCGCTGAAATCCAAAACGCTATCTCTGAAGGTTTATCTCTAAAACTTAAATTTTGTTTTTTTTTTGTTTTTTTATTGTAAAGTTTGCGTTTTTATGATTTTGAGATCTACCCATGAGTTCAGATCTTTGTATTTATATTTATAATTTTTGAAAGTAATTAAGGAAAACGAAATTATTATGTGGGTGTAGATTTGAATTTTTATCAGCAGATCTCGGTATGTGTTTGTTGTGGTTCAACATGGCTTGTTTGGATTTGAATATTGTTGTCTGAGGCGAACCTTATCAAGTAGGAAAGCAGGGTTTTTTGGAGGTTGCAACCTTTGTACTTAATGTTTGATTCTGTCTGTTCCACTGTGATTTCGAACTTTGCTATGTTTTATTTAATATGTTTTTTAATCTCAAGAAATTTGAAATGTTTTTGAGTTAGCTAGACATGACATGAGTATATACCTTTTTAATCATTAAAAGATTGATGTTGGTCATGGAATTTGGACCCACATGTTCAAGTCTTATAGTGATTTGCAATCAAAACTAATTTCGTTATTTTTTGTGTGCTTTTTTCCTTTGGTTCTCTTTTTCTATGTCTTTTACCTCATAACATTTTAAACATCATAACACAATCATGGAAAATAACAAAATGACTTAATACATAATTACATGTACCTTGATTTGATAATAAGTTTCTGTTATGTGCTTTTACATTCTATATGGATTCAGGCTTTCATCTTTTGTTCTGGGCAGTATATGTGGTATTTATTTATCTGTTGGTAGCTTTATTGAAAAAGTTTTGGTGTTGCCTGATCCTGTGTGTGAGATTCGAGTTTGTAAAATCATTGTCATTTCAGAGATTGACTGGGTGCCATGTTTAATTTGTGAAGCTCATTGCCCCCTTTTCTAGATGGATGCACTTTTAACATTTTCCTTGTGTCCTTACCTTTAAACTTGCAAGATTTTGCTCACAATAAACTCTAATTGCTTCATAAAGTGTAACCTTGTTACATAATGTCATTTTATTTTGTTCCTCATAACTTAATAACTTTAGTCAGTTTATAGTTAAACTAAACAATTTAACATTATTACCATTGCTTGGGAAAACCTCTTCATTTTTTCCAATCTTTTTTTTTTGTGTGTAGATATTTCTCAACCACTGATATCTACCCCCTCTTATTTTAAATTAGTTCTTGTTGGTGGAAGGTGTAGAGTGTTTCACTGACTTATTTGTGTTTGAACATTACCAGGAGCAACATCATTCCTTTTCACCGAATATAAATATGTTGGAATCTTCATGGTGTTTTTTGCCGTCTTGATATTCCTTTTCCTTGGATCTGTGGAAGGATTCAGCACAAGCCATCAGCCTTGCACCTATGATCAAACTAAGATCTGCAAGCCAGCTCTTGCCACTGCCCTTTTCAGCACCATATCATTCCTCCTCGGTGGCATCACATCACTTATTTCTGGTTTCCTTGGAATGAAAATTGCAACTTATGCTAATGCAAGAACCACCCTGGAAGCTAGAAAGGGTGTTGGGAAGGCTTTCATAGTAGCATTTAGATCTGGTGCAGTTATGGGATTTCTCCTTGCTGCAAACGGTCTTTTGGTCCTGTACATTACCATCAACCTGTTCAAGATTTACTATGGCGATGACTGGGGTGGTCTTTTTGAGGCCATCACCGGTTACGGTCTTGGTGGTTCTTCCATGGCACTTTTTGGAAGAGTTGGTGGAGGTATCTACACTAAGGCTGCTGATGTTGGTGCTGATCTTGTTGGCAAGGTGGAAAGGAACATTCCTGAGGATGACCCTAGAAATCCCGCTGTAAGAAAAACGCTCTGAAACTAGTTCCGTCATTTAGTTTTAAATATTTCTTTGTTAGTCCTTCCTTATATCTGAACAAATCATTTTGCACTCAGGTGATTGCTGATAATGTTGGTGACAATGTTGGTGACATTGCTGGCATGGGTTCCGATCTTTTTGGTTCATATGCTGAGTCATCCTGTGCTGCTCTTGTCGTTGCTTCCATCTCTTCTTTTGGGGTGAATCATGAGCTGACTGCTATGCTATACCCTCTCATTATCAGTTCCGTGGGTATCCTTGTTTGTTTGCTTACCACCTTATTTGCAACTGACTTTTTTGAGATCAAGGCTGTAAAGGAAATTGAACCAGCATTGAAAAAACAGCTCATTATTTCCACCGTGTTTATGACTGTTGGGATTGCAATTGTGAGTTGGATTGCGCTCCCATCTTCATTTACTATCTTCAATTTTGGAGCGCAGAAAGCTGTCAAGAACTGGTAAGTATCGTTAGCTTCTGTTGGGATTCACTTTTTCCACTGGAGCAATCATTCAAAAGTGCCTTATTGTATAAAAAGGCACCTCAGTTCAACAATGTCTTATTGTCTATTAATAAAATAATGAATGTTAAATTGTCCGATCTTAGGACTCATGCAATATTTTTTGGTTTGCAGGCAGCTATTCTTGTGTGTTGCTGTTGGTCTTTGGGCAGGACTTATTATTGGATTTGTGACTGAGTATTATACCAGCAATGCATATAGGTAAGCAATTTTGGATCATATTTTGCAATTTTGCCTGTGTATCATTACATTTTACCTGGACTTGACGTTTTCTATCTGTTTTTGCAGCCCTGTGCAAGATGTTGCAGACTCTTGCAGGACTGGTGCTGCTACTAATGTTATCTTTGGCCTTGCCTTGGGATACAAGTCTGTTATTATTCCAATTTTTGCCATCGCAGTTAGTATTTTTGTTAGTTTCAGCTTTGCTGCCATGTATGGTATTGCTGTTGCTGCACTCGGGATGTTGAGTACCATAGCCACTGGATTGGCCATTGATGCATATGGTCCAATCAGTGACAATGCTGGTGGTATTGCTGAGATGGCTGGGATGAGTCACAGAATCCGAGAGAGAACTGATGCTCTTGATGCTGCAGGAAACACGACCGCTGCTATTGGAAAGGTTTGTTTTTTTATTATTGTTTATTCTCTTTCAATCTTATTCTTGGAAGTTTATGGAAACACCACTTATTCTAGTAGATGCCTGATATCTCCTTAATCTGTTTTAGGGGTTTGCCATCGGTTCTGCTGCCCTTGTGTCTTTGGCCCTTTTCGGTGCCTTTGTGAGCCGAGCTGCTATTACAACTGTTGATGTGTTGACTCCAAAGGTTTTTATTGGTCTAATCGTGGGTGCCATGCTTCCTTACTGGTTTTCTGCCATGACAATGAAGAGTGTGGGAAAAGCTGCTCTGAAGATGGTTGAAGAAGTACGAAGGCAATTCAATACCATTCCGGGCTTGCTAGAGGGAACTACTAAGCCTGACTATGCCACATGTGTCAAGATCTCCACCGATGCTTCCATTAAAGAAATGGTACCACCTGGTGCTCTTGTCATGCTTACTCCCCTTATTGTTGGGATCCTTTTTGGAGTAGAAACACTTTCTGGTGTCCTTGCCGGATCTCTGGTGTCTGGTGTACAGGTAATGTTTAACACACCTCAATTTATTAAGTTTGTGTTCGGTTGCATGTTTGGCAATTTAATAGCAAAACTGATTCTCGGCGTCAAAGTTCAAAATCATGGTTTAGCAAGAACTGAAAATGTATCTTTTGCATTGTATTTAAAGTCGTACTGAGTTTTACTGCAAATTTATTATTAGAATAAAAACATTCAGATATAAATCACTTTACTTCAAACTCAATTTAATCGAAATCAATTTTGCATAATCAAGTTCGTTTTTCTAACCCACCAAAACACAGGCTAAGTTGTCTGGTGCGCTGGTTTCTTTTAGCAGCTGCTTGGTTTTCATTTTTTATGTACCATGTTTTCAGATTGCTATCTCTGCATCCAACACTGGTGGTGCTTGGGATAATGCCAAGAAGTACATTGAGGTAATGATTTTATTTTGGTGTATACTAATGTGATTAATTTTTGTGTGGCGTAATACAAATGAATGAATGATATGAATTTTGTGGTAAACAAATATTTGGTGCAACAGGCTGGTGCTTCAGAGCATGCAAGAAGCCTTGGTCCGAAAGGGTCAGATCCTCACAAAGCAGCTGTTATCGGTGACACCATTGGAGACCCTCTCAAGGATACATCTGGACCATCACTTAACATCCTCATCAAGTTGATGGCTGTTGAGTCTCTTGTCTTTGCTCCTTTCTTCGCTACACATGGTGGCTTGCTTTTCAAGATATAAGAATCGTTATTCGCGAAGAAGAGAAGAACATCATCCTCCATCAATTCCCTATAATGGTTGATCATGCAAAAACCATCCTTCTATCTACGCCTTTTCGTTATGATTAGTTTTAACCCAGCTATTGCTCATTCTATTTCTTTTGGTCTATTCCCCTTCCCTTACCCCGGAAAACAAACAAGAGTTTATTTAGTATTTTAGTGTCCTCCTTAGCTTTGAGATACTTAATTGTGCTGAATCTGCAGAGAAATTCTTACTTGTAAAAGGTTTACAATCTCTCTGTGAATGGTTTTGGCTCCATTGTTCCATGATTTTATTATATATGAACATGCTACAATTCAACATATTCCTATTTTTTCTATCACTTGACCAAACCTTAATCAATGTATATTGCATGTTTTGAGGTCTTAATCAATTCAATACAAGATCACAGTATATTTCCATGCTGTTGATAAAACTCATGATATCACACTCAACTCCTTCAAGAAACAAGATCTAACAAATAAGCAATCATTGCAAATATTTAATTACCTCTATGATATTCCTAAAAATCTAATAAAATGAATACAAAATGTCACATAGCATGAAACAAAAGTCTGTTTATTTCATTAGGACTTGTTTAAAGATAACAAACAATAAGTGTCTTACCACTCACAACAGCAATTGTACTGTAATCTTGTAATTTTGCACTCTCTCCAACATTGATCGCAATCCGGGTAGTAACTGAACCTCGACAATGACCTTAATTTAAAACACTGATTTCATCTTCAATTTTCTCAGCCATGCGCTGAAGTCCAAGATGATACTTCTGCACCAAATCCTCAAACACCAACCCTTCCACCGGATCAACCGCGAAGGACCATTCCATCAGGCACCCTTCCAATCCATCATCCTTGAGGACCCTAATGCTTGACTCATAGGAATTGAAGCCAATGTTGCAATCCACAATCACATACTTGAGAATCCGGTCAACATCATCAACGGCTACGAGCTTCTCTTTCGACCAGCTTACAGAGCCGTTCGATCGGATGGAGGAGCCAGCGCAGTATCGGATGCAGCCAGGTTCACCATTTGTTCCGTGGATACCGTAGCATGTGGCTAAGGTAGGGAAGCGTTTATGGAGATTGAAGAAGTCCTTAACAAGTGGCCATGCTTGTTCTGCAGTGGTGGATTTTAACTTGGCTGATACCTTTCCTTCCCATCTTTCAGATGAAGAATCTTGCTCCATTTCTGTAATGGTGGAACAGAATAACAGCTTATATTTATGGTTCTATAGCATCGGATGGACGGGGATCACCTATTCCCAACAGTATCTTATTCACCCATTCAAGTCAATCACATATCGACATATGAATAAATAAATAAATTAAAAACAAAAAGTAATACTCTAATTGACTTGAAGCAGAGAGTGAGACATCATTTAGAACATATAATCTTTTTTCCAGCTCTGATCATTACAACCCTCCCCTAATGAGTCAGCCTCCTATGTGTTACTTGAGAGATCACTATATAGTTATTTTAACATATGACAAAAGTAAGTTTTTGAATGACCCAGTTTTCTTTTAAATTAAATAATTTAAAAAAATTCACACAGGTCTAAATATGATTTAATTTTCCTTCCTTAAATTTTGGTTGTTCCATCTAAAATGATATATAAATTACCAGATATAAAACCTCCTCAAATGGAAATTAATAAATGTATCCTAATCTATTTTTTTTATTCTTCACACATGTCTAAATTATATAATTTATAATTCTACTATTTTTTTTATAATATAAGTTAACTCAACTTTTTTTTATGATGTATTCAGTTATAATCAACTTATACAAATTTTTAGTCTTTACTGTATTGAATTTATTCTCTTGCTTATATTTTACGTCCAAGATTAATAGTTTAATACTATGTTAACTAAATCAATTGTTTACTATAAATCACAAATCAAATAAAACACCAATATAGCTAACAAAATCACTTTGTTTAATTTCTCACCGTATATAAAAGAATGAATGCAATCTTTATACTATTATTATTGTCTACCCTTTCACTTGTCATCAATAAGGAATAGATATGTTATTAAAATCTTGATTTTAATGGAAGTTAATTTAATTTTTTTAACTAAAAAAAGGTTATTTCTTATTGGTATCAAATGGAGTGAATATGGAAGATTTTTGTTGATGAATGAATATTAGTTTAGCCTAAAAATAATCACTCAATGTCTCATTAACCACAACCTTATGTCCCATCAAATTGGTATGTGAACATAATCAAAATTATGACATTATCAATCTCTATAATTAACATTTACATTCAAATGTTCAGAAACTAAAAATGCAGATCCTATATTCCCACTGATTTGATAGAGGTAAATACCAAAAAAAACATGAATTATTAGAAGCAAATAAAGCTAGTACAACAATAAGGGGTTGGTCTAATAGTGTAAGATCCGTTAAATCCTTAGGATGATCAAAAGGTCAATGATTCAATTCCTAAGGGTGACACTTGTTGGATGGGCAGTCACGAACCCCGTAAATGATTAGTTCATTTGAGCAGATACCCTTGGTACAAAAAGAAAATAAAGCCAGTACATACATATTGATATTTCCACCATTTAACTTAACAACCAGTAAACACGTTTATTCCAATTATCTACTACATCTTCATTATCATTGGGGATTGAAATATGAAAATAAAGGGTCTCATTTCTGATCAGATTTATCTACAACTCTTACCATGTCAAGTGCTATCTTACCCTCTTGGTAGCACTTGTAGTTGATATCACCATAATTCTTAATATTTGTGTACAACCTTGGTCTTGTCTCATCTATTAAGCCTTCCACAGGTCCAATTTCATTCTCTGGTTCTGGCTCATTAAACATAGCCACAGACATCCTCAACTTTTCTGTGTTTGTCACAACCCTGTGCATTGGACTCTTGAATATTCCATTACTCATTATCTGTAATAATAGCAAAGGACATTCATATATACATCGACCAAAAAATGTCGTCTGCATGTAAATAAAACGATATAAGTGTCGTTGCATGTTGTTTTTGGTTTTTCACGACAATACTAAAGAGGATTCTGACTCGACTGCGATGTGTATGGATCGAACATAGTTGAGAAAGAGATTTGTGTACCTGCATTTGATCACCAAGATTGACAACAAGAGCATCAGGAATTGTAGGAACGTTGACCCATGTGTCATCAACCAGAATTTGAAGACCTTCCACTTCTGTGTCTTGCAATAGAACTGTGATTCCTGATCTATCTGTATGAGGTTTGACACCGAGAACCGAATCAGGTCTAGAACAACATGGATAGAAGTTGAACCTTGCTAGCATTAGTGATTTTTCTCCAAACTGATCCAAGAAGCTACCCTCTTCCAAATTCAGTGACCGTGCCATGCTTCTCGAAAGAAAATCCATCATCGACTTCACTTTCATGGTAAACTCCTCTAGTGTATCACTGCATAGATATTAAGAAAATAAGCTCAATAAATTCTCCATATTAGTGCATAACAAGTTTTCTAAATTACTCAACAAAATCTTCATAATGAAATCTAGCATAGTTTAGCTACTATCAAAGCTAAGTTGACAATGACAACATTTACCCAATACCATGTTATGTTTCTGTATCAAAGCAACTATATAATTAGCACCCGGAAAATGAAACAAAATGTGAAACTTACTTCGCAACAATTTTCATCTGTTTCTCTGGACTTCAAGGGTACAGAGAGGAAGTGACAGAGAAGTGATACAAATCTGAATGCACCATAAGAAAAGTATAATACCTGAAATCAGATGGAGTTTTTGGCCAAAGAGAAAGGCGTCGTTTTTCTGTTGGCAAAACACGAAGACTTAGGCGATAGGACCAGTCAAGGACTTGCTTCTCTGAAACTATCCTGTCACTCCCATAGCCTTCAGATTCACCAACAGGTCTAGTATACTTTTGTTTCTCCTCAACTGGAAGTGCAAAAAATTGTTTTGCAACTTCGCGTACTTTCTCGAGATATGAACTTGACATTCCATGACCAATTGCCTGTTATCAACTATAGTTCATAACATTTACATAACCAAGGAAAAATACAACATTTGGTAATTATATATGCAATTATACTATACTTCAGTTTATAGAGGTTTTGTAATTGCTTAGGAATCTACAAAATTATGAAGGGATTGAATCTGAATCTGGATCTGATCTGATCTGATCTGATCCATTTTCTCTAATGTTAAGAAGTGTATTACATAAAAGTAATCATTTTTTTGCAGCTTACTTTTCATTTTTCAATGAGTAGTATAAGACCATTTATGTAACATATATCCCATGTTACTTTGAGACACATCTAAGTGAACATGTTCTTTAAGGTAAACAGGAACTATAAAGTAATGAAGTATGATATAAGTTTTTATGGATCCAAACCTGGAAGCATCCAACAGAGCTTAGAGCAGATCTTAACTTGTCTAACTCAGCTTCTGATGATGCTAGGAGACTTAGATCAATGATGGGTATTTGAATATTTGTTGAAGTATCTTTAGACCAAATGCTATTTTTGTTGACTATAAATTGTGGTGGTGGTTCATCACCATCTATGGACATTTCTTGAATGCTCCTAGGCAATGATTTCTCCTCTGAAATGATCAAATTGTTGGCCATTTTCTATCAAGTGATATTCCTAATGAACAATGTTATGTCAGAGAATTTTCCTTTATAGGATTTTCACATGCTTGAAATCAATGGTTGTGATCTTTTTTTGCACACATCTCAACCCTTTTAGGAAACTTGTCGTTTACTTATATAATAAGAGGGCACTTATAATAAATATAACATAGTAATTCATTCCTTCTAGTTCCTTTTAATATTTTAATTATAGAATGTTGAAAATCACTTTCAAGTTCCTTATATCAAAACCTTCCTTCAACTTCAACAATTTCACTTCCACCTCTTGCCTTTAAACCTCAGACTCAGAGTTCTCATTTGCTACCTTGGAAGAACCTTCCTCAAAGATACACTCTTATTGGTACCACATCACTTGCCTTTGTTATCTTCTCTTTCTATACTGTAACAACTCCACCACCTAAACTTATTACTTTATAAAGGTGGCTGAGTGCACGAGGCTAAAAAGAAAGCGATTGAATATTCCTACCGACTTCTGGTGTAAAATGCACCCAAGTGTTGTAAATCTGGAAAGTCAAGAATATGTTGTGCTATTCCTACCAACTTCTGGTGTATGTTTCAACCATTCAAATGACCATTTGAATAATCTCAACATTTTAAATCATTGACATCTCAACAAACCTTTCATGCAATGTTTCTTTCTTTTTAGTTTATTTTTCTCTGGCAGTGTTGGTGTTTGGTGAGATCAACTGGTCATGGATGATGCATACATGGCTGCAAACGAATCTCTTTGGTCTTATTTGTTAATAAGGGATCATGGAATGTTATAGAATAAATTATTCCTGCTATGCTAACTGTTGTAATCAATGAAACATTCAATGTGAAGGAGAAAGTGAAAATGAATAATTCACCTATCACAAGGACATGAATGTCACTTTCACTTTATACAATTTAAAAGTTGACATAATAATGGTGTCATTTCGTTGAGTTGACAATACTTGACAACGTGGAATCGCCACGTGTGACCACATATCAATTAACCGCACACGTAAACAAGTATGGTGATGTTAACAGACGGCTCGAAAGGACGAAAGGACGGAAGGACTAACATGGTTACATGTTAAAAACATTGGGGACAAAAATGGTAATTTAAAATTATTAAGGACTAAGTTAGTAAGGCCGAAAAACACGAGAGATAAAAGAAAAAATGCAACTGTTACCAAACTTGAAAAATTGCATATTTTTCATTTATTTTTTATCTTTTATTTTCTCTATCACCAAGTGAAACCAATTCTCAGTTTCACATGGTGGCACACTGAGTTAGGTGCAAGCTGGAATAATAGCATTTGGTATATGTGCAAATACAATAGAGAGAGGACCAACTAATATTGGCTTTGATGGGTCTACATATAAAGGCTTCAAAGGTGGAATATCACCATCTTTGTTTACACTTAGAATGTTACCATTTAATAACATTGTTTGGCTATGTATGTTCTCACTTTGTGCTGTTAAATGGTACTCTTCTCTGAGTTTTTTACGATCATAAGGTAGCTTAACAAATGTTATGGCCAATTTTGCTTGAACTGTTGTCTGGTTACCCAAGTTCAGTAATAGTACTGTGATTCCTTGCTGAAACAAGAGTATAACATCAGATTTCATATATGGAAATTATCTAACCATATAGTCATACTATACAAAGATTCACTCACTGATTGTTTTGCACAATGTGCATAAGCTCTTATCTTCTTTGTCCCAATGAAGCTAGTTGCTAGGACTCGTCGTCCCATGAGTCGGTGCCAAAGAAGAGCACTGCAAGGAAGAAAAACAAGCATAAACCACTGAAATGTTATAAATATAGAATATCATGAATCTTATTGAAATGGGATCGGTCCCGTGGTTGAAGCTGTCGTGCCTCAATTTTCGGTCATATGGCTGGATCCGTTCCAAAATGGCGAGCGTAGTTAATGAAACAAACATCAATATCTAGTGGCTCGGGAAACAAATAATTATATTGCCTATTCTTCAATTATGACATTAAAAATTTAGTACCTGTAGTAATCTGGATTTGGCATGAAAGTACTAGTATCAAGTAAACCATAGTTTCCTCCTATCAAAGTTTGTCTGCAGTATGTTCGGGTGTCATAAATAGCCGACATGCCAAGTTGGTCCAAATACCTTGTTGTGCATATGAGATAACATTAGAGAAAACAGTGGTAAGGAACCCCTACTAATAAATATTATTCAGAAATCACTAGGAGTTAGACTAACCAGAAGCTGTAGACAAATGCATCAGACACAAGATGATGTCCACTATTGTAAGCCCCTCCTCCCTCACCAACCCATGCTGTTGCTGAGGTTGCCGAAGTTCGAAGAATATTTCTTAGGCTGTTGAATGTGCTAGCCACTCCATCAAGATAGGAAGGATCAAGAATTTTTTCAGTTAAGTGCTCATCAACTCCTGCATTTAAGACAAAGTAGTTTACAATTGTAATCAGATTTATGGAAATTTGTACAATAATATGTAATAACTTGCATCCTGCTTGCTGGAAGATACCTGGCCCAAGGTTATAAATGTGGTGAGTTACAACATCCACAGATTTACCCGCTTTGGTTACGAATTCTTTGAACCAATTTGCATCAAAGAAGCCTCCGGGTGCGATAACTAGAGGTTTAGGTTCAACCCCTCTATATACATTTTGAATAATGTTTTGTAACGCGACAACATCAGAAGCATATTGATCTGCAGAAATACTTTTTCCAATCCCCTTCCCACTCAATTCATTGCCTGCTCGCGAAAAAGCGCTCCTTGTAGTTAGTCCACGTACATAGGCACTCAAGCAAGAAGAATCAGTTTATTATGGCTTAATATGCAGCAACACATTTGACTCTACAGAAGAAAATCGACATTTTTTTCTTTTGACGAAAAGTATTTATAATCACAAATCTTTAACCAACAAGAGCACACACACTAACCAAGTTCCCAACCATGAATGATGTAGTTCTTTTCGACAGTATAACGTATAAATGATTCTGCATTGGTGTAGTTCCAAGGTCCAACTGCAAAACTAGACTGAAAGGACTTTCCAGCAAGAGCATTCAACCCGAAAATAATCTTAGCCCTGAAATACACCAACCATTAATGTTAATCATGTTACAAACATAGTTGATATGTCAAAAAGATTAATATTTCTTTTTTGTCTCCCACATGTATCCCACACTCGAGGCAATCCTGTCCGAGCAGGGAACATCCTCCAGTATATGAGGCTAACTCTCCCAGCGGGTATTTTTTTATCTACAAGACTCGAACCCGAGACCTAAAACACATTCTGAGACACAAGTAGAAGTAAAAATTTAAAAGGAACTTTTTTTACCCTGCTTTTTTGAAAAAGCTGTTTAGCTCATCCCACCTATGTAAGGGTAAGCACCCTTGAGTGAAATCAAACATTTGACTAGTGTTCTGAACAAAAGGGGTACATGGATGGTGATAATCTTCAGTGCCATATATGACCTTATCTTGCAAAGTGCCTCCTAATCTGATTTTCAAGGGTGTGAAGGCTGCACAAACATCAGAAGCAATGATATCATAGTAAGTTCTCAGAGACAATTTTTGATTGTCCAATAATTTATGTAAAAGTTGCAGACATGTGAATTCAATCTTACCTTTTACTGCATTTAACAAAATTTTGTTGTTGAGGTCCTGCATGATAAGAATATTACAAAGATGTAAATTATCTCTTACTTTTATGTATAAGATTCTCAAGGTGTGAAGAAAAGTTAGTGTAACATGTAATAAAAATTTATACATAGTCATGTTTGATTATGATTATTAGATATGAATGTCATATTTTTTTGAATAGTTAATAACGATTAAATATGAATGGTGAGTGATACATTGACACGGTATAAAACTCCTACATTACTAATACATACAACTTTTTGCTCATAAAAGTTATTACATTAATAGAACCTTTAATAATTAATTAATTATATAACAATAATTATTACTACCAAGTATTAATATAATATCAATGCTAAATTTATGAATAAGTAATAATAATTAATAACGCAATAAATTTTTAAAAATAAAAATAGTAACACAATTATATTATAAAAATAAAATTAATTGTACCAATAAAAAAAATATTTAAACCCCATTAATTATGACTATGCTGATACAAATACATAAGGACATGTCCTGAGCATGCATTTCAGATTCCAGCATCATTTCCGAGAGGTACATGTCCCACATTTTCTTTCACTTCATGTCTTATGGGCATGTGATTTGTCAGAAAGTGTGAGATAACAGATGTGCTCCCATTTCCGACAAGTACAAACACCAATCATTGAAAATTATAATGAACAGAAGAAAGAAAAGTGCAGCAAAAGCCTGATAAAATAAAGAAAAACCAATTAAGCATTACCAGATTGAGAAGAGAAGCAAGAGCCCAAGTACACCTTCCATAGTCACATTTGTGAGGAGGCCACCAATCTAAAGTTGCACAGACAAAATCATCATCAATTTGTTCAATAAAAGATTTCCCATGAATAAAAACAGAACCATTCTCAGTTGCATCTCCTTCTACATTCACTACAATGAAGCTGAAGCTGAAGCAGAAGAAGAAGAAGAAGCATAGCAAATAGTAAAGCCATGGAGACCGACCCACAAGCCTTATTTGAAAACCCATTTCATGAATAAGACAAAGTCGAGATCTTTGTGTGTAGTAGTGCAGCTTATTTATACTCTCACTCCCTTAACCGTCTCATCTTCATTTCAACATGGATGCTTTTCACCATTGAATTAATATTTGTGAGTTAGTAAAATTTACTCTTTATCCAACTATCATTTTGTTAGGAACATCTAATGTTTTAGATTATATTCACTAATTCAACCTATTTGATTGTCCTATAATTGATGGATAGGATGGAGAATAAATTTAAAAAACGTACTATTAGAATAAATAGATATCTCCCCTTAAAAATGTGTTATTTCTTTAAAAGAATAAGGGTGTGTTTGTGTAAAAAAAATTGAGATTACTTGTCTGATTTCTTTTCTTCCATTATATCCCAGTTTGATAAAAAAGTATCAACACAAAAAAAATCATAAAAATATAAAATATTTTTTTATATTTATTGGTGGAATAATTTATAAAATATAAAACATAAAAATATGAAAATAGAAAGTTTTTGAGACATGTAATCTTCTTTGTCTCATCATGCAATGTGTATGTTTTTTACTATTTTCTATTTCCATTTTGAATTAAATCAGAAAGAAGTATGAAAACATATTTAAATTGTTGCTTTCATTTCGTATGTCAAAAATTATGAAAATTATCATTTTCAACATTTTTAATAATGAAGAGTGGTATTTTTGAAATTTTTAACATTTTATATCTTCCATTTGTTTTATATATTTCGATGTTTTAACTTTTCATGTTATTTCAAATTTCTTGATATTTTAGAAACTCAATATATGTTTATATTTTATTTTCAAATTAAACTTGTATTTATTACTTCTCTTTTTCACATTTATTTCTTCATCTATTTTTAATCAGTTTTTAATGTGCATTAAATTGGTTATTTTAGTAACTTACATTGATTTTTTATTATTTAATAATTTATTAAGCTATATATATAACCTTGAGCATCAAAAGATATGGAATGAATGAAATATATTTTTTATTATATTATCTACTAATCAACAAAATGTTAAAATCAATCAATAAGTGTTTCACTTGTTCATACGGTCACACATTTGAACATAGAATTTATTTATTTTTCTTTAACATAAAACTTTTCTTTATCCTTCTTAATGTTATTGCTGAAATAATATGATGGGGAGTATGGTAATATACTACTCTTAGATGAAAATTGTTACCCTTTAAATTGCAATAACTTGAATTAAATGATTCAACACTTATATATTACTAATTTAGTTTAACTTTAACTTGTTTGAGAGTAATTTTAAGTGTATAATGACAGTTATGACATTTCATGTGTCATTGTAATAGCTAATGATTAAGATCAATAATTAAATATATTCAATGTATTGTTGATATAAAGTTGTTAGAAAAGAAAATGCAAGTATAGAATATGAAAAAATCCTATAAAATTAGTAGCATATTTATTTTAATGATTAAAAGTTAGAATTGAATTATTTGTAAGAGTAATTATCATCGCTTTTTGAAGTTTATAGTGAAAATTTTTGAAAATGAAAATGATAATAATAAACAAATATTTTTTGAGAAAAAACAGAGAAATAAAAAATCCTTTTTTTAAAATAAAAACAAAAAATAAAGATATAAAACATTTCTTACAAGCAAACATAATCCAAATATGTTGCCTTTATTTCCCTTTCTTTTTGCTTCTCCATCACTCACTTTAGTTATGGTTTTGGAAAAGCTTATTATTGTGCAATTTATTAGTCAAGTGCATTGTTTAGTGATTAAGTATTTCCTATTTTGTTTTTGATATGTTGTTTTTCCCTAGTTGGTATCCCAACTCAGTATTCAGAAGAATGAAAATTAAGGACATATATTTAATTTTAAGGATAATTTAGGACAGCTTTGTAAAGTAATTATTGACATGGATATATATTCTTTAAACTATCTACCATTGGGTTAATGAGAGAAACTATTTACTCAAACAAATTATTCATGTATTTTTTTTTTGGGTACATAAATTATTCATGTATATGTGAATAGTTAAACATATTATTTAATAAGCAGGCAAAATTTTAAAATAAAAAATATCTGCCCTTAAAAACAAACATGTTCTCGTTTTTTTTTAATTACAAAATGTCTTCCACATTTTAAATTGCATATCCCATAACTAAATATATTTAAAATTAGGTTGACTTGAATTGTCTTATACAAATAAATAACTTATTTTAAGAGTAACAAAAATATTTATAATTCATTCAAATCCAAGAAAGTAAAATTTATCTATTAAAGCTGATGAATTTAAATAAATATTATCCAATAGATAACTTTAGTAATGAATAAATTTAAGTTTACCCATTATACTAATGGATATCCAATGATATATTCATTTAAAAAATAATCTGTATCATTTCTCATTACATACAACCTTAAATGTCGCATGCTTGTAAAATATTAGGAAAAAAGTTAAAAACATATAAAAAAACATTTTATTTTAAAAAAATCAAGAACTTTTTCATTTTTTATACCTTAAAAGTGATATTTTTTAAAAATGTTTTAGTAAAATAAATGGTTTTAAAATAATGTTTTTTCTTCAAAAGTGTTTTCAACTTCAATTAAAAAAATCAAATCAATATTCATTCATCTAATCCACTAAAATGGATTTGTGGATATATTGAAATAGATTTATTAGGTTTGAATATGAATGAATTGTAATTTAAAATATGATTTAAATTGATATATATATATATGTACGTGGGTTGTTTTTTATTCATCTATTAGTAAAATCCAAATCACTTCATTTGCCATTTGTAATTTGTTTGATAACCTATAAATTAATAAATTTATTTATTATAGTGACATGGAGACTTTTAAAATACTCTCATTCAAGTAATTAAACTCTTCCTCAGAGGAGTCAAAAATCATAAAATATTATAAAAATTTGCGATCAATTCATTCCATTTTTCCGTTTTTCGAAGATAAATTAACATATTTAAATTATGTGTCAGATGCACGAATACCCTATCCTATCCATCTGGAAATCTTGGTTCAAGTCTTTCGATACTGAGCTAAAGATGCCCCTTTGTTTCACTTATTAAGGTTGTTTTTTTTATGAATATTGTAATTGGAATAAATGTAAACAAGCTAGATTTTAAAGAAAAGATAAGGAAATAAGAGTTTGTGATTCTATTATATGGTTTAACTATTATAACTCATATCCTATACTTAATATATTATTGGTTCAAAAAACATATATATAATTAGAATATTATCTTTATAAAAAATCTAACAATAAAAAGTGATATACGTCTTTTAAGATGAAATGATACACGTCACTTTGAGATTGTTCAGTATTTTTGTAACTTTTTATGAAAATGTAACATTTTTATATAATTAAGATTCCTCGTTAAAACAAACTTGAAATTTGTCACAAATCTTAACCATAAAAATATATATTAAAGATATAAATTTTAGTAAAATTACATGAATCACTTATTTTTTGGATTAGGATAAAAACAACAAGACAAAGACCTACCCAATCAGCTTCAACAACGTTTGTTACTTCTTCACTCTTCATACATTTTTATAGATCTATAATTCTATATTCCTTTTTCTCTAGGCTTAGCTTTGACCAAACAGGGATATTTTGGGGAACCCACACGTTTTTGTGGTCCCCAATCACTACATGCATTGTCCAAAATCCAAATACGTAAATAGCTTGAGACAGCCATATTTTCTTTTTTAACATTGAGTGCTTTACTTTTTATCTCAAATATGTGAATGTAATACTGAATATTAGTTTAAATGGTAATTCCTCGTAAATAATGTATCGAGTTTGAGTCTTGTGAATGAAAAAGTATTCATTGAAAGAGTTAGTCACACATATCTATAAATGTTTCCAGTTCGGATATAATTATCTTCAGTGCGATGATATATGTAGGAAAATAAAAAAAATATCTAAATACTCAGTTCCAAAATTATATTTATTTTCACTCAAAAATAGTAATGGTAACATTATGATTATATTATTCACAAATATTTTCAATTATAAAATTATGTTTGCGCATGAGAAAAATCAAGATTTAATAGTAATGAAATATACTTATAAGCTATTTCTAATTTTTTATTTATTTCATTCTCTCAACAAAAAACTCATAAACAAACCATAAATATTAAAATCATCAAATATTTAATCCTTTGAACCATTGAGTCAAAACAAATAAGGCTTTCCAAGTATGGAAATAGGCAATATCAACCAGTAATAGTATACGAAAAATGCACAGCACAGGGCCATAATTAACAGAGGCCCTAAATAACTTTTTACATATATAATTAATTTTATTTGTATGTGAGCATATGCTATTGTTTTTATTCATTTAAAAAAAATTATATTGTGCATTATTATTATTCTACACATAAATATGTTCAGTTATTTATTGATTGTAATGATAATTGTTTTGCATTATGGTCTAGTTTATGTATAATAATAAGGGTCACAATTAGAGTGAGGAAAGCATGAGACCATTTAGAAGAAGTTTTCATAGAAATATATTATACTAAAGTCTCCAATAATGGAATAAAAAAAATGTATCTTACATTCTCACAATTTATGAAACATATCTTAGTCAATTCTTAATATGCAATGTGTATCGTTTTTATTTTATCATCGCAATAGTTTTAATTCCTTATTTTTGTTCAAACTCTAAAAATATTCAAATTTCATATATTACATCACCGGTTAACTTTTCTCTCTCTCTCATAGGACCTGTACAGTGAAACAAAACACTAGAAATAGGAATATAAGAGTATCCCCAAGACAAATAACAAATTCATTCTTATTTGGGTCTCATATATTATTTTATATTTTATTATAACTCCCCATTAAATAAGAACATCATCTACTTTTTTCTCACAAGGACAAACACCATTCTTATTCTTATTTTGACTCTCACATCATCTACTTTTTTCTCACAAAATCTACCTCTATCATTCCTTTTCCTTGGTTAAAAACAACCAAGAATTATTCTTATTTAAGAACAATAGTAAGAAAATAAGAACGACACACTAAAGAACAAAGTAAAAATATTCTTATTTCATTAAGAACAAAACTAAAAACAACTACTATTGTAACACCGCGAATTTTACGATTTTGAATTATAAGATTTTACTAATATTTTCATTAATTATATATTCGAAAATGAATTTCTGGGAATTTTCGGTAAGGAATTAGACAAAACTCTAGTTGAGTTTTATTCTTGAAATTTTATTTCCAATTTTGTGGTAAATTTTGGTAATTTTTGGAGACAGTCGGTTCTGGACCACTGTCGGGGCCGAATCCGCCCGGTACGGCTCAAAAAGTGTCTTTTTGAGTTCCGTAACTCGGAATCGAATTCCGATCGTGCCGTTGGATTCGTAATTTAATTTTGAGTCAATATAGACTCTGAGTACACTCATATCTATTTTCTAAATAGGAGTCAA
>NC_032009.1:21540053-21540534 GCF_001865875.1 Lupinus angustifolius
TTAAGAAACCCAAGATTTTTATGTTTGAATGCTTTTGAATATATGTGATTGTTGATGAAATGTGTTGAATATTGTTGTGAAATTTTTTGAGTGCAGGTGGTTGAAAAATCATGTTTGAATGTGTCTTGATTGTTGAAAACGACAAAA
The DNA here is from genome assembly GCF_001865875.1 of Lupinus angustifolius. Classification (NCBI taxonomy): domain Eukaryota; kingdom Viridiplantae; phylum Streptophyta; class Magnoliopsida; order Fabales; family Fabaceae; genus Lupinus; species Lupinus angustifolius. The sequence continues at coordinate 21,540,201 of NC_032009.1, forward strand.
ATTAGCATTCTGTCCAAATCCCAGTAGTCTGGGTGAACCAGGAGTCGTCGGGGCGAGCTCGGGCGACCAGGGCGTCGTCGGGGCGCATCAGACGGAAAAAAAAAAAAATTTCCCAGGATTTTCGCCTGGGCGAACGAGGCGTCACCGGGGCGACCGAAAGTCCGCCCAGGCGAGCAAAAAACTCGATGGGCGAAAAAAAAAAAAAATCCAGAATTTTTATGAGTTTCTGGAACCCTCTCGCTTGGGCGATAATACTTTCGCCTAGGCGAGGAAAGTTTCAGTCTAATTGAGATTTAAAGATGAATTGTCGCTTGGGCGACTTGTCCTCGCTTGA
>NC_032009.1:21540634-21636819 GCF_001865875.1 Lupinus angustifolius
TCTGTTGGCGATGATTAACATTTTCGCTCTTTCTTTTTGGATTTTGTATATGTTAGTGGCGATGTAGTTTCCGCCTTTGTTGATTTAGTTTGTATGAACTAAAGATGACTTAACCATTTATATGAATTGTGTTATTCAGGAAATTGTGAATCAGGTTAAGTTATCATTCGATAACGATAAGTTGATTTTCCGCATTTGAGTTACTTAAAGTGATGTCCCGGAAAAGGAAGGTTTTAAAAGGAAACAATTTTATACATCCCCATTTCAAAAAAAAAAATTACCCATTTTTCCGCAATGTTTTTGAGAAGTATTTTTCGGGGCGTTACAACTATGTTGCTCTAATATACATAGATTTTTATAGTTTTGTTCCATACTGATTATTAGTACATAATTATGACTTAGTTGTTGTGTATTGTCATTTACTTCATGTTGGTATTCCATTTTTAGAGAAAGTACAATTAACAAGTGCCAAATATTAAGATTTCTTTTAAATGTGATTGAACTAGGAATGACAACAAGGCGGATTGAGATTGAGTTTATGCTTACCCAACTCTGAATCTGAAATTCAAAACTTGAATCCAAACTCAATAGGTTGATATTATCAATATCATCTCCAAACCTGTCAGGTTTTGGGTAACCTAAATTCACAAAAAAACAATTGAATAAGTGGCTAATGCATTGAATTATTATGTACCAATTCAATTTAGAATTTGCAACTAGATACTGCTACGTTATAATAAACTTCTCTTAATATTATTCATTTATAATTTCCAAACATTATATCCTTATACTGTTTACATCAACAACTACATCTTTATATCTGCTCAGCATTGTAAGCAAAAAGAAGATACCAAATGAACGTGTTAGATTAAGAAGCACCTACTCCATTAATCCGATTGAAATGGTGCTATAATATTTAGTTTGAGATGTCCCTTTCCAATTAATCTAACATGTCAATACAACAAAACTACCACATTATAATAAATGAATAACATTTAGAATTTGCAACTCAATAACACAATACTTTTTCTTCAATTTTCATATATTAATTGGGGTAGGTTCAGGATAGCATATCACATGTACCAAATCTGAACCCAAACCTGAAAATTAATAGCGGTAAAACTTGAACTCAATCACATCAGGTTTGTTCTATTAAATTCGGGTTGAGTTGAGATAAGTGTCAATGAGTTCCATTTTTGTAGTCATCCCACATATTTATTTACTACCGATCCGAACCGGGTTTAGATGTTATTGGGCTGACCCAATAAACACTTGGGTCAATTTGACCAAGATTTCGACCATTTATAAATGTTACTGGGCCGGCCCAAATATCTAGCTATAAGAGGATGGGTCCAAATCCAATTTATGTAGATCAGAAAATGCTGAGAAGGAAACCAACTAAGATTCAACTCAAGATCGAAGATAAAGAAGAACTCGACGAAGCTCGTCGCCGCAACGCCGCCACCACCACCACCGAAACCACTGGCGCCTCCGCTCTCCTCCGTCACTTCGATAGCGCAGAAGATTCCTCTTCTAAAGCGCATCGCATTGGCCTCTCCTCCTAGAACAACTTTCACCACGCGCTCCTTCTCTCACTCCCTTTCTTCCCCAATGGAAGTCGAAGTTAAACTCCGTCTCGCGAACGCAGAATCTCACCGCCACGTCACCACCCTGCTCGCTCCCTTCCACGTCACCACCCATCGCCAGCACAACCTCTTCTTCGACGGCGCCAATTCGCAGCTTTCGTCTCAACGCGCCGTCCTCCGCCTCCGATTCTACAACGACGACGAAAGGTGCGTCGTTTCGCTGAAGGGGAAGGCGGTGCTGGTGAACGGAGTTAGCCGCGTGGAGGAGGATGAAGAAGATCTTGACACGAAGGTTGGTCGTGAATGCCTGGCGGAGCCAGGGAAGCTTGGTTTGGTGGAGAATAATAGGGTTTTGGAGAGAGTGAAGGAAGAGTTTGGGATTGTGGATAAAGAGAATGGGTTTGTGGGTTTAGGTGGTTTTAGGAATGTGAGGAATGTGTATGAGTGGAAAGGGTTGAAGTTGGAAGTGGATGAGACTTTGTTTGATTTTGGGACTTTGTATGAGATTGAATGTGAGAGTTCTGATCCTGATGAGGCTAAAAGGATTCTCGAAGAATTCTTGAAGGAGAATGGAATTGATTATTCATACTCTAAGCTCTCCAAGTTTGCAATTTTTCGATCTGGGAAACTCGCATAGTGAGTTAAATTTCTATCATTTTTAATTAAGCTACATGTCCATTTGAGTTTTATTCATTTTTGTTTGTGGTTGTGATTTAAATTATTAATTTTGTTTAATTATTCCCGTAGTAAGTCAAACATGATTTATGATATAACATTACGATAATGTTGTTCATAGCCGATCTCACCTAATGAGATAAAGTTGTAGTTGTTGGTTGTGTATTCTCATTGTTGTTCAACATTCTGTAGTATGACCATTTTGTTACTAGGATATGCTAGGATTTGTGACTTATGTAATGCATATGCCATTACTGCTATTATGTTCTTAGCTCCATTGCCCTTTTTTTATCTCAGCATGTATTGTCTATACAATTGATATGCATTTGATTTCTTTTTAAAGTAAAATAAATTGGCTGAAGATTATCATATTCCATTTTTGTTTTTTTTATATTGGGATAAGTGGAAGATTTTATCTCTTTCTATGCTCTTCAATTGCACAGAACAAAAAGTTTGGAAGTTCCCACTCTCTAACACCACTATATTCGTTATAGTATAGTGTATCTTATAAGTTATAACTCAATATGAAATTGACAAAAAAAATTATTCCTTGCAGCTCATCTTCATTGTGACAATGGCTAATGTACCTTGTGTGAGAGTGAGTGATAGTATGCAAATCTCGGGGTGATAAGTCAACCTGGTAGACATGATTGTAGAATACATTTGAAATCAAATATATAATCTCATTATGTTGTTGAGCTAGCGGTCCTCTTTAGTGAACTGTTTAATACGGCTTATTTTGTTTAAAGTTCAAGGGCAAACACACTGAGAGAAGAATGAAGTGCTTGATTTTGGTGCTATTCTTGTGGACCATGCTCTTTTATTGTAAACAAATGAACATTCAAACTAAATACACCTTCTAACTACCATAATTAAGTAAAGAGATCTGAGTGTCTAATGAAAGAGAATTATATTGGGGAAAGGAGCTATTGTACTTCTTGTGTCTGTATGACTTATTGTAGGGAAGGTATATTAATAACAACAACCTAGCCTTAGGAATTATTCCAGTAGAATGTTGGTTAAATCACCCTGGTAGCCATAATTGAAGAATATATTTGAAATCAAATAGATGGTCTCATTATGTTGTTGAGCTTGTGCTCTTCTTTAGCATACTGTTTTAATATTAAGTATTGAAATCTCCTCTTCCACTCATCCAACAGTTCTAAACTTCATTATATTGGTCTTTTTTGTAGGTTACTGTTGATTGATTGGAAAACAGGATTGGGGACTACATCTACTCTGGAAAACCTTTCTTTTCTGATAAATAAACCATTTTTATTTTCCATGCTAATCTGTAAATCATCTATATTTACATTTACTATGCCAAGTTTGTTTTGGATTTGGTCACTGCATTAAAACATTGAATGTTAGTTTGGCCTTGTTCTTCTTGCAATAAGTATTATTACCTTGCTTGTTCAATGACTCAAAAGTAACAAACTTTTCTGAGGTGCTCTTGAACAACATCAGGATTGAACTGGTAACTGAATAAATGCATGAGCTATTAGAGATTTGGTGACTTGAACAATGAGTGTGTAAAACGGGTTCCGGGGTTCAACCTTCATCACTGACACCTGCTTTATAATATGCTCTGTTTGACCTGTTTCCTTTGTAAAAAAAGGTAGAAATAATAAACAATGGTTTAACTATAACAACATGCCACTAGTAATGACAATGTTGGCGAAAATTAACATTCATAAAAACGAAATTAAAATAAAAACTATGTTTTTATAAATATATTTTCATTGAAATTAATCTTTTGAATTTGGTTGATATGTGTAAGGTTCTAGATGCTTCCAGTGCATCTATTGTCTTAATCTATGTACCATAATCACATCACACTTTTTGAGATTAAAATGCTATAAATTTTCAATTTACCAAAAGTGCTTGGCAGGTACATTCAAGTTGGCAATAGAAGCTAACAATTTTTTTTGGCAATAAAACTATTGATAGAAGTAATAAAGATTCTAATAAAATAAAGATCATATTTAAAAATAGAATTAAAATGGAAAAAAATTCCTAAAAGTAAAAAAAAGTAGATGATAATTAAATAATGCCCAACAACAAGAAAACTAATGATAATAATAATAGCATGTTGTTATGTCCACATTAAATGAATGCATATGATATATGCGTGTTGTGTCTGTGATTCGTTCTTGTTCATAGAACAGACTCAGAGGGTTGGTCAACCGCGACTTCTATGACCCAAACCCTCTTTCTTTCTCTCTCACCACATTTCCACATAAACCCTAGAATTTAATCAATCTCATCTTTTTCAATTCAATTCCATTCCAATTCAAATTCTACATCCATTTTTACGCATCTATGTCATCCGAGATCGAGGTTGTTGACGAGGTTCAATCCCGAGATCAGCAATTGCCGACGGCTTCTTCTTCGTCCTCTACCGCCGGTGAAGTATCGGAGGAGAGCCTCCGCAATGATGTGTACACGGCGGCGGCGTACGGGGATTTGGAGAAGCTGCATCGATTGGTGGAGCAAGAGGGTTGTACCGTCACGGAACCAGATGGATTAGGTTACTATGCGCTTCAGTGGGCTGCACTCAATAATCGCACTGCCGCTGCTCAGTACATCATTGAGGTTCTTTCATTCATCGGTTTGCTTAATTGCTTAGTATTGTATGAGCAAAAAATATGAATGATGATGGTACTTTTAGTTCTCCATCTCATATTTTGTGTTTTTGATAGCTAGCTAGGTGGTTATGTATGTACTATGGAGATGGAATTTGAATTTGTTGTTTATTTATTTGGCAATTGAATTTCACAAACATGGCTTGATTCTAAGCATGGGTTATAGTTTGCGCATGTGTGGAGAAGACTTGTGGAAGTGTTACTAAGTAGAAGATGGTTCAGCGGGGGTAGCCTAATTACTAGAGGCAGAGGGTGGTCGATAAAAAAACTATAGCCGCATGTGAAACCATTAAAAAGGATTTAGATATTGGTTGTTTTCATGTAGACATGATTTACGGTGGAATATTATGGGGTCGATTGATCCATGTAGCTAACCCCACCTAGTGGGAAAATGATTGCTTGTTTTTGTGTGTGCATGTGATATGCAAAATTGGTTGGTGGTTCTGGCATTAGCTTACTATTTATGAATTGGTGTTGTGATTGGCAGCATGGGGGAGATGTAAATGCAGCAGATCATACTGGCCAAACAGCATTACATTGGAGTGCGGTTCGAGGTGCTATCCAGGTTGCAGAGCTTTTACTCCAAGAGGGTGCTCGAGTGAACGCTGCTGATATGAATGGTTATCAGGTTAGGTTGATCTCATTCTTTTTCACCTTTATTAAAGAGATCACTGGGAAAAGGAATTTCATATCATGAATTCAGCAATGCGACAAACCCAACTACTTTGCCATGTTACTTGCTAAAGTTGCAGCTTACTCTTAATCAGGAATCTATATGTTCAGAGCAATGCAAACTCATCTGTGCACTGCAAAAGATTTATAAAAGAAAGATGATATTTGCCTCAAATAATCATTCAAGTTGTCAATTTCATTATGCATCCCTTAAACTTATTCATCTGTATCTGTTTACTTATGCCAAAATGGCACTTTCTGATCCTCCTCTCATCTGAAGCATGTGAGTGCCATTGTAACGGTTGATTTTACTAATTATAAAAGAATTGGATGCAGACAACACATGTTGCTGCTCAATATGGTCAGACGGCTTTCCTTTACCACGTTGTTTCAAAATGGAATGCTGACCCCGATGTTCCTGATAATGATGGAAGAAGTCCCTTGCATTGGTAATCAAGAATATGAAATTCGATCATCTTTCTATTTGTTACATTCTGCCCTGCAGTCAAGCAATGACACATTTTGTGAGCTTATGCTCTGAATTTTTTGTTGGTTTGTGTGCTTGATGCTTGTTATTAGTATCCTGTGAGACTGTAACTTATTCTGTCACACAGTGTCCATATTCTATTATTAATCCATCATTAAATATGATGTTTGAATTAGTATGCCAGATGGGTTACGTGATTTATATTACACTTGTAGCTACACTAATTATATTTATTTGTAGACTTGTCTCAATAATATAAAGCTTATATCATGGTACAGTTTTGCATATGTATTTTTGTTTAATATATGCTAAGTTAGACTAATCTTTTCCTTTAACTTTTTTATTTTTATTTAACTTATAAGTTATTTTTTAATTCTACAATGTCAATGAATTATTTTTCCTTTGTGCTATTTATCTCCTTTGACATGTATATTTCCCCTTTTAACTGATAATTTCAACGGTTCTGATTAAGTGAATTATTTGTGTAACTCTTCAGTATTTTAAGTTCTTGAATTGATTCTTTCCTTGTGGCTTGAATTTTAGGGCTGCTTACAAAGGTTTTGCCGATTCTATACGTCTACTTTTATTTCTTGATGCACATAGGGGACGTCAAGATAAAGAGGGTATGTTCAATTTTGCTATCCTGAAACCTTCAATTGTGCTGAAATTATACATGCTCTGATATAAATGATGAATTGATCTTTGATTTTCGAAGACTTATTATGATTCTCATTTTCTTTGATGTATCCAGGTTGCACGCCCCTTCATTGGGCTGCTATCAGGGGTAACATGGAGGCCTGTACTGTGTTAGTACAGGCTGGCAAGAAGGAAGACCTGATGGTCACTGATAATACTGGCCTTACACCAGCACAGCTTGCATCAGATAAGAATCACAGACAAGTTGCTTTTTTCCTTGTAGGTGTTTTATAAACAAAATGCTATACTTTAGTTAGTAATGCCATTTCGATGGCACTTTGTCATCCCTCTTTCAAAGTGTATATTTGCATGCTCTTGAGAATTGGACTGGCTGGCTTGCCTGAAAAGCATTTTTGTTCATTGCATCTGTAGAATATCTGCTTTAGTGGAGTCTTATGTGTGTTTTGCTAATGAAGAAACACACTTTCAGTGTTGATGTGCTAATTCTACTTTGCATCCTATCTCTGTCTGGTAATACTCATGTGGATTGCATGCTTCTGCCACAATACATATGGGACATCAGGATCTCTGATCATAATGTATTTGAAAATTTAAATGCCACTATTGCATATCACATATTACAGCATGAACCTCCTTTCAAATTGAAATCTATTGTTTAGAAAAGTAAATGATGAATGTTGAGTTGTTGATTATGTCTTGACAAAGATTTAAAAACTAGTATTATTCTATTTCTGCTTGAAAACATCTTCAGATCATAAAACCTGACATATCAAAGTTATTGATATTATGAATTGTATGGTGTCTTAACTCTTATCCTTTACAAGATGTACATACTACATAGTAATAGTGATCTGGAAAAAATTAATTGCTAAAAAAGATACTATCTTCTTGTCTTTCGTGTACTTCAAAGTTGTTACATTTTAAGGTCATTACCGATTATAAAGAGACTCTTAGGTATTATCTGTGAGCATGGTTGTCTGAAATTTTGAAACAAAGTAGTTATAGTGAGTGGTGGTACATGGCTTTGCTTTTTTACTTACATTTATATAAGTTTGTTGCTTCTAAAGACATGCTTTTCATAGATTGCCGCCTTGTTCTAGTAACTGATGCCAGATCTCATATATTAACCAATTTAATTATGAGCGCAAGTTTTTTTACATTGCTAAATTTGTCATGTAGGGAAATGCTCGAAGACTGCTTGACAAACGCTTTGACGGGAACAGCCGCCTTGGAAAGATTTCCAAATTAGGACTTGCTCCTGTATTATGGTGTATAATTTTTGTGCTCCTGGTCACCTATATTCATTCGGTCATCTTGGGTATCTACCTTAACTTCCACATTTGAAATAAATTACTTGTGCATTTGAGCACCTTTGTGCCTTACGATCATTTCAATCTTTTTTGCAGCAACAAATCTGCCGAAGCTGACAGCTGCAGCTGCCCTTCTCGCATGGTTCGGAGTTTTACTTGCAACTGTGGGATTGGCTATGTTTTACAAGTGTAGCAGGTAAGTAATATGATGTTTAAAGTTAAAACTTTACAGCTTTACACGAATATGTGTAGGCCATTATGTGTATAAGAACCATTGGTTATTTATATTTTATAAAAACTTAATGACTTTGACTCATCCTTTTATGAGTTCAAGAGACATTTTTTACACTTTACATAAAAACTCAGTTTTTTTGTTTATACATTCTCTAATTATAATGAAATAGTTAAGGATGGCATGGCTTTAAAACTGTTGGGTTTTCAGTGGTTTGAACTATGCAATTGTTATCATGTAGCCCTATGTGAGGTGATTCCGACGTAACGGTAAGGTTGTTTGCCTTGTGACCTGGAAGTTATAGGTTCAAATCGTGGAAACTAACTATTCGCTTGTGATTGTAAGGCTTCATAATCTTCCCTCCTTAGACCCCACTAGGTGGGAGTCTCGTGATTTGGGTTGGACTTTTTATTTAGCCCTATGTGAGTTGGCCCATGCAATGCATTACTCAAGTGTTTTTGGTGGGACTATTCCCAATTTTCACCTAAGTTATGTAGAGGAGATTGTTTCCCATGTACTTAATTGGTTGGCTGCATGGAAGTGGTTTGGACTGAGTTGGTTTACAAGTGTCTAGGGGAATGGTAGATCCTTCACCATTTTGTGGAGGCTAGCACTGTTCATATTTGCCCATTTACCATCCATTAATGCTTGCTTCTTGGTCTATATTCTCCTAGCAGCCTCCTTGTATACCATGAACTACTTAAAATTATGCATCTGATTGTTTGACATCTGATAGAACCTTTTAGCAGTTGGTTATTCTTTGTTTTCAAGCTCTCAAGATAATATCTGATGGCACTCACTTGAAGGAGGTATTGTTTTGTATGGTGGTCAATATACAAGGAAATAAAGTGTCAACTGAAACAGAAAAGACATGCATAGCCTATATTAGTTAATTTTTCATTTGCTGATTTTATGACTAGTCACAGACTCACAGCTTTTGCTAAATGCCTTATTTCTTTGAAGATGCTTTTCTTTTGTTGTATTATTTTGTTTTGTTTTCTTAATCTTTCCCTCTCTCTTTTTACAGCAAGGATCCAGGTTACATCAAAATGAATATGCATGACACTGAGAATATGAAAGATGATGTGAGTTTTGTTTTGTTCTACCTGGACTCTACTTTGACTCTCAGAACCACTGTCAATTGCTAGATTTTATGCTTCTATTTCCTTTATGCTTTTTTATGTATTGAGTACAATAATCTCCTGTTAATCTGTTCTAACTTTATATCAATTGAATGTGTCATTGACTTCAAAAGGTTGATTGATTAATTGCAGGAGCCTCTCTTGAAGATTGAGATAAATAATCCTGCTTTGTTAGCTGGAAATTGGTCCCAGCTTTGTGCAACATGCAAGGTTCTTTCTGCTTTCCTTAGATTATCTGACTTCTTGGTGTGGAACACTCATCACCTGTAATCAGTATCTTGTACACACCGATAAACATGCCCATCTATCCTTGCTTTATTTTGTACACATATTCATATCACTTTTTCTTTAGATTGTCAGACCTCTTCGTGCGAAACACTGTTCTACCTGTGATCGTTGTGTGGAACAATTTGATCATCATTGTCCTTGGGTTTCAAATTGCATTGGCAAGGTACTTCTGGGTGATTTTTTTATTTGCATGCTTTGCATTTAAATGTTAACTGACTAGATTAAACTTTTCATTCTGTCACTGTCTTCAACCGGGGATAAGGGGATGGGGGAGATAAATTAGTCTCAGACATTTATTATGTTCCCCTCTTCTCTTCTTCACCAATATCTGTTTTATGCACCTCGTGAACCTCAAGTGTAAGGCATGCCACTTGTTAATAAAGATAAATCCTTATTTTCTGATACATTTTCATGGGGATTTCTATGTTGCAAACAGTTGGGATTGATCACTCTTGATTGGGTGCAGGTGCTACTGATTATTTAGTTTAAATCTGTTTTGTTGCTGCAAATAAATAGCGACTTGTCTAAAATGATCTATTTGAATTGGTTCTTACAATATGCCATCTATATTCAGTAAACCATTTTAGTTAGGTTAGACTATTGATCACATCTCAACGTTGTTATAATAGTTATTTAATATTAGTAACTTAGTAGTATTTAAGTGCCGTCCGTTTTCTATTTCCAAAAATTAAGTATGCAACTTTAATTTTCTGACTGATTGAATTGACCTGATTTTTTTCCACGGTGGATAATTTGACCTGATTATTCCTACACTATGATTACAGAAAAACAAATGGGATTTCTTTGTTTTTCTTGTTCTGGAAGTTTCAGCAATGTTGGTTACTGGTGGAGTTTCTCTTACAAGTATGTTTGTGTTGAGGACGTAAATAGTTACATTGTTCATTTTTATGCAATCTAAACTGCTGATTGTAACTGATTTTCTGCATGCAGGAGTATTGACTGATCCACTTGCTCCTTCTTCATTTGGAGCATGGATTCAGTATGTTGGTAAGAATCACGTTGGTGCAATATCATTTTTAATTGCTGATTTTTTCCTATTCTTCGGTGTGTTCGCTTTGACAGTTGTTCAGGCTAGTCAGGTATGTTTTAGAAGCCTCATTTAGTTTTCATTTTATTCCTTTTTGGTTTGGTGCAAAATAAATTCTCTTTTCATCTAAAGTATGTGCCCTTTTCTCCTATTTTTCTTCTTTGTAGATATCGCGCAATATCACGACAAATGAAATGGCAAATGCAATGCGGTATAGCTATCTCAGAGGTCCAGGTGGTAGATTTAGAAACCCATATGATCATGGTATCAAGAAGAACTGTTCCGATTTCTTGATCAATGGATACAATGAAGACGTGGAGTGCATCGAAGAAGTAGGTAATTCAGAGGAGGGTATAGGAATGGAGCCCATTGCAAGGAGCTCAAACTTAACAAATGGAGACTCACATTCTCATTTTGATCATACAAAGGACAATAGAAATGGCCATGTTGTTATTGATGTGAATTCCAACACTACCAACTCCAAAACACACCATGGTCATATTAATGGTCACATTCATTCTTCACATTGTAGCCATGATAAGAATAATAATAATAATAATAGTAGTCAAGGCAAAACTAAAAATGAGAACATTCCAAAGGGCTTAGGTCTTGGCCTTGGACGTAATGCTAGATCTGTTACACCCTCGTGATATTTACATGTCTGCTTGGTTGTACTTAACTGTAATGAGTTAAATCAATTTATTCTGGCTCTTTTTGCCATATCCATGTGCAATTCTGTCCTATTACACTTTAGTTTTCTTATATTTTATTCTTCTCATTTTGTAACGAATTTGACTGAGAAACTTTATATTTTATTCTTTTCTTAGTACATACCTATTTTGGTCTCAAATTTGTGTATATCAATTTATTTTCTGAAAAAATTTAAAAATCAAAATGGTCCAAAAAATATAAGGATTGATTAAATTAGTTATTTTTAGCATTTTTATAACCTCTAATAATAACTATTTTGACTCACTTGTCAGGATTAGTTTGAACATTCGGTGTGTCTACCGTTTCTAAGATTTCTAATGTTGTCTTTTATATCTATTTTCGAATTTGTTTTTCATTTATATTTATGAGTGAACACATTTCATTTTCTTGATATTAATATCATAGTCTATAAAGTAAAGTATTGTGAATGATTTCCTTAACTCAACTGTTTATATTTGCTTCATTTGCTACTTTTTTGGGAGGTGTGATTGTTATTTCTAACCATTATTGTTTTCAAGAATCAGACATTTAATCTTTTGGTTAAAGTCTAGTAAAACTTTACGCAACTGGATAATATGCAACTGGATAATAGACGTTGGTTCAAGTAGTATATATTTGATTCCCCTTAAGCAAGGTCTCAGGTTCGAGTCTTGTGGATGAAAAAATGTCCGCTGAGAGAGTTAATCCAACATACCTGTGGATGTTCCCAGCTCGGACATGATTGCTTTTAGTGCAAAAATACTTGTAGGAAACCAAAAACTAGACCAATGTCTTGTTAGTTAATCTATTATGATATGAGTAAGAGTACATAAAAAATTACCAGTTTTATTCTTTAAATTAAAAAGTATTTTTTATTATCAATATGTGATATAACTTTTAAAAATAAGAGAAATGAAAAAAAGAGATACAATTAGAAATAGTACAACTCAGAGAAAATGACAGGTTATAAATATCTCATGTTAATTTAATTTGATCATATAGAAAATGAATGATGTTGTCACTTCATAGAAAAATGTGATAAATAGCAACCTTATGATATTTTCAACTTCAAGACTGTCATTACTTTAGTCAGACGAATATAAAAACGTCATTACTTTTATCACTGAAAAATGTAATAAAATAAGGAGAAAAATGATCATTTGCGATGCACCAACTAAAGAAGGAACAACATGATGACAAGATTGAAAGCTCAACTTTTGAGTCACCGGTGGACATTTGTTGTCCCATAAAAGTTCAATGTAGCACTATTTATCATTGGTTAGAAAAATATTTAATCTTAAATACATTTTTTTTTAACTAATTACAAACTATGCCACATAGAGTGACACATTTTGGAGTACAGCAGATATATTCTCCTGCAATTTGCAGCGTAGGTTACTTTACTTTTTTGAGTTTAATAGGTTTTGGTATCAATCATTCATTGGATTTGGATTAGAATCTAACCTCCAATTTAGACTTACCAATGTACTTTTTATTTGTTTAATCTTTCTAATTCTTCATTTGGAAGGGTAGAAATAGAAGAGAAAGAGAGTGAGAGGAGAGAAGTTGAGGAGAAATATATTCTTTCTCTCATTTGGTTTGGGAGAGAGTTTGAGGGAGGAGAGAAAAAAAGAAGAGGCCCCTACAAAATCTTTTTCTTCTCCCAAGTGAAGAGAAAATGAGAGGAGAAGAGAGACTCCGATCTATTGTCCCAAACTGTATCTCAAACCATGTCTTGCACCAATAATATTGAAACAGAAAATAAAAAATAATGAACATTTATTTTTTTAATTGACATGAAATATTTTATTGATGTTCGACATGATTTGAAACATAATTCGGGACAACAAATCTTTATCCAGTGAAGAGTGGGAGAGAAAAATCAATTCTTTCTCTTCCTTTTTTATACAACCAAACAACACTAAAATTCATTCTATTTTTCATCTATTTCTCTCTTTTCACTCTCTTTCTCACATATTTCTTTGGTTGGGAGAACAAAATAAGAAGAAAGAAATATGATTGAGAGAGGTTTAAATTCTGACATATTTTCTAATGAGGCGTTCATGGAAAGTAAAAATGATTGCATTCGAACTATTCAAATATAAATCATAATCTGATAAAAATGAAAATCTATTTTTTAATTGAAATATTTTGAATTAATTTTATAATGCATGATTGATTCAATTGGAATTTTGGATTCAATTTAGAAAGAAAAGTATTATATCATTTTAATAAATTACCATTCTTTTACCTATCATAAAGGTAAGATTTATAAATAATCAATATACATCATTTACCGTTTATTTGTACTATTTTATTTAAAAACTAAAAGTCAATAATAATTGACAATATGAAAAACTTTTAGGGCGTTTATCTTTTTCACTAACCGCATCCATTTCTTTCCTCTTAAAAAATAATCCATTCATTAATGGTTGACAATATCTATATAATCATATATATCAATATCAATAAGTTGTTGGTCTACTAACGTAAAATTTCATTAGATCTTATGATGATAACAAAGTTAACGATTTAATTTATTGAAGCAATATTTGTTAGAAACAACAACCACATACTCAATTCCTTATCAACATTGTAAAAAAATATCATTAATAGGAAAAAAAACCATATATATTAATAATCATGTCATTATGTGTACTACAAGTTTACAACCCAGTGATTGTTATCAAAACCATATTAAATGTAATTAATAATTTAAAATAAATGAAGATAGGCATGAAGAAAAAAGAAGAGCGTTTAGATAGAGTCCAGAATGATCCAATAAAATAGAGAGAAAATAGAAAAAGACGAAAATAACGGAGGTGGGTCCCGCTTCAATTGACCCCACTCTTCTCTCGTTCTTATCCTTAACTCGAAACTAGTTCCACTCTCTCACCCTCTCCTTCTGCCACGTGTCACTCATCCAATGGCGTCTTTCTTATTCTTCTCCTTCTCCTTCTTCTTCCTTCCTTCACACTTCACAACACAAACCCTCATTCCATCACTTTCTCTCTCTAAAACATGCTTCGTTAATGGAGTTCTCATTCTCCGTTCAACCGTTACGCTGTTCCGAAGGTATCATATCTCTTCATTCCGTTTTTCTCACCGTCTCTGTTACCGGAATATTCCTTTTATGTTTACTCTCCCACACAAAAAAAGGTTTCATGAAACGTAAACGTAACTAGAACACGTTTTTTTTCGTTTCTATATGTTGTAAATTTTTAATGATTGATTAATAATGAAAGGTGAAAATATCTTAAGCCTCTTAATTAATAAATAGAGGCTCTGTCTCTTTATACACTTAAAATTGAAAAAAATTTATTTAAAATACAAAAAAAGGATAGTGAAGGAATCGTGTTGATCATTTTGAGCATCTGAAACTGGAGGTGCTGATTTCTAACATGTAACTGAACCTACTATATCATGATTAGTATACTATTAATGAACATGATTTTCATTTTACACTTAGTCATGGTTCTCTTATTTAGTCTATGTATCGGATTCGGCATACCACAGAGACGATTACCTCGAACTCGAACCGAACCTGTACAGTGAACCATGTAACTATGTTAATGGATTATATTTCACTGATGATAACTGAGGAGGCCTAGTTTGTTTGATTGAACGGATTAGTTAACATTAAGTATAATTATTTTGACATATATTTTTGTTTATTTGTTCTTGCAGTTCACTCGAACAATATTTTGCTCTGAAATGGGAACTTGACTTTGTTTGTCACATTCCATGCATATATGAAAAAAGTGTGTAAATAATTTAAGTGATGGGGGGTATTTGTTCTAGAAAGAGGGATCAACAAGTTCTTGAAGATGATTTTCGCAGAGGAGTCTTTGGAAGATATTGTAGAAACGGTAGCACAAAATGGTTAGGAGCTAGAAGTTTACGTTCCAAGGCAAATCATTGCCCTGGAGGGGGAAGCATCCCCTCCCTCATGGAGTTGTGCATATATAAGATACGAGAGGTGCATGTTGTCTTTAACTTAATCGTTTTACTTTGGTTATTTTTGTATTCATTCAGTACCTGATCTACTGTTGTTAAGTTGTAATAGGATTTTACTAAGTACAACTCCTTTTCAATTCTTCCACGGGACATAAGCCAGCAAATCTTCAATGAATTTGTGGATTCTCATTCCTTAACGGATGCATCTCTTGAAGCTTTTCGAGATTGTGCTCTTCAGGTAGTGTACAAGTAGCTTAGTAGAATTGGAAGTGTTGCTTAAGTTGGAATTCGAATTTTCAGTCACGAAGTTCATTTATGATATGTGTGTTCTGCATGGCAGGATGTTTACTTGGGTGAATATCCCGGAGTTGATGATGGTTGGATGGATGTCATATCTTCGCAAGGATCATCTTTACTCGCGGTTGACCTTTCTGATTCTCATGTGACAGATAATGGTTTGCGTCTTCTAAAAGTTTGCTCAAATCTCCAAGCATTAACTCTCAATTACTGTGATCAATTTTCGGAACATTGGCTCAAACACATTAGTGGTAAAGTTACTATTTCTTTACTAATGATTAGAATTTCTTTAAACCGGACTATTTTTTTTGTGAACATGGTCAGATCACACAAATTATTCAATTTGTGGGACTTTGTGCCAAGGTTGATGATATTTAATGCCTAATTTGCATTCTTTCTGTATGAAAACTATGAATCATCATTAAGATTTTAGTATGTCTTTACAAAGAAGATCAGGGAAATTCACTCATGTTAAAATAGAATACACTCTACTAAATAATGATTTCTAACTGATATCTTTAATGTCTTATTCAAAAGCAATCAAGAGTTTTATCATTCATAATTTTATGATTTGTACCAGTGAAACTTTTTAAAAGTTGATTTGAATTTTGTAAGTTCGCTCAATGTCATCTCCTTTTTGTGTGATTGCTTGTTTCAATTGTATGCTATACTTGCAGAGCTATTCTTAGTGATAAAGTAATATTGTTTTGCCTTGTAGTTGTAATATGAATGGTGGAACAATATGTTTGATACAAACACTCATTGAACCTTATGTGTTGTAGGAAATAGGTTTTGTCAATATAATAATGGCAATATTTGTTCTCTTACCAAATAGGCTGGATTGACTTTCTGAAAGTTCAAAAGCCCAATTTCACTAACATAAACAAGCATTGCAATTTTCTTGCATAGGTCTTTCAAACTTAACTTCCTTGAGTATCAGGAAGAGCAGCTCCGTGACACCTGATGGAATGCGTGCTTTCTCCAGCTTAGTTAACTTGGAGAAGTTGGACCTTGAGAGGTGTTCAGAGATTCATGGTGGATTTGTTCATCTTAAAGGTTTCTATGCTTTATATTATGGTTGTTTTATGTAAGAAGTTAACTAGACCTTGATGTAATTTGCTTCATTAAAGACCGACCTGTCACATGGTAACTAATCTCGTGGCAGAGCATGCCACAAGCTTATCATGGTTGACCCCCCAAACACCATTGTGTCAAGGTTGCTCAATCCTACCAGTTGAGCCAATCTTTACTGGCTATGTCAAGCAATCTTATCATTTAGATATCAGACACTACTTTGCTTAAATTGCCCTTTTATATAAATTGGATTGTGGAATTGCAAGGTTATCAACATAGTTTCCCTTTTTGTGTACAGGTTTGAAAAAGCTTCAATCTCTTAATATTGGATGCTGTAAATGTGTTATGGATTCAGACATGAAGGCTATCTCAGGTATTGATCATAAGATGGTGTGGATTTTTCCGTTGTTATTTTTAAGATAGGTACCTATGTCGTGATCCGACTTTGGACCATAAAATTATCCCGGTTCAATTATGAGCCTTGGCATCAACCTAATTGAGCCGACTTTGGTCCATAAAATTATACTCATTAGTTTTGGGTTGGGGTTAGGGCATCAGGCCTACACTTTGGGAATGTCGGGTACTTTTAAATGTTTTATTTATTTATAAATTTCTAATAAACTATATGACTTCTTGACCTGATCATGTGGTTTTGCAACTGTAATCGATAGCTTCATGGTATTTTATTGTCAGTAAAAGCTAGGCATGATTGATGTTTGCATTGACTGTTAGTGTGTGATTTCAGGGCTTATAAATCTAAAGGAATTACAAATCTCCAACAGCAGTGTTACTGATCTTGGGATTACTTATTTAAGAGGTATTTTCCATTGTGTTTGTTATCATTTACAACTGTCATAACAAGACACTTAAGTGAAGATATACCATTTTTTCTTATCATCAAACTGGAATTTTAACTTGTAGAATAACCGAATAACTTCAAAATGCAGTATGCTCTATGTATTATGTTATTTTGTTCTCATTATTACCTGGGTATTCCTATGTGGTTTACAGGTTTGCAGAATCTTACCACATTAAATGTTGAAGGATGCAGTATTACTGCTGCAAGTGTAGAGTCAATTTCTGGTATTTTTCCCCACGTTTTACTCTTTAAAGCCTCATTTAAAATTTTCCCTCCTTACTTACAGGCAGCAATTTGTTTGTCCTGGAAGTATTTGTTATGCACAGCTTATCAAATAATTTTATTTGGACAATTAAGGATACAAGTAGTGCTAAAAAGCTGCAGAGACAGTGTTGGAACTCTGATATTCTTCCAATCACCCAATGTCTAAAGTTTTATTACTCTGTTCTTTATTTATATATTTCTTTCTGGTACAGCCTTGGCTGCCTTGGCATACTTAAACCTCAACAGATGTGGTCTTTCTGATGATGGATTTGAGAAGTTTTCTGGTAAGTTTGACTTTGACATGTAGTTATCAAATTTTGATGATTTCCTGTGCGATGTTCATAGCTGACAAGTAAATTTTTTTGGTTTTACATCATGCACTCCATTTCCTGCAGGTCTTAAAAGTTTGAAGAGGTTAAGTATGGCATTTAACAAGATCACGGACGAGTGTTTAGTTCATATGAAAGGTGCTTCAAATCTCTACCTCTTATAAGAGTGATTATTTTTTCCGTCTTTGGCTTCCTTATGTTGGAATGGCACTTGATTTATATCTTCAAGTTATTATCCTATTTTCAGATGTGAAATAACATGTAAGATGGGCCTTTCCTTTTTGCCTTTATGTCTTTCCACACAATAATTTTATATTAACATTCTAACTAGTCTTGTTCATGATTCTCTTCTATCTATAAAAAAAATCCTTGCAGCTAATGAAAAAAAGGAAAAGTGAAAAAAAAAACTGTTACAAAATTGAACAAAAGCATGAGGACACGTATAAATTATTAGGCTTTTCAATTATAGGCTTTAAATTTCTCTGAAGACTTGCCCATTTGGTCTGTACAGCTTGCTGACCCTTCACTTTCTCAAGTATTACTGGGTTCAAACTCCACATGTTGGATCATGGATGTTTATGTGTAATTAACTAACATTTTGCTTGTAACTTGTTTATCAATTTTTGAATTGTCCTTTATATCCTTCGTTTGTTTCTTTTTTTTAGGCTTAACAAATTTGGAGTATTTGAATCTGGATTCCTGCAAGATAGGTGATGATGGGCTTGCTAACTTAACAGGTTTACCATTATATTTCACATTATATTTGAATGCTATTCTTTTTCATAGTTACTTATACTCTTCCAATGTTCTCTTCATCTGCTGGAACAAGGCTCTATACTCTGATGCCATGGGTTATATTTTGTTCTTGAAAATTAGACTTGACCTCATAAGTGTATAATTCAGGCTTTGCTATTAAACTCAATCCAGCAGTACCGAAATAATTAAATGTCACTACAATGGCATCCCATTCGAGGGTGAATGCACAGACAATTCTGAGAAGACGATAAACTGAAGCGGAAAAGTACAGAACTTGAGAAACATACATTCATATATATGAAATAGAGCCACATTGAACCTGGCATAATCCAACCGGAAAACATGGTTCTAATCTGTATTCATAAAATTATCCGAGGAAATCAATCAAGCATTTTGCCTTGACTTAGTGTTCAGAGTTGGATATGCACCATGCTGGGTCTAGCAGTTTGGCGTTTTGTCCTTAATTTATTTAATTTGCTCTATTACAATGTTCTTTCTGTGGGAACAAGGTTCTTTTTCTTATGAAAGATATTCAGATTTGAAGTATAACCTGTGGTATGAATTGATAAATATTTGTTCTTTCAGGCCTCACTCTCTTGAAAAGTCTAGTGTTGTCTGACACTGAAGTTGGGAACAGCGGGCTTCGTTCTATATCAGGTAAGAATTTAAACTCCATAATTAGTGTATGAATTTGTTGGCAGGCAAGAATTCAAATCAGATTATTGATATATTTCTAAATTCATTGTTGTATGCCCTTTCAAAAACAATAATAATAATTCATTGTTGTATGCTTCACTTCTGCATAAATACATAGTTATGAAAGTTGTAGTGCTAAGTTATGACAATTAGATATTCTATATTTCATTTTCATGTAATATTGTTTGGTTCATCGTGACCTTGAGATCACTAATTCAAATTCTGGAAACACCCTCTTTGCTTGCTTGCTCGGTAAGGCTGTGTGCTTTAATATACAGTTATCATGAAATTTGAGGCCCATTCTTGGAATGTGATTGTAGACTGTTGTATAATATGTTGTAAGATAAGTTCAGAAATCCCATTGAGTTACCTAAATACAATTTATGCATTTTTTAAATAAAAAATTGTTCCCCTCTGTTTTGCAAATCTGTCCCTGCACTGCTGAGATTTGGTTGCTGCCTCATATTTCATTGAATAATGAATAAATGTATCTAGCTGTTATGGTTTTACAATTTCTTTCCTGAAGCACTCTGTGTGAACATTGTAGATACATACCACACTCAACATACAATCTCAGAGGCTATATGTATCTATACGTTTCTGTCTTGCTAGATATCATTAATACAGAGCTTAACTACATTTGTTGATTATATGGTTCTTGATTTTATCCAGGTTTAAACAAACTGGAAGATTTAAACCTGTCATTTACCTTAGTAACTGATGGTGGCCTTAAAAGGCTGTCAGGATTGACAAATCTCAAATCGCTCAATCTGGATGCCCGGCAGATTACTGATGCTGGACTTGCAAATCTTATAAGTAAGCATTTCCTTTTGTAGTCATATATCAGCCTTGTGTTTCTGTTATGTGGATTCACCTGGAATTGTTTTTAATCAGCACTTTTGTTGTAGGAATTATGAAACGCTTTATATATAGAGAGAGAGGATATATAGGGGGTGTTATGTTGCGGTGAATAAGCAACATTTACAACCAGATCTTGGACTGGATTTATGATCAATTGTCTTTCTATTTTATTTTGTATAATCCACTTTAATATAGTATTCCACTCTGTTACCCAAGAATCTAAGATCCAGTTATGAGATTCAATACTTTTATAAATGAGTGGTAGATGGTTAGAGAACCATGCTTCCATGGTTCCCTGTCTGTTTCTATCCCTTTGAACGATTTTATCTGTAATTAGTCATTTTAATGCTCCTTTTTCTTCTGTCTTCTCCATTTTTGTTACCATTTAGGAAGTTTGAAGAAATACATGCGAAAATGTAGCAGCTATATTTCACTTTGCCTTCCAAACCTATATTGATGGCAAGCTTTTCCATGGCATTTTTGTCACATGTTTTTTAGAAACAGGCAGGTTATTGTACTGCAACAATATATTTGTTTTATTAGGACTGGTTCAAATATTTCTTTGAATGAAGGTATTGAATTGGCACAACTCTATATATATAGTGAATTACACTCAAAACTGTACCAAACCGACCATATATTGTCTACCCTATAAGCTGATATGGGTCATGTCCTAATGAGGTGCCTGCTGTAAGACATGTTTCTTTTCTTAACCGTTTCATTGTCCATATTAATATGTAATTAACTTCTGTGCCAGTGATGCTTAATTTTGCTTCTTTCAATAGCTTCAAATCTAGCTTCCTGATTGGTGTGCCTTGCATAGGTTTGAGTGGCTTGATAAAGTTGGATCTCTTTGGAGCACACATTTCAGACTCTGGAACTACATATTTACGATGTATGTATATACTAACCTGATTTTAATCATAATTGATTTCATTTATTCTTTTTTGTTGTGACTAACAGTAGATTTTTCAAGCATATCTGATTGCAAGTTGCGACTTGCGATCATGTTATTTGCAAGATAAATGTTATTCATTGAAGAGATTAAATGAATCTACATAGGGTTGTGTTTCTGTTCTTTATCATATTATATATCATATAAAATTCCTAAAATTGCTGAAAACTGCACTGGTAAGTCTTTGTCAACTACACGAAGTGGTGTGCCAAGCGAAACCATCTTCTACATTTGGTTTCTGTCATAATGTTTTCCATCATGTCTATAAATTTAATACTGAAATTTTTGCTGGTCTTAGACTATGTTGATCATCTTATCTTTCATGGTCCCTCGAAATTGATGTAATACCAGTGGAAACTCTTGGACGTGTTATGAAGTATGAGTAACCCACTTAACTTACTGAAATCAGCATTAAATCAGTTTTTTCTTTAATTCTGGATATAATAAATTCATATTTCTCTGTGCCTACACTTGAGAATAACCAGTCTGATAGCCTAATAGTAATAATAATAGTAACAGACCTTGAAAACCCATATTCCCATCCAACACCAGCTTACTTTTGATTAATGTACTCATTGTTTATTATACAAAATGTGTGCTGATTGACATAATAGGAAAATATAGATCTAGATAACCATGTACATATGTTTATCTTGTTGGCTGAAATGTTATTTCCTCTATGTTTTATGCTGTAGCGTTCAAGAACCTGCAATCCCTTGAAATATGTGGTGGCGGATTAACTGATGCTGGTGTAAAAAATATCAGCGATATTGTCTCCCTGACACAACTAAACCTGTCCCAGAATTGCAACTTAACAGATAAAACTTTGGAACTGATATCTGGTATTTCTGCTTGTCTTTATTACTTTATATCTTCCTTGCTACTGCTTTTCAGCAATTTTGATCTGATCGGTTTGACAGATATAGACACAAGACTGTAAATTGAATGGCTAGTCAATGATATGTTAACCTCTTGCAATTTCAAGTTAGTTGTAATTAAGCACTAACTTCTAGTTGGTAGACCAACATGACATCTCATATTCTATTCTTGTGCAAAAGGTGGGAAATGTTTGATGTAGAGTAGGGCACTGAAGAAACATGTATAACCTGTTAATTGTGATTAACCAAGTTGGATAATCAGAATTTAAATCTGAAAAAAGAAAGATAGAGATGGGGAGTATCATTTTGTTTCTATTTCCTTCCTTGCCTCATAGGTTGATAAGATGAAATGTTGTTCTGATTTTGTTAACAGATCTTTGTATATCTTTATCTGATTATAGGAATGACTGCATTGAGGTCGCTAAATGTTTCGAATTCTCGTATAACCAACCGGGGACTTCAGTATTTGAAGCCTTTAAAGAATTTACATAGTCTCTCCTTGGAGTCTTGCAAGGTTACCGCATCTGAAATCAAGAAGCTTCAGTCTGCTGAGCTTCCCAATTTGATAAGCTTTCGGCCAGAATAAACCTGGAGAATGTGAGAATTCTGTTACCACCCTGGTGAACAATCTCTGTGCATATGTATATAGCTACTTATGAATGACCATTATATAAAAATGTACATACAATGTAATGCATGCAGAAGAATGTAATTATGCTTTGTTTTGCATTACCCATCTAAGAATAATTGCATGTGACCACATCCCAATTCCCAGCCACACCCTCCTCTGAATATAGATGCAGTGTTGGGCTATGCACTTCAGTCAAACCCGTCTATATATAGTACATATACATAATGTAATTCGTTCTGGTCTTGATGTTTACCATTTTAATAGTTGTTTGAAGATACATTTAGGTGCTCCGTATTATAGTTTATTAAGTAATTATTGTAATGTATTAGAATATAGTTTTGAACACCATGTTACATGGTTTTTAATTTTCTGTTGTGCTTTGTGTGTTAACTGCATATGTAAAATTCTGGAAGTTCATGGTTTTGGGATGGATTAAAATTTGCCCTCTCACCCAAAGTATACATTGCCCTATTTGGTTTTAATTGTCTTATACAAATACCTCTCATCAATATCATACTCTTTTGTGTGTAATTTGTAGACATTTTTTTTTTATGTTTAATATAGAATGTGTTTCAACTATTAAGTTCTAGTACAAGGAAATCTCAACAGATGTAATATTTGAATAAAGGGGTGCTCAGCAAAGGCAGAAACTAGGTAAAATGTAACTCCTGCAACTGCGTCAACCCCATGTAAAAAAGAACTTGTAGACCCTTGCGATGCTGGAACATTTATGGGCAATGAAAAGAATGGTGCGATGTTGAATCCAAACTCTTCTAGGTAGCAACTAGCAAGAAAAACCTGCACAGTATGTGAACCTAAATTATGAACAAAAAACAGTAAAGTATAATCATGTTATGAACAAAGGCAGCATACAAAAGAGGAAAAATAATATCAGTAAGCATTGGCAACCATGTACATAACTAATGGTAGCTCAACTGAGAGGGTAAGAAAATATCACTTGAACATGGACACAAATGCTCAAGTTATTTTAAGCCTATAACAGATACATCTTAACTATGATTAGGTTCACAAAATAAATCCAGCATTTACTAATTCGTCCCTGATCCCTCTACCAAGAGTAATAGAGCCATGAACAATGATAACAATTTCACGATACACCCATTTAAAGTGAAGATGTCGATTTATGCGATATATCAGAGAACAAATCATGCAGATTATTAAATTTTATAGAGAATCAAAACCCCTACATAGAGAAAATCAATAAAGATCAAGTAAAAAATCAGTTCCTGTGTCAAACTACCAGTTACCTTCTGATGACACTAGCATCTCAGGCACGGAAGCAGCATAAATGACTATTGGACTGTTATTCTTCATGAACTTCAAGAAAAATATGCAACTCATGCAGGCTCGGATGCATTATATACTTTCGGAACTCGCCTTTTAAATAAGGGATCCAAACGAAATGATGGAATTCCACTCTGCCACCTTTTAGCTTCATACATCTCATTCCATGCCTGTAATATTTCATCGATTTTGAATCCTAGGCCTGTTAGCGAGTAGTGTCAGCATACACAAACATATATCGATTATATCTATTTAGTTACAAAGTTCCTAATTATCATGGAAATCATACCATCTACTGCAGTATTGTTTGAACAGTGGTTCTTCAACATTACAGTTATATCAGTTGGAGAAGCTCCGGCACGTTCAAACTTCTTAATTGCAACTTGCAGAGACTCATGCCAAACCGGTAGCTGAAATTTGAACTCTGCAATCGAACGTTCATATAGCATGGTACCCCACAGGAGATTTATTTGAGATCTAATATTTGTCGCCTGTGCAGCAATGTCATCTGATGATATAGTTTTAATCATCCGATCCAACCCCGTGCTCTGTAAATGTAATCTAACATCCTTTGAATAAGATGTTTTTCCCAAGCATTGCTTTTCTAATTCTTCCCATATCAGCATTCCTTTCTTCATATTATCGTCTGAATTGTTGTAAAGCCGAAGAACCTCATGGGAGGGCCATGTCGCTAAATCTATATCATTGCTGAGTGCATAATACGAAGAATGTTTTGCTTGCTCAAACTGCTGCTGCCCCAGTGCCACGAAGGCTTCATAAAAATCTGACTTAATTTTAATGGCCATTTCATATTTTTCTCCTGCTTTTGCATATTCTTTTTGTGCCCATTCATACGAACTTTTGAATTGTTCGCATGGATGTTCTTTAGAATAATCATCTTTGAAATATACTTTCTTCCTTGCCCTAGACATATGAATGTTTCCCCAGTTGAACAATGCTAGAGCAGTCATCTCCTGGAACTTATCTCCGGCCATGTCAAACACGCCTTGTGCTTCTTTACTTGTAACTACCTCCTCCAGAGCCTCAGAAGAAAGCTCCATCCCAAGTTCATGAAAATCCAAATATCTGTCAGATTCAAATCCAACATTGTTCTCGAACAGTTTGGCAAACAGGATGACCCAATCTTCAATGCACGATGGGGTAATAATTTCATTGGCTTTTACCATGCAACCATTCTCAGGTTCATTATTAATCCGAAACTCCTCCCCCGTGTTTACTTTAAGTTTCTCAAACATTGGATCCTGCTCAGGAGTAGCTTCGACTAGATACAGCCGGAAAGAACCCTGATTTCCTGCTCCGGCCAATTTTAATTCTTCATCAGAAGTGATTGTAACCAAATCACCTTCTTGGTCTCTGTACTTGACAAGAACAGCTCGTAGGCTTGGGAATCGGTCACAAATAATTTCTCTTAGCTGCAAGAGGCTGCAATTAACAGGCAATTCAGCCCATCTTATATCCTCACCAAAAATAAGTTTTGCGGTTTTCTTAGGTACATTTCCCCTTCTGCCATTACTTTTTTCATCTACAGCTTCTTTAATATCAGCCTTCTTCTCATCAATTTTTTCCGTAGCCTTCTTTTTGAATTTATTGGTCTTTTTCATAATACTTTCCTCAGCTTTCTTCTCATCAACTTTTTTCGTTGCCTTCTTTTTGAATATATTGGTCTTTTTCATAATACTATCCTCAGCCTTCTTCTCTTCAAATTTCTCCTCAGCTTGCTTCTTTGGGATTTTGTTGCCAAGCACCTTCTCTTCCTTTTTATTGGTCTTTTTCTTTCGAGTCTTCTCTTTCACTACCTTTTGTGGAGGCAAAGTAGTAGGAGGCTCAACATAATCCAGAGGCAACTCAATTGTCATATCACTTACTCTTAACCCTTTCTCCTCAAGTGCATTTTTCACATTTTCGTAAAGATCCAATGCCGTAACATTATTTGGCTCCATCTTCACAACAGTTCTAACATCTCTCAGAGCTAAATCAATCCTATTTAAATCCTTAAAGCACCTTGCCCTCTTCAACAGAGCTATACTATAATTTGGAGTTACTTTGAGGGCCAAATCGCATTCATGAATTGCCCTCGGATACTCACTCAGTCCCATCTGCATGTAGCATGCAGCCATGCTACTCCGCAGATTGGACACATCTACATGATTTTTCGGAAGCAATGTAAGGGCTTTCTCATATTTTATTAATGCTCCTTCAAGGTCCCTCTTACAAAACAACTTGTTTCCCTCACCCTTCAACTCTTGAGAAATGGATATAGATGTTTTTTCATATGCTTCATGGCTTCTATCTCCCACTTTGCTTTGATTTCCATTATGTTCACTTGTTTCTCCTACATGCTTCTTTTTCTTCCCCATTTTGAACAAAACAATCCAACACCAATGATGCTAGTCCAAGGAATCACCTCTCTCTCTCTCTCCCTCTCTCTCTCTCTCTTATTGCACAATACTAAATTTCAATCCAATAAGAAAAAAATATCCTTTTTTTGAAATAAATCTGGTGCACACACAAGATAACCAAATACAAACCTTCCAAAGAAGAAATTCAATTTAATAGGAAACAGGTTCAAAAACTAAAAGTTGTGCTACTGAGGATTGAATGTGTTATCTTCTCACCATATTGAAGGCTTTGAATCTAAACACTCTCTCTCCAAATTAAGATTATATTTCTAACAAAACAAATTCAACTAGGATAGACACATGTTCATCACAAATGGGATTTGAAGGTGAAGGGAACTCGGCTATGGTTTTCTCAGAAAACAAATAAAAACCCAGAATTTGGAAATGTAAAGAAACTTATCTGGGTGACAAATTATGAGGAAAAGATTCAAACTTTGACAGCAAAACTGGAATTCGATGAAACAGCAAGAAGGTATGAAATGTGACAAGTGTATGAAAAACGAGTCACGTTGTTGCGATGTTGTTTTATAATGTGTATGAAAAGCATATGACAAAAATCACACTCGCAAGTTTGGTATCTGAACTGAGATACTCAAATCTAATATCCACCAATCTCTCTCTCTTTTCAAATCCAAGCCCAATTTCTGACTCATTAATATATTTCTTATGGATTGGTTTTGGGAAAGAACAAACATATTCATTTGATAATGTATGAGTTCTATTATTGTTACTATATCTCTTATTCATATTTAGTAATCATTAATAAGAATATTTTAAATAAATAGTAGTTATTGTATACAATTTTTTATACTAATTGTATATAAATACTATACTCTTAACAAAACTGTTGGAAATACAAGAAAGTTTAATATTGGAAAAATAAAGCTGCCACTTTAATCAACATATTATAATATTAATTTTGAAGAGAAAAGGTAATATATTTTTTTGTTTCTTTTCTTAAATGATATCCTCAAATAATAGTTCATTTTCATTGTCATTATTTACTCTTTTGTTCCATATTTTATGTTTAATGTTATACAAATGGTTGAATAAATCATTAAATATGTAATTTTGGTATATTATGATTAAAATAACTTTATTTAATTCATATTAGTTCATTTGTAGAGCAGTTGGTCGTTAACTAATTGGTCATAGGTTCGAATCCTATTTAAGGAGATTTGATTATTTCTGAATTATAGTATTCGAAATGAAAGGGTTTGCTTTGACCATTAAGAGTATGTAATATATTTACGTGTCTTTGTTTCTATTGCATTCTATCTTATTGTATATTGAAATTATAAAAATTAAAATAATTAAGAATAATATGAAAAAAGACATGGAAGGAAAAAATATTATTTAATTGTGCCTAAATAAAAAACAAATGGCTTTTTGAATGACACTAAATTGTTGTTCATGCTATCCTGAATGGATTTAAGCATCATTTAATTGAATGTAGTTCATATTTGATATAAATGGTCTAATATTAGATGGAGAAGGAGACATATGGCATAGATAAAGTTCTAATAGTTGATATTTTAAATTATTTGGAGATAAAAACAATTTAAATAATAATTAATCCTCCGTTTACCTTATATTTTAGTATTGGAGATGATTTGAGTATCAATATCCCCTTTATAAAATTGGTATTTTTTAAGCTATGAGCTATAAGATTGTTCACCTACTTATTTGTTATAAATTGACCTTTTGAAGAGAATAAAAAAATATTTTTTTGGGAATAATGAATGCACTCATAAAAAAAGATTGGAAAGTGGAAAACCATATGAGGTGAGAAAATGCCAAGTGAACTACTAACTTTTTTCCTTAAATGGAATGCTCATATTAATACTATTTGTAGATAGGTAGATAGTAGATATCAAGTAAATTTTTAAATTTAAATATATATTTATATATATCTGTAACAATCAATATATGTAAAATTATTATTAAATAAATAATCTAACTTTTGTACATGTTAAACTTACAATTTTATTTTAATCATTAAAATTTATTATAAAATAGATAATATATATTTATAAAATAATAAAAAGTATAATATTTCATTTTTAATTAAAAAATAATTTTATAAATATATGAGTATGTATTGGGCATATATCATGATATTTGTTATCATTCATGAACATTTTTGTGGCTATTTGTTGGTAGTATTTTGTGTATATCACTTTCTCCCTCCGGGTTGGTGACACGTGCAAAAAGTCATTACTATTAAGGAGACAATATGGTAAAGGATGCATATGCTAGAACATCTTAAATTTTTTTTGGTTTCCCACAGTTATTTTCGCACTGGAGGTAATCCTGTTCGAGCCAGGCACATCCACAGGTAAGTGGGACTAACTCTCCCAACAGACATTTTTTTCATCCACAAGACTCGAACCCGGGTTCTTGCTTAAAGGGAATCAAACATGTACCACTTGAACCAACGCCCGTTGGTAGAACATCTTAAATTGATAGTACCATTATTTTTTTTAGTTTCTAGCAAATATCATCGTACTATAAACAATTTTATTAAAATCGGAAATATCATATGTATGTGAAGCTAACTCTCTCAACATGTATTTTTTCTATTCATAAGATTCGAATCTAAAACATTATTTAAGGGGAATTAATCATGTATCACTTGAACCAATATTCGTTAATAGAAGTTAATTTGTAATGGTTCATATCTTTTTATAGTAACAAAAGTGTACCATCTCTACTTTAATTATCTATTTATAAATATTTGTTACTGTTTATCTCTTATAAATTTAAGATTACATTAATTGTTATTTTGTATGTTTATTATGATTTAATACTTTATTGATTTATGTAAGTAGCCAACAAAAATTAATGTTACAAAGAGAGAAATGATATACTCCTTCCGTTAAAAAATCTTTCATATTCAATAGTATACACCAATTTAACAAGTTAATAAATAATATAGAAGGTAAATATAATTTAACTAAACTAACTTTATTTAATGTATATTTGAAACTGAATTAAAAATAAATGGAGAAATGATAGGCCGGAAAAACAAAAAAATAAACAAGAGTATAATTAGAAAGTAAATTATAAATGTGCAGTAAGTGTCAAAAATAATATGAAGTATTAAGAGAAATATAAAGAATAAATATTTTGTAAAACTATATCATCATTATTATATTTATTATATGAGTGTAATATTTATATAATGTTAATGTAAAGATTTATATTTTATTTTGAATAGTTAATAATAATTAAAAATGAATAGTGAATGATAGACTAATAGTCTATAAAAAAAATTACACTGTTACTAAATATATATTTTTTCTCTTATTATACATGTAATGATTTATTTATATATGTTTTTTTGGGATAAATATGAACAAGAACAAGGAGTATGTGTGTATGGGGAGTTGAGGTCAGCATTAAGGAGCTAGAGTGTAATGTCCTTTTATTTATATATATTTCTTATGTCAGCCAGTTTTTGGCCCAACAATCAATTGTCCAAATAACATAAGGACTTACATAAATACGTATTTAGATAGAAACAGTAAAATTAATAATATAATAAAACTTTAATTCTAATTAAAATTTATTGTTAAATAATAGCACTAATAAATATAAATGTATGTGTTTTCAAATATGACGTGATAATTCTGTTTATATAGTTGTTTTACTCTTGCCATTAATATCTCACGCCATATCCACCACTTCATGGGTATTTATGATAAATTTTCACCAATGTTTTAGCCCAACCAAAGTAGATGACATTTAGGTGGATTGAATCAAACTTCACTATCTAAAGAGAAACAAATAATAAAAAGTAATATTATATCTTCCTACTAAATTTTTTTAAAAATTTTCTTATCCACAAAAGTGTGATACATATCACTCATAAACTAATTATTAAAAAATAGAGTATCACTTTGTGAAATATGTCATTTTTTATGAGAAGAATTAGCATAAAAATTTAATAAAATGATATATCATTTTTTATAATGAAATGTGCATATTTAATTTGCTAAGATGTTGGAGTTACTAAACACATAATAGTTATTCAGTAGAATTTGTATCTCAATCTAATTAAAATATATTATTTAATTAAATAGAAAAATCATAAAAAATATATATTATTTATCTAATTTTATTGAACAAGGGAGACAGGATCTCTATTGTAATGAAAGTTATGCCGAAGTTTTAACTTTTCACCAATTATATATTGAAAAGTCAATTGCCCCACAATTGTAACTACTTCGCCCACGTTTAAGTTAATCAACTTCGTTAATTCGGTAAAAATCAATTCAGATTAAAACTTTCTTTGACATTCAAGATCTAGCTTTGAAAATTTGCTAATTCAAAAGTAAATGTTCATTTATAAATAAATATTTTCATTTACGTCCTATTTTTATTATCCAGTGCGTGAAAGCCCATCTTTTATAATTGGGTCTGTCTTTAATAAAATCTTATTAATTGTGATTAAGCCTAAGTCATAAGATTTAATATCGAGTTATTCTCCACCCAATACCCTATTAGAAAACATGACCAAGTATAAAAAGAGGAAAATAATTAAGAGTAAGAGTAAATCTGGAATTACATTGATAAGATGAGCAAATGTTTCTGACTCTATGAGGTTAATGGTTCGACTTTTATGAGCGACGCTTATAAGGATGACGAGCTACAAACTCTAAACATAAGGGGATATCCTTGGAAGTACCCAAAAAAAATATTTCTAATTTTACTTGAGAAAAAAAAAGTAGGAACAGGAAAATAAGTAAAGTTAGAAAATGGTAAAAAGGAAAAATGTGCAGAAAAAGACCCTCATAATGTAGATATATATTATATGTTATATGAGAGCTTTGATGCCATATTAAAACTATGTAGGTTGGGCTCAACTCAATCTAATGAACTAGCTTTTGTTAAGTTTGCATAATTTTCATACCTCTTATCTTAACTTGTATTTTATTTTCCTTCACTAGATTAAACTCATCTAATTAATAAGGGAAGGTAAGTGGTACTTAGTAGGGTCGAACATTGAAAGTGTGGGTCAGTTAGACTTTGGATTGGGTTATATGGTATGCAAATTAGGTTGAAGTAGGTTACCAAATTCATTTTCCTTAACTACTTGGGGCCATCGTCCCTTACCCATTTCACCTCCCTCTTTTATGGACATCATTGAGCGATAATGGCACTAGTTACTACCTATGTTAAAAAATTTCTCAACTTCTCAAATATAGTATCATCATCCGACTAAAAATTTAATAGTTCATGTAATTTGAATTAATAAATAAATTTTAATCATTAAATTTTTATAGAATAGATGAATAATTTAAATATATGAAGTATGTTTTTTAACTTACAACTATAGTATGTGAATCTCATCCAAATAGATTTAGGTTTCAAGTCAACTTTTGACTATTATGTTTTAAGGGAGGGGATTCACTTGGTGAAAAAAAGCTACTACGTGATTAGTCATTCATTTTACGGGAATTTAATCGTTAAGATCCACTAACTAATTTAAACAATTAGATTTTCCTAGAATAAATATTTAAAACATAGAGTAATTATTTTTTATTTACTCTTGGAGTAAGTGAATCATTTCCTATATTTTAATAGTGTTCTCATAAAAGTATAGTATCCATGACCCAACTTAGGTGTAATGCCAAAAATTTTCCACATACCAAATTGTTGGATGTTGTCATTCTCAATATCAACTACCATCCAAATTTCATTTAAAAATCAATAAATTAAATCCTGAATTACAGAGAAGAAAATAAACAAAAAATAAATAGCCACATAACTACCACATTTATCATTTATGCAGAGGCAATCATATCCTCTCTCCAATCCCCACGTCCATACCTCCTTATCTATAAGCTTGTGGCAGCATTGTGACATTCTGTGTACTATTAATTCTGATTGGTAAAAAAGAATATTTAAATTAAAATTTTAATAAATAACTATTTTTTGGATGGATATATTCTTTTGGAACGGATGATGTCATTTCTAATTTTTTATACACCTTATAAATCATCCTAATGCCTACCTCAAATCTTAGCATATCTTACAATTTTGTGACATCCCCATCATCAATAACCATGGACTGGTTCTCTTGGCTATCCAGAACAAATCTTGACCCTTCCCTTATATATGATTATGGCCTCACCTTTGCACGAAATGAGCTTCAATTAGAAGATTCTATCTACTTCAACAATGAGTTTCTACAAAGCATGGGAATTTCAGTTGCAAAGCACAGGTTAGAAATTCTCAAACTTGTCAAAAAGGAAGAAGCAGAATCAGCAAAACATCCAAATAAGAACCTTTCTAAAGTCATCAAAAAGTACCTAAGGAAGTGCATGAGCAAGTTTGTTTTTCGTGAAGATCATAATAATATAAAAAAAGTCATAAAGGATATTCCACTACCACCACTACTACCACAAGTACAAGAACCAAATTGGCACCAAGGAAAATGGAAAGAGACACAAGTGGTTAAACAACAACAACAACAACAACATCATGGGACTGAAGAACTGAAAGATGAGAAGCCTCCACGTGTGCCCATGTATAGAAGCAGAACTATAGCACTTTCAGGACCATTGGATCATAGTGGAATGCATGAGAAAATGGTGAGTACAAAAGCTTTGAGGTTATCTGGGCCTCTTGATGGAAAAATGAATGAGAAAATGAAGATTTACACAAATAGAAGCCCTTTAATTTCTAGGCATGTGGATGGAAGGTTCACTGCTACAACAAAGAGTCCTAGATTTTCAGGGCCACTTGATGCAGCAAGAGATCAAGTTGAGAATAGAAGTCCAAGAGTAACAAGGGCTTCTGATGCTACAAGGGGTGAGATTGAAAACCCAATGGGTAGTTATAGTCCTTATAATAAGCCCAAAGCTGATTTTTATTCTGATGATGATGTTGATCATACACTATGGCCTACACTGTTTCAAGATCTAAAACCAACTTGATTATTTTGTGTTTCTCTATTCTTGGAGTGCGTTTCAAAAGTGAGTGATGATATCATATTTTTTTGGGTCATCTTAATAGTTTATAGTAGTAACATCTAGCATATGATATGAAATGTCATTTTTTTGCTGCAATTCTTTCTTGTTCTCCTTCCACTTTTATTACATTTTGACAATGATAAAGCTCATAACATTATGTGACAAGGTCCTATATCTAGATGAACAATATTAAGGTTATTAGTGTTGGTGGACATAAGATTAAATAATATAGCTGATAAACATATATAAAGTTCAGTATTATTAACTATCTTTCCATTCTGATAGATTAGTTCTCTCTCATCTTTATGTATACAGAGACTATCAGATCATTTTATTTTTGTGATTTGTCACTCCTCATCTAAGTAGTCATTAACCCTCTTTCAACCTGACATGTATGCTAAGACAAGCATTTTATAGGTGAAACCAAAATAATATACTTCATTCTATAAATAAAATAGCTAAGGACCAAACATGTTGGAGCTAAAACTTATTATATAGTATTTTGATGATGGGCCATTATCATATAAAGAGGGTAAACCTGACACAATGATAAAGTTGTTTCTTAGTAACCATGAGGTCACATGTTCAAATCCTCGAAACAATCTCTCAACTTTCAGTGTCAATACTGCGTAAATCTATCCTCTGGATACCTAGTTTTTTTATTGATGACGTGTCATATATCCATAGTAGTAGTGGCTGAGCAAGAAAAAACCAGCTCAACAAGTTTGTCTAGGAAGTGCTTCACTACTTTTTAGGGACCTGTCCTTTGAGGCAGCCTAAAGGAACCCCCAGCATAATTCATTTGGCAAAATGGCTTAATTCTCACACTCATGATTGTACCCACAGCATATACACCAGCAAGGGTCAAGAACATGAGCTTAAAGCAATTTGGACCACACATGAAACACTTGAAGCAATAAGGCCTAGACCATGCTGCTTAATTTGCTGCCTCATTATAATATACATGCTCTGATAGAATTTGCCTAGAAAAGGAATGGTCCAAGTGGATTTTCTCAAAGCCATGAAGTTGCTGATTAAGCCAAAGTCCTTCAAACCAAAAAGCTCTGAAACATTTGGAATCAGTATGGAAAGTTGCATACCATAGCAGATACCAAGAATTGCAATTGCAGGGTATAAAGTTCCCTTGATAGCATATGGTCCCATATGTTTTAGGAACATCTTGAGATTAAATCTTGAATAATTAAGATGAGAAGTAGTGTACTTCAGGGTCTCTTTAGTTTGACCATGAGAAATAGTGTACTTTAGGGTCCAAAGTACAGACAATGATATGTTGTTGGTCCGGGTTATCGTTTGAGATATAATTTGAGACAATAAATTTTTGTCTTCCAAGTTGAAAGTGGTGGCAGTTTTGGAATTTATTACAAAAAAATCCTCCTTTATTAGATGTAGGAGTAAAGGGTAAATAATAGTTGATAGTGGGTGTGAAGATGTTAGGTTCTTACTACAAAAAACAACATTACAACTTACAAATACATAAAAAGGAGCAACACAAAAAGCCCAACATTGTGCTCGAACTAAGAAGCATTATCTCAAACTAATCGTGCACTTTTCATCCTTGTTAATTTATGTGTATATTTTATCACCATTTACCAATACAAATACAAAAGTTTATACATTTTCTGATATAAAAATTTACTTAATACCGTAAAGTCTTCCCAGATCAATTGTAACATTTACTTCTCTATTTAAATATATACTATATCATATTATTTTGTTTGATATATATCAAATAAAATAGTATATATAAAAAATCAACGACTTAAAGTAATATATATAAAATAATATGATATATATCATATTATTTTGTTTTAAAGTAGGTGATTTTGGCTATAACGTATGGGAATCTTAACCAATAAAAAATGTTCAACGTGTTCTTCAATTTCACTTGCCCATTTGTATGTTTTGAAGACATTAGGTGTGTGATCCACCCAAAACTGAACCTTAGGCACAATTATTGCATAATTAATTATTATGAGTCACAGTTTCGTAATCATCTGAATCAGAGTATATAGATTGCACACTACGCGAAGTTTATTTGCTTTCACAAACAAATTTTATAGCCATGCTGTGTCATCACATGCTAACGCGAGAACACTAATAATGAAGGTAACATTAACTAATCCAACACTGAATCTAGTCAAGGAATTAACGTTGTGAAAATCAGCACAGCACCTCTTAATTGGAATAACATAATTTATGGGTTTCCTTAGTATCGGTTTATTCGATTAGAGGTGCAGTCATTCACTTTCAAAAGAATTTTTTAAGGTATACCATAATAGTACAAAAAAAGAACAATAAAATATAGTGACACATAATGTCCCAAGATTTTTTTTACTAGATTTGATTATCTATATTGGAAAAACATTAACCAAGCTTATTCATTCCCAAATAAATATCATTCTACAATAAAGCGTTGGTCTAGTAATGTAAGGTCTTACTTGATCTAAAGTCGATAGTTTGATTCCTGAGAGCGACATTTGTTATAAGAGACAATCACAAACCTCGAAAAGATTATTTACTTACCAAAAAATATTAGGATACCCTTGATAGTACAAAAAAAAACAATATGATTCTTGGATACATTATGACATAGAAGTACCTTGTTCCTCAAAGATGAATCAGATAAAATCCAACCACACTAGACTGGTCCCCACAACCAGTATTTTTGCAAATGGTGCCAGCTAATAAATTCATATATGTGCAATGAATATCCTTGTTTGATGCAAACCAAACCAAACCAAATTATCTTATCTCTTATGTTGTGCAAACAGTGCCTTACACTGGCCGAATCAAACGGTGTAACAGCACATGGTCTTTTGTCATACAATGAATCCTAAACTCCCAAACTATGCACAAGGACCCACTACTCCACATGCATAAGGACCCATCCCATAGTTGTTTTGTAAACTTTCTCACATAAATCCAAAAGTTATTATCCGTTTATGTTTGGTTCAATTTCAAATCAAGCACCAAACTTGTACTATGGTGCTTCAAATTTATGACACGTAAGAGTCCCTTCACAAGAGGGATGGAAATTAAGCCTTCTACTCAAAGCAAAGGAGTAATTAACTTTAGTGAAACTAGTTTTAAAACATCCAAATAGTTACTTGGATATTAATTACATGTATATGTATCTTATTATTATTATATGTTAAATAAAAAAGTATGAGAATAGTAAAGAACCATAAGTGAGATATCAAACTTGAATATGAGACTTCACATTTGAATAAACACAAAATCAGCAATTAGATGTTGAAAATGAAACTTCAATTTGATCATAGCTCCCAACTTGATCCTCTCCTTCACATAGACATATTATCTTTTGCTTTCATACTTGACCATAAAAACATTTGCTTTTAAAAAGGTTTAGTTTTGCTAACTTGTCATTATCATGATGATAAAGTTAATCTTACCCATCTTAAAATATGGAATCTTAAAAATTAAATACACAACTTGCACTTTTGGGTTATCTACAATGTCATTAGGATAATGGTTAACTAAACCTTTATAAGAAAAAGGACCCAAAAATAGTTGAATAGTTCAAAAAGTCAAAAGACGATGAAATTCACCAACAAGTCTAACGTCAATGAATAATAATAATAATAACAATACATGTAATAAATCTCACTCTAATGTTATTATTTTTTCTTAAAATATGTTACTTTCATTATAATTGATGAGGAGAATGAGAGTGTCGACACATAAGCAACGTTCAAGTTGAATGAAGAATGACATGAATGCCACTGAGAAAGACACGTCGCAATCGAGAGCTAATAAACCTTATCTCTTTACAAGTGCAAGTTTTAAAGACTCCATCAACTTAATAGTTTGGGATAGAGGGAGGGACCAGTACCATGGAACATGGATGAGGATCGAGTATCTGAGGGGCCCGGCCCTCCTTTTGTTGTTTGGTTACCGGAGTACCTATATTGTTTCACAAGTTATATTACAATATTTATCACTAGTGTTAAAAAAATATATTTAAATTTAAAATTAATAATTAACTATTTTCTGACCGATCAAAATCGATGTGATATATAGTAATATAACTTTTTGGATTATAGAAATGATGGGACAGGTGATGTTTAACCTTTGAGTGGATATGAACTCTTCATTTTGTACATATTTTAGTATGTATGTATATTGAGAAATTATAAATTTAAATTTTCAATATAAAGTTATAGTAGTTCTTCATATTTTTAGTTAATAAAGTCTTCTATGGGTTCATCTTAATATCTAAAATACAATTATTGAAGGACAAGTTGATCACCCAAGTGGCTCATCTTAATGTCTAAAATATCTAATCAAAGCTCACTCTTAAAAGATATATTTGGTGATGGTTGTACACAGTCAAATAGATATTTGTGCAATTATTACACTACTCAAGAAATACATGCAGAGTTCATACTTCATAGGCTTAGTTATAAGCCTCACCGAAAAAAAATTAGTCCTAATTTTTCACATCATGAACTAGCAATAACAAAAATCTTCCTATAAATTGATTTCTGGTTAGTTTTGTAGCTTAAAACTTATTTTTCAATGGTAAAATTTCAAAATAAAAATATACTGATTTTGGAATCTTTTTATTTGTTTTTTCCTTCTAAAAAGGAAATCCAACAAACTCAGTGTGAGAAGTGAGATGTAAAATGAGTTACAAACAATAATGGAAAATGCAAATTATGTTCTCTTCCTAGGAAGGAGATTTTCATGGATATTCATTGGGTCTGGGTACAATTTACATTCCGAATTATGTAATAATTTAATTTTTAAGCTATTAAGCCCCAATATTAAAACAATGAATGAAATAAAACAGCTAATTCAGATTGGTGCGTTATGTTATTTATACGTTATTATTTTTCTTTCTAATGTTAAATAAAGTGGTAATTTAGATCCTTCTTATAAAAAACATATCAAGAGTGATAATGTTGCATACTTTTCAAGCTTATTATAAAATGTTTAATATTTATAGGTCCAATCTTCTCCACAAAAAATCTCAGCCACACTCGATAGCATATCTATTGTACCACAAGTTATATCACTACATGTATAGCTAGTCTATAATTGATTAAATATATATATTTAAATTAAAAAGTAATAATTAATTATTTTTCTGACCAATCATAGTTTATAGATAATGTGACAACACAATTTGTGTATCCTTCAAAACATCCTAGCATATTCCTTCAGTTTGAGAAAACGAAGTAAAATAAGTAAGAGAGAAAGTGAATTATTCAACATTTGATTGAGATTTGAGAAGATAGAAATTGATAATGAATAAAAAAGTATAGGCCCACAAAAATTCATTTCTCACTAAAGATAAAGAGAAAGTTTAATATAGAGGTTAGATTTTTTAAAAGACATATTTGACCTTAATAATATAACAATATTTCTCTAATTTTTAAGAATATTTTCTTCTTGTTAAATATAATTGCATTTCTCCATTATCTTATTTTCGTCTTTTTAAATATAATATCATTTTACCTTATTTTCTCTCTTATCTATTTCATGTATTCTTTCTTCTCACTTTCTTTAAATAATTAAACAAAGCATTAGTTCATATAAGCGCTTGTAGCCCTTCCTCCACTAACGTTTTGTTTTTTAATATTTTCTCTTATTAATTTATTCACATCATTAATTTCCTGTCTGGGTTTGCAATTTCTTATAATGTCATATTCCACCATTCAAATTCAATCCACGCCACCTGCAATCAGCATTCATCCAAAAGTTTATATCATTTTCAGTATTAAGCTCTCAGAGCCTATCTCCTTCCCCACCAAAAATTTATTCCCTGTAATACAAAACAAAACTATAAGAATATGGTAAATTAATAATAACATGAAAAATAATAATTCAAAATACCAATCAAGACATAAAATAAAGGAAACGGGAGAAAATGCTTTTTTTAAAGAAAGAAAAGGAAAATCAAGTATTTGACCACAAAGAAAATCAATAAAATACGTATTTCACACAAGTAAAAAAGGACATGTGAATTTTACTAAAAAAGAAGAAAAAAAAAGGAGAAATCGGAATAATAATTTCGGCAAAATAAATCACACGGGAATAGACGACTACACATAACAGAACTTCACAAAATGAGTGAAATGTTACGGAACGATGATTTGGAAATTTTGACGTCAAAAAATAAAAAATCTGTGGACGACGAAAAATTAAAGCACGAAAAGAAATGATTTTACGTCAAACGAGAATTTGACTTAATTTAATTTAGAATTTTAATTGAGAATTAGTTCTATATTGCACTAATTAAAACTAATTCAATTAAATTAGGTCCAGAAGCTTCAATATTCGCCATTAATGGCTACCACTGATCCATATATGTTCTATTCTATCAAATATAGACACATTCGAGGCACATAATCCACGATTCTATTTCCACTTTCTTCGCCACCGTCTACGGTTGCCGGAAACTCACGCAAGGAGTTTTGAACATATCGGAGGTTCGAATATCAACGACGATGGTGCGGATCATGAATTTTCGTCTTCAGCTTTGGACATAACTGAGAGCCTGCTAGGTCTAGGGTGAAAATCTCCTCTTCTCTTCTGATGATGAGAGGAAGGTCGAATCAACGCTGAAAGTGCTCTCTTAACTAGATCTCCTTCAACGCCACGGATTCTAACAAGCGAGTTCGTCATGGCGGATCTACGCGCGTTGAGTCTGTTCGGCGCGTACGGCGCCACCGAGTGAGGTCCACAGTTTTTATGAAGGCTGCAACGGAACGAGCCAGGGTGCGTAGTCGGAGAACACATACACGTACGCTTCTGCTGTTTCTTCACGGTGCTAGATCCACCGGTTCGAGGAGAAACCGATATGGACCGAGTCGGAGAACTGGACCGGTCCAATGAAAACCGGAGAGAAGATGATGAAGAAGAAGAACCATAGAGACTGACACGTGTCGGCGAAGGAGTGCGGTTAAAGAAAGTAGTGGTGGAACGAGAAGTGAAACTTGATGAGGCAAAAGCTGAAGCAGAAGAAGAATGAGAATTAGAATTGCATAATCTAGGTGAAGGTGAGAGAGATCTGAGTATTGTTGAAGTTCTTGATTTTCTAGAAGATAAAGCCATTTTTTTTTTAGAAAGAGAAAAAAAAGAGAGAAGGTTTTTGTTGTTGTTGTATTTGCTCTCTTAAAAGCTAGGTTTGGCTATTTGGTTCGGCAAACCTAGCTTCACTGAGGCTATGTATATATAGGAATATGAAAAACAGGGTCAAGGAATTGGAATCTGTGGGCGTTATAAATTACAACGTCATAGTTTTCTAGTTGGTATTCTAACTTTGTATTAATTGCAATGCTGGCTCCTTTATTCTTCTTATTTGCGCGTCTCACTTTTAAACGTGTCTTGTTGCACCTTCCTTAGTGGATGCATTTTTTTTGGAAGAAAAAATAAAATATCTTCTAGTATAATAAGATAACTTATCTCTTCTAACTGATAAAAACATGATACATATACTATTTTATTTAATTTTAGAAATATTTTTATAAAAAATAATAAACATAACACATGTTATGATTTTAATGTAATAGAAGATTAGTAATAAATTCTTATTTTAGTGGTGAATGGAGATGACTTACCTTACAATGTTTCATGTAACATAAGGTTAGTAATCAGTAAAGCCATAAAATTCCGGTTTGGAACTTGGAATTGATGTGTGGGTATTAATTCTGAATTTAATTGTTAGGAATGGAATGCTATCAACAGCTGTCTCTATGTGGTCATTAGAAGTTTGAAATTAACTTTGCATTCAATAGACCGTTTATTTTTATAGTGTAATATTTATGCAGCTACAGTATAAATATTTATATATATTTAATATATTATTTGTTTTTATTTGAATTATTTTTATTGAAAAGTGAATTATAATTGAAAATAAATAATAAATGAAATAGCAAAAATCTAAAAAACTCTTACACAATAAATATATATTTTTCTATTATTTCTATTACTTTTATACTTGACACTTAATGATAATTAATATATAACCATGAATAATATAATAAAAGTGTAAAGAATCTTATTGTTACGTGTGTATATATATATATATATATATTAATTTCTTTGGTGTAGAAAACAAATTGGTATTACCAAATGTATCTCTTCAACTTATGGAGTAAAGAACTAATTCATTTTAGAATTTATAATTGTCTCTCAACAAGTGTTACTCCAAAAAATCATGAAATTCATATCATGAATACATTTATTTATATTGAGTTTAATATTTGTAAAATGATATATAATATATTTTTGCACCATTAAAATGTTATATATTATTAATGTGAATTATTTCTATTCAAAACTTAGTGACAATTAATTTACCAACCATCGATAATGTATTAATATTGTAAAAAGCTGCAACTTATATTCTCATATATTTTATCAACTTAATTTTAAGATATTGATTATATTTTATAGATAAATGTTAGTACATTAATATTTTATACTATATAGAAATCGAGCCATCAACCACAAAATATATTTTTTAATACACATATATTAATATGAATACGTTGATCGTATATACATGTCAAAATAAACTAAATGAGTTTGGTTCCATGAGAGTAATATATTTTTATTTGTTAATTTGGATTTGATGCATGACTACATCGATTAAGAAAATAGTACAAAAGGGTATTTTTAATATTCCATTTAAAGATCAAATAGTAATAAGAAGAGTAGTCAAACATGTATATAAATTATTATCCAGAAAGTGAGGAAAGGAATATGAGACTTACTTTCTAGTAGAGATAGCAAAATGGACTGCTCACTCTGTTTTGCTCGTGCTCGCAAATACTTGTAATAGTTTAAGCGGGTATGGGCATGGCCGCATTACCTTAATGAATAAAACCAAATGCCTAACCCATTTTAAAATGTGTTAACACACATGCGAACGGCTTGCGGACAATGTTCAATAATTGGAAAATAAAAAATCATATTATAAAATAAAAATAAATAAAGTTGTCGAAGATAAAAAAATTAACAAAAACTTTGATATTTAATATGAAATTAAACACGCCATATTAGATTATAATTTTTGAGACATGAAAAATCACATTATATGATAATTTATTTGAACTTTTCTTGTTTTTCCTTAAATTTTATCCGCTAGCCATCGCATTGTCCAATAGAAATGTCTGTGGACTTGGTAGACAAATGGGCAAAAATTTTATATTACGCCCGCAGAAAAATATGGGCTATGCGGGCAAACCTACAGACAATGTCCATTTTGACATCTATACTTTCCGACATGTT
Organism: Lupinus angustifolius; assembly: GCF_001865875.1. NCBI lineage: Eukaryota > Viridiplantae > Streptophyta > Magnoliopsida > Fabales > Fabaceae > Lupinus > Lupinus angustifolius. The sequence goes on from NC_032009.1 coordinate 21,583,611, forward strand.
AGTGGCACATGAGTATATTGGATTAGAGTTACTTTTGAATTGTGAATAAAGAAAATCTTTCTACTAATGCCAACCACATATAAATTGATTTCACACTCTAATCTTACGTTAAAGTTTCATTTTAAAATCAATTATAAATTATAGGAGTAATCCAATATGTATTTAAGTTTTTATCGAAATAATAAAGTAAACAATGTGAGAATTGCTTCCAAAAATATTAATTAAATTTTAATTGAATAATGCTATTGTGTAATTGAAAAAAATAAATATAAGATTGTACATTTGATATACATAAAATCACGTGTTATTGTGTAAGAATATAACAGAGGATAACATCTCAAATTTAATAAATAAATATAGTGATTGATTATATATAATAATCCAAAATATTATAACACAAATAGAGAGAGAGAAAAAAAAAGGAAATTGACAACCCAAATAAGGTTTGTACAGAAGTGGACAATGTTGGAAAGTTTCACATCATTTTTTCTCATTCTTAAGTATAGTTAAACTATCTATCAACTTATTCCTCTCATGCCAATTAATTTTGATATATGAATTTATATGTATTAACTATATAATATAAAAAAATCTTACTATGTTATTATGGATATATGTCACTCTCTTATATTTTTTTCTTCCAAAAAAGCTTCATGTTCATATAGTGAACTTTCACACACATTATATTCATATTTTACTATTTATGAATGAATTGAAAAGACTGATCAAAAGAGTAAACTAGACACTATATATTTATGACAATTGTCTAAATAAGAGGTTATTTTCTTTAAATATAACTTGAATATCATTCCTCATGAATTGAAAAGACCGATCAAAAGAGTAAACTAGACACCATATATTTGTAATTAGAATTAACAAATAAACATATAAGATGATCTAAAATATAATAATTAAAAAAATCTAATTCGAAATTGAAGTGTTTTTTGTAACTTGAAATATATTTTTAATAAAAATACTCATATAATATCACATTTTGATTTCTCTATTTTCATTAAAAAAAATTCATTATTTTCTACAACTTTTAAAAATATTTATTTAAAAAAAAATCATATAGTAGCATGTTTCCGTTTTCTATTTTTGTTAAAAAATCCAAATTCGAAATTATCATTTTTTTCTTATGTGCTTTAAAATGCAAATACACAGGTAACACATAATAATGTGTGGGTAACATGTATGTTTTAACTATGTGAATGCACATGTAGCATGTGTGTTTTAACTATGTGGATGCATGAGTAATACATGTGTTTTAACTATGTGGATGTACGAGTAATATGTATTCATTTAATCATGAGAATACACAGGTGAGATGTGTTCTTAATGGTATGAATACACGAGTGACATGTGTGTTTTTAACCATGTGAATGCACTAATAAAAATGTATTTTTAACCATATGAATCTACATATGATACATTTATTCTTTCATAAAAAAAATATTGATCCTTGAAAACTAAAAAGTAACTTTACTAGTTAAAGTTAAAACCAACTTTTTTCGATTGCGATGAGTTAAAACAAAGAGGGTAAAAAGTAAAAGTGACATTGGCATGTTTTGAAGCAAAGCATATAAAATGTAAAGGTGGGAGGGAGTGAAAAGCAAAAATGAAAAGAGAGTATTAGACTGTGGGTTGAGGAAATGGAGTGATTGTAGGACGTTGTGCCCTCTGAATTGCATATCCAACGGCTTTCACTTTCACAAAGCTGTGGGCTGCCCATAGTGACTATAAGAAAGGACAAAATAACATTATAAAATTGTTAATCCCCCTCACACTTTTTTCTGCCTTCTCTGCCACGCACTATTAGGGATCACAAAAAACTCATACTTGGGATAAAATTCGTATAGGCACGGGTTGTCTCACAAACGGGTACCTGCATGTTTTATAAATTGGTTTTTAAAAATATCATAATAAATATGGACGGGTATGGATATTATGGTACTCGTGCATGCAGGTATCCGTTATTTATATGATTAATATATTATATTTAATTAAAATAAAAAATACATTATTCTAACACTATGTACATCTTTTTTCATTTTCCTTTGCTTACATATTTTATTAAATTTGGTAGTGAAACACCCTACAAATATTATTACATGTGTAGAAACATACATGTTTTACAAAGAAAATATATATTTTTTGTTAAGGAAATGAGAACAGAAAATCACACAAATAGAAAACACCAATAAATTTAGCATTTTTGTCAAATATTCAATCAAAATGTATAAAAATAATTAAGTTTCATCTCATTTGAAACATAATAGAAAAAATTCAATTATAATATAGGAAACTTGCAATTACCGTTGTACTTGCAGGTACCCATAAATACTCGCGAATACTCGCACACGAGTACCCGTACGAGTATGAGCGGGTATGGGTAATGCTCTCATATTTTAAAATGGGTAGGGAATAACTACTAACTGTGTCCGTCCGTGCCCGTTGCCATCCCTACGCACTATCACTATTCTATAACTTCTCATTTGTTCTTGACAAATAGAAAATAAAGAGAAATATAGATGTTTGGAAAAAAAGTATATATTATGATATCGAAATAATAATGAGAATGGTGTTTTCTTATTTCATAGAAAATTATAATAAATTATAAAATAATTTGTGGAACCTAAATAAGAATAAAGATTTTATTTACTATTTACTAAAGTATCCTCATCACTTCCTTTAATTTTCCTTCTTTACGTAAGAAATATAACAATCCTATTTTTTATCTTATTAATTATTTAGTAATTTGGATTTCTTATGATTTTCTGGTCTCTAGATATTAGTCATTTAATAATATTTTATAATTTATTTATTTATATATAATGAGAAAAATATAATGACAGAGTAAAAATATTATATATTGCACATCAATAATTCCTCATTCAATTCAATTTAATCATCTCAAATAATTAATACAAATGAATAGTAAATCATATACTGATTATATATAAATATATATTACAAAAATATAATATTTTCACATTATATTTATTACTTTTTCCTATATTCTAATAAACTGTCATTTAGCACGATAATTATTATTGTACCATTTTAGTAATCATGAATTAGAGAGAAACTAATGGATACTAACTTTAGAATACAAAAAATAAAGTCCAGCAATTAGTTTTTTTCCATAAAAAGTATTTGAATGGATCTATTTGTTTCAGGAAAGAAATCTTCAGTATTATTTGGTGATATTTTTAAACCAATCATGGTGAGTAAATTTTTTGAAGGAAATTATATTTTTTTTAAATTGTTTTGCAGTTTATTTTATTTTTTATTTGGAATACGAAAACAATGATAATTCATATATAAGCTGCGTGGTTCATTTTTTTTATATAGATACTTCAAGAAAGTTCAGTCACTTTTAAAATAAACACTTTAAAATAATGTATGCTCAACCAAATTATTTAAAAATCAAGTTAACTTGAAGTGTCATATGTTGGTAACTATGAATAAATAGTTTATTTGACTGTCCTTGAGTTGGTTGATAATTTTAAGAGTGAGATATCTATTTATTTTTAATGTAAAGATTTATACACGATCATAATATCATTCATTATTCATTTATATTATTTCTCTAAAGAGTTAATAATAATTAAACATAAATGATGAATGATGAAACATTTTTCTCTATAATTTTAAACAACTTCATTTAAATGAATAATTTAAAACGCATTATTTAGATAATTAGGTAAGGATACAAGGTTGATAAGAAGAATAATTAAATATAGAAATCCATGTTATTTTGTAATACCTCTGTATCTAGTTAGAGTAAGAAACTAATATATTTTAGAACGTGTGACTATCACCCCCAATAACTCTTGTTCTCAAGAACTGAAACCTTAACATTTTGTTCAACATAGAGATTTAGCAGAATCTTGCACCGCTAAATCAGCGTCTTATATTGTAATTCATGATTACAATCTTCCAAGTAGGGCTAACAATGAACCGAATCAACTCAGTATTAGTTCGAAACTCGACTCGTTCTCGATAAAATTGGTTCATGAACTAAATGAGACGAACATGAACTCCAAATTCAGCTCATAAATAAACGAGTCGAACTTGAGATATATACACTTCAACTCGTTAAGTTCATAAGTTGGCTCGATATATATAATGTTAATTTAGCAGCAAACAAAAATTATGTTATGAATTTTATTTTAAAACCTTACTATAATTATTATTTTATTTTTCAGACATATATATTCAGTTAAAGCATTAACGGCTTTTAAATCTTAAATTTATTTATTATCTTCTCAACAAATTTTATATTTTGAAGGCAAAATTCAAATATCAATGCTAACTAACTTAAATTGTATTGCTAGTTTACTAATAATTCAATAATATACATACAATGATCAATTCAACCAAGTGATAAAATTTAAAGGTAATTAAGAAAAATAAATAATTCATACTAACTATTCAAAAGACAAAAAATTTAGATAATTTTATCTACTTTTCCATTTAAAATATAGATTTAATATGTATATACTGACAGTGTAAAAAAAATTATACTTAAATCATTACTATTGATTTATTAAACATTGTTGACTCTCACACAAAAATAATATAGGTTAATGGTGTATGATATACTAATAATATAAATATTGGAGATCAAATTTATTATGACACATTTTGCACATGTGATTAATATATTAGTTAGTTTGTTAAGAGTTTGTTAAGTTGTTACTTGTATCATAAGTTATTTTTGTATTGTGTATATAAGCACATGACTTATAATCCTTTAATCAATCAATAAATATTTATAATATTCATTTTATACTTCCACATTATTTTCACAATAATAAAAAACTTTACACCGTAAGTTTTAAGCTTTTAAAATATAGTAATACCTCACGGAGTCACAGTTTAGATTTATTTATGATAGGTTCTATGTATTATTCCCTTCAAAGATTATTTGGCATACCGACGTGGAGTCAGATCCGTTGAATCGGCTTAGGTGCTAGCTTCCATGTAAGGATAGATTCTGTTTTCCATTTCATTAATTAATGCAATCTTTTTTTGAGATAATAACATCAATTTTTTAAAAATTATAATTAAAAATCATGAATAATGACATAAAAAAACATTAATACATTTATCTATAAATATGATGTGTTGTAAGTAGCATTGGCAATTAGGGTGGTCTTGTCCGCCCTACCCATGTCCAAACAATGTCCACCAAAATTAGGATAGACATGAACATGTCCGTTTTTAAATAGGGCATGAAATATCATGCCCTGCGCGTTCTAAACATGGGCAGGGCGGGCTTGCGGATCGCCCTAAATTAAAAAAAAAAATCTAAAAATGACATAGTACTTGAGATTACATGGATACATAATGTGACAGTAGGAGTAAAAACACAAAACATAACATTTTGTTTTGCCTAAACTGGACATACATTTAATTGGTAAGATATTATATTTTAGAAAATTGCTATATGCACTCAAGTTGTGAGAACATGAATTACTCTTGTCATACTTGACCCATCAAATTTCTTATTTTAGTGTTCATTGATGCTCATGAGCTGCCCTGCTCACCCATTTGAAATGTCCATGAGTGAAGAGGACATGTTGGGCGGACATTTTAGGGCGGATGCTCTGCTCACCCAAAATGTGCAGGTGGGTGGGTCCCATGGGCTTTGCCCGAATTGCCAATAATAGTTGTATGTATCTCCATAATAGTTTTTGTCCCTTATTCTCAAATTTTGGGACCAAAAAGGCATAAACTAATAATGAAAGAGCAAAACTTTTGCTATACTCTACAAAGTACTCATAGTGCAAGTTGGCATATGTAATAATTGAAATCTTATACTCGATCTTATCCCATTTTCTAATATAGTATTGGCCACGTCTATTTCTATTCAAATATTTGATATTGAGAGGAAAACAATGTATACAATAATAGTATATGATTACTCTTTTATTATCTACCATTTATATTTAATTATGAATGAACTATGAAAAATTATGTATATAATTTTATCCTAATACTCTATAGATATTGAAATGGTAGATGTTAACGTTCCTGCATATTCTATGTGTTATTTTTTTTTGTTTATTTATGAAAAGGAATGAGCGTGAAGGAGCTTCTATATAGTAATTAGAATTGACATATACTTTATCTTGAGGAAGTAAATTAGGTTACTAATTTCACCCGTAATGTTAGTTGATCAGTCCAATTTAATATTAATTAATTATGATCTTATCTACCACCACATTCTCTATATGGACCAACTGCAATTATTATTCTGTTCTATTTTGCTTTGTTTATTCTAACTAAATTACTTTATTGATAATTAGGCAGATATTATGGTGTTTAATATAAGTCTAAGATCATTCACTATAATGAATTTAAATACATGTTGAATTTATCTTCTCATTATCAATTGATTTTGAAATGAAATCTGAACATATTAATATTTAATTCGGCTTGAATTTAATATCATATGAGATTATATGGGATATAGATTTAATTATGTTCCGGACGAAATCAGGGTAACATGACATATTAGGATAATAATATAATTTTCAAAACTATATTGTTTCATCATAAAATTAAACAATTGGTATGAAACTATAATATAGATATGTATTTTACAATATATATTTTAAAACACAATACTATTATACTTAATATATTATTATGTTATTACAAATTTGTCAATAAAAATGTGATGGAGTATTTATTGATAAAGGTTAAGAAATTAGATTATTCATAATTGTAAAAGTAGAAATTTAAAAGAATGTCAAATATTTGCTTCGAGGAGACGAATCCAAGTATAAGTTCAACTCAATCTAGAAACAAATAAAATATAATTCGAAACTTAGAACTAACTCATCATAATTAGTTCAGGCCACATAAATTAATGGAAGAATACAAATCTTCAACCACCCTACTTAGTATAACATTAGAAATTGTAACATGATTATATTATGTGATGAGATAAGTATTATAGTCATCAGATAAGACTTTTACAAATACATGATTATAGTGATTAGGTAAGACTTTTACGAATATTAGTTGCATATGTAATTTAAATTTTATAAATTGATTTTTCTAATGTATGCCAAGTTGCATGTTAAGAATGCTTAAGAAAGTAATTTTAAATGAGAAATAATTTATTTTATACTCTGGGATAGGACATATTTTAATTTTTTAATGAACAATTACCTTGTTAAGTATTCCTAAAATGTTTTATTGGAGCAAATTAGAAAATCTCTTTATAAACTAACACAGTCAATACTAAAAAGCTACATTAAAGTTGATAAATATTTTTTGTTTATATAACTAATATATCATTTCACCTTATGATTAAGAAACTAATATTTTCTGAGATGTATTATTATTTTTTTTGACAAATATTGCTTATAGGAATTAAAACATTTTTTTAATAATATTTAACTTTATTAAGCATATTATGAGTTTAGGTCTGAGTTTATGAAAAAGACTTCTACTAGAAACAAAATTTACCTCATTACTCTCTAAGCCTTTAAAGAGATTGATCTTAGAGTTTCAAATTGGAAAACTTTTATACATACTTAAAAAGTTAATACAATAGTTATTTCCTAGCTCCAAGCTTAGCTAAAGTTTTTCACAATATCTTATAATAAAAAGGCGGCCTAATATACTAGATTACATAGTCTTACAATAATTAATTTAACTTGTCAATATAATTACAAAGATATTGGAAAGACAACATGAAAACAACTTTGTTATTTATATATACTTTCATCACATTCAATATCATGAACAATGTGACACATTAGATCGAAGAGTAAATACTCATTTTAGTCATCGTATTTTTTAGCCTTACCAATTTAATCATTTAAAAAAGAAAAAATCTAAAATGGTTCAAAAAAATTCAAATGTAAATTAAATTAGTTATTTTTAGCATGATTTATAATAGGTAGGGACTGTATTTACTCTTAAATAAATTCAAAGTCATGTACAAAGTTATCCGTTGGGCATGGTGCAAATGATCTACACTTTTTCTTTCTTATTCTGACTGTGCTTTTACTAAGTAAAGTGGGTTTCTTTCAATTATGCATAATGTATTATTGCACACCAAGTAAATAAAAAAAATTAAGATTGCAAACTTCTAATCAAAATTGTGATTTCTTAACATTCCATTATTATATACAAAACCTTATGTACATATATCCTCATGTACTTACCCCATGAAGAATGAAAAAAGTTGAACAAAGAGTTATAAGAGATTCCCTCATATGAACACATGGATTAGTAAACAGAACAGAGATCATAGAACTAAATTATGATCAAGAAACTTCAACTGCATCTCTGTTACCATTCATCAAAGAAAACCTTGTTGGCTTTTGGTGGAAAGTTTTCCTCCTATGATGGCCATGGCTAGAAGAAGGCTTAATTATTTGTAGAAGAATTGCCTTCAATGAATAAGCTTTGACATGCATGGATGATGACATGGAAGGCCCTCGAGGCAAGGGCGGAGCCGCACCTCGCGGCGGCTTCTTGTGCATGCTGCACCGGAAGGAGCCATGGTGTGTGGTGGGTGAACACAAGCACATAGGTGATGGTGGAGGTTTAATTGTATAGGAATTATGGGTCTTTGGTATGGAAATAAAATTTCTTGAGGCCATAGAATAGCATAGAAAGATAGCAACTTTTATATCTCAAGAGGGTATGAAACTTAACTAATGTTTTTGAGGCAAAGTGAATGAGGGAGGTTGTGGTGGAAGCCTTGAAGGTGGCTTAATAGAGTATAAACTTTTGTCATAATCGGTTAATATTTTAATGGCCTTGTGTTTATAGGAATTCTTAGTAAGTTAAAGGGTTGCTTGAGCAATTTTATAGGAGATTATTGAGATTTGGCCTCATTTCCTTATTTGTCTTTTGGGATGACTATTTCTAGAAAGGCAAAAAATCTTTCTCTTAAATCTATATCTTTTCTTCATTTACCATCTTGTGTACTTTCTCTAATTTTTCCTCTTCCCATGAACAAATCAACCATTGAATTTAATTAGATCCAAGACTTCTTTGAGATGGTAGGTGATTCAATCATTAAGATTCAAAGGCTAATGAAGTTACTATTGGTCAAATTATGTGGACTACTTGCCTAATTGAAACTTTTTTAGACCAAATTGACTTTTTTCTTTCTTGTGCATGAACATGAAGGGTTGGTCAAGATGACTCACATACCCTTTTTCTTTAGGGTAAGTGACACATTAAACAAAATTAAATATGAAGATAAGAATTAAGGAAGGAAGACAATATAAGAGAACATGTATGTATTAAAGCCTCTTTATCTTAAACTCCAAACATTAAGAGAGATCTTAATCTTTGATGGATACTTTACCAAAACATAATGAACCAAAAAGAGAGCTCCTTTAACAAAAAGTCTAAACAATGCATGAATATATATCTATATACAAGTTTAGAAAGATTGGTTGAAGGGTTAACCTGTTTTTTATACTCCCTAGTCTCAAGTTCAAGCACCTTAAGTATTATTTTTTTCCTCTAGGGTCAAACCAGCTTGGCATACATTTATTACAAACAATGAGTAATTGTAAGCCATTCAGAACACTTTACATCACATATATTTAGAGACAGAATGATGAATATAATCTAACTCAGATGCAGATGAGGACCACCTTATACCTAATGTTGTTTAAGGTTACAATACCTTAATCTGGAAACCTTGATGAGCTAAGGTATAAGGTTTATTGAGCATGGTGTTATAGACCCCTCCTAGATTCCATGCTTATAACTGTTTTTGATAATGACTGAACTGTACTTTTTAGTGCGGCGACGTAGCCGTTTTTCCCTTTCGAAGATGATCCAGAATATCAAGGACAGCATTACAGCTACAGACACCACAACTAGTCCAATGTAAATCCACTGAGTGAATCTTCTCAGACCAGGACAATGATTTTTGCTTATGTTTGTGAATGTATGCCTTACGAAAGTGCAGTCTACTAACTCTTCAAGAAATGGCCCATAGTGATATAACCCATAGGTCACGTTCACTGCAGCTGACATTTGGTCGTATAGCGTAGGGGTCATTCGACCAGGCGTAATACAACTGCCTGATGAAGAAACCTTACATGTATAATTCTTCCAAACCTGCATGAATTCAAACAATATCAGAATCTATACAATGCTAGATTTATGTGTCGTCAAAATTGCATCATAAATGTTACATATGAATTAATTTCTTTAGCTATTCTACTAGTCCTGCATATATTTGGTTAAGAAACATTTCGGTCCTTACATTGATAGCATTTTCTAAAGTAACTTCTCCAGCAGCACAGTTATGAACTTTGAGGTCGGATGTAAATGGATTACAGAGAAGAGGCATAAGAGGACCGGATTGATTGTACACAAAAAGTGAGGTATTTCCATTTGCAACATCAGCAATGAACAAGTGAACAAGTTGAACAAGTGAATATGTCACATTCTTGCTTTTTATCAAGGATTCCTGAGCAGTTGCATTATCAACGCATGGAAGAATTTCATCCAGAGCTGTATGAGCAGTAGGGTTCAGAACCCAGTCATCCATGGCAACACATGTATCGCCGATCACACTAGTGCAAAAATATACAGTGGAGTAAGTTTTCTTTTATATACATATACATACACATAAATAAGTAATAGTAGTAGCCATGAACCTAATAAATGATGTAGAGACAGACATTTACAGTGGATATCATAAGAGTATTTCATAAGTTAGGATCTTAGCTCAAGAGTTCAAAAGTATCTAGTTTTTCTCCCCTGTTCTCATGTTGGGAGATCATTTTTTTAATGTTGGAAAGTGAAGTTAAAATTGTTGTATGATTTCAAAAATTATGTCAATACCATATCATACAATACAACTGAAACATACCATAAAAATAAATGTTTTGCTTTTTGTTTAATGTTTCCCACCACTTAATCTATTCTGGCCAAAGTACCTATCCTTAACCCTGAATCCCTGATGATGTCACATTTTTCTTTCCTTGTGCCAATTACAGAACAAGTTACATTGCTGAATTATTTTTAACCAAATTACCCCACACAGGTTCACATTTTCAAAGCAAATTTAGTTTAAACCCCAAACCTTCATTAGTTTGAAGATCTATAATGACTTCACAATTCACCCAAGGAATCCTAGGCATCCATACAACAGAAATTTTTTACAATCGATGGTTACACATAAACTTGATCAATTATGGAAATACTTTCAGATTCACCCGTAATAAGCATATGTTAAATCCAATCAAACCATCTCACATCATATTACAGTAGTTTAGATAGAGTAGTTTTCTTCACAAATTAGGTTTCTGCTACAGTATTTATTGGCAGGAGAAAATTCTTCATTAAGCCATCTTATCTGAAACTTCCAATTCAATTGAAGCTAAGAACTAGTCATTTCATATGTAACAAAAAACTTAGCCATCATATTCTACCTATTCTTTCTCTTCCTTTATCCCTTTTTGTTAGGTTTGATAGTCCAAACATCTCTAACATAATACTTCTTAACTTGTCAAATTTTGCCTTAGACGTTTTGAAAATCTTCATTAGATCCTATTCAGTTTTCATCATAATTTCAGCTGCCAAAACTCAAAACATGCAGTCTTCATAATCCCATCATCAATTTCACTCGAATTATCTTTTCTATCACATAGTTCTTGATTTCATAAGACAAACAATTGATTTCAAGATCTAGAGTTTTAATGAAATCATACAATTTTAATTTTTCGTTCAAGAATGAAAAACAAATATAAAGAAGCTATAGTAGTATAGTGCTATACCACATGAATAATATGTTAGGGCATCAATTAGTTGAGAACCATCAAGGATCCCTATTAGGCACCAAATCTGCATGCTACTAACCATTAAACATAAACTAAGAGTTCGCACGTTTGGCTCAAGAGAATGAATAAAGTAACTTGTAGTAATATTCTTGACAAGGATATATCCAAATGTCATAGAGGTGAATATGAAAATGAACTTGCTATAAATTCAACAAGAAATCAGGAACTTACTTATGAAGAAAAAGAAACGCACCACAAAGTATAAATGTGGCTGCAACAAGAATCCCTCCAACAACGACCAAGCTGCAGCCATGAGAAACACATCATTTACTGACAGACTTTAATAGGACACAAACCCATTAATGATTCAAATACGTAGAAGGGGAAAACAGGAAAAAAATCTCAACGAACTCAACTTACAAGTACACGAAAAACCGCAACCCAAGTATGGAAAAAACTGCAAAAAAGTTCTCACAAGATTAACGCAGGCAAATGAGATTATATTTTGCTAAACGTTCAGCATAGAGCAAGGACACTGAAATATAAAGAAACAAACTTACAGAATCCGAGGAATGTAAGACAGAGCATAGCAGCAGCAACAATCATAAGAGCGAATCCCCTAAATAGCATAAGAGACAATTGTTAGCAAACAATATTTAAAAAAAAATCAAATTATAATCTTAAAGTTTTACTTACATTCCATCTATGCCTTGGTGTATTTTCTTTGAATTTTCTCCAGTCTGTTTAGAAAGAGTAGTAATAGCAGTTTTGATTTTGGCTTTAACATGCTCAATACCCTCTTGAATATCTGATGGCAAAAGTGCTGCAGCAGCTCCAAGTTCAATTTGCTCAGATGAATCAAAGAAACCTGACACATTCTTGAGACTTTCTGTAGTGAATTGAGCCTGACTCACAACAAAATCAACTGTGTTTGTGGTGCTTCCATGAAGCTTCCCTTGACCAGTGTACAAGATAACACATCCAACTCTAACATTATCAAATATATATATGATCAAGGAGTGTAAAAAATAGTAACTAAAACTAACACAATATATAGATACTGATCACTTGTCATCATGAATAGTGTCTCATTCCCTTTCCCGAGCCAATCAGAATATTACTTTTTGTTTTTAAATTTTTTCTTTTATTCATGTGACAATATGTAATTAGCTCGGAATAGGGAATGAGACATTGTTAGACACAATTGACAAATGTCCATATATATATATAAAGAGAGATGGATAGAGAAATACATTGCAGCAAGAGTGAAGATGATGAGGAAAATCAATGAGAGAGCATAGGCTGATTTAGAATAGCCACAAGACGTTCCAGGACAACAGCAGTAACATAGGCAGATGATGGTTAAAAAGAGCACAAAAATCACGAACCACACTACAGCAGCACCAAAGAAGGGAACCGCAGTAGAAATAACTGACTGCACCAAACACCATTGCATGCATTATTTACCACTATTTAATATGTGTATATTGACAATGTAAGTGTTTTCCACACAATTGTCAGTCAATCATTCACCACAAATTTATTATTTATCATTGACTCTCAAACAAAAATAATGTAAATCAATACTGATTGGTATGCTGACAATGTTTACATCGTCAATGTAATGATTTTAAACTCTATTTCTTACCATCCGGTAAAAATGATGTCTAGGATTGGATGCCTAACTAAGACAAATTCTTATGTAGTCAAACTGAGATATTTCTGGAAGCACGTGTTGATGTAAGAGTTTTATTATTATATTAATCATACTTAATTATAAATGATTTTTTAAACAAAAAAATAATTCTAATAAATAGTAACTTTTTAATTACACTCATTATTGAATCTGTTATATCACTTTTATACCTCCTCACCATTCTTCACTTTAATTAACTTTTTAATTAAAAAAATCACAATAATTAGTGTGCTTAAACTTTATTTATATATATATATATATATATATATATATATAATGTGTTTAGGTAGAGAAAACAAATAATATCTATGAACACTATACAAATTCATGTGATCAATATATTATTTACTGTTAAATTTAAAATCAATAGGTGCGATAAAATATGAATGCTACACTACAAATTTGCAAATGCAACATTCCTCAAATACAATATTAAAAAATGTAGATATTCAAATAATTAAAGCTTTTTGCATATAGAGAGAAGTATTGACGCCAAATGAGAACTATCATTTTAATGTGCAGTTTTCCTAACATTATTTTACATCAACTTTATAATTATTCACCACATATACTCTGTGTTGGCAAAGCAAAGGTTGATGATTAATATCGAATCACATCTACGAACTTTTGCACATTTTGAATCAATTTTAAAGTCTAGCGAGCGATTACTTCAAACATAATAAATTTAATAAAAAATTCATACAATGTTATACACCTTATTTGTTCCATATTAGTATTTATAAAAGAAGAAAAATGAGTGTGAGAATAAATACTGTTGTCACAATTTATATAAGGAATTTATTATTGATTCGAATATAATAAAAAAGATGGATAAAGCAGTTGTAATTATTAATTTTATCAAATAAATATATATTAATATTTCAAAATTATCACACAATTCATTATCACTATAAATGAAAGGTTTATTGGAATATGCATAACTACTCCCTTCATTCCTTTATGAGTATAGTCTTACATTACTTTTCACAAACAAAGGAAATGACGAGTCCTATTTTTTGTTTTTAACAAATTTGTCATTATTTTTTCTTACTATATCAGTTTTCTACTTATCCCATTGCTTCGAGTGAATACATACTTTAGTCTATAAAAAAATTTGTGTGTATTAATCTGATCTACAAAAAAAAAAAAGTAAAAACCCAAACTAGTACAAGAAGATTATGAATGTGAGTCAATATAGGATGACAAAAATACTAAAATTTGACTCACTTTTGATATTTTTAGGAGATTTTAAAAAAAAATTAAACCAAAATGGTTGACACAAAAAAAATCTACCTTTTTATAATGACCAAAATGGTACAATTATAAATATAACTTATAAATGAATGAATGGAGATATAGAGAGTAATTAAAATTTTGAAAACAAAACTTATAAAAACAAAAATTTCCAAGAAAATGACACTTAAAAAGGAATACGAGAATAATAGAGTAGAATTATGGAGGAAATATAATTATTTAATATTATTTATATATTATAATGTTTTTTAATAGAAAACATTTATAACTTCTAAAAATGGTCAAACGATATTGTACAAGTTAGATTGGATAAGATACAAATAAAATCAATTTTTACATTTACATAAATAAATTTTAATAAAATTATACAAATTATTTCTCTTTTCTATACATACACAAACTCAACTAATTTGTATACTTACATTATAATACTAATATATAAGTATAATTTTTAGTCAATGATATGTATAATTAAGTTAAACAAAATATATTATATTGTTAACACAATTTCAAATAGTATACGAGTTAATATCACTTCATTATTTTTGGTTCGTTACAATATAGTATATGAGTAATTTAAACAATATAATAAACATCAACTCTTATACTATTTTGATTTTTCATAATAAATCATATTTTGTTTAATTTAATCAAATTCATTATTTAAATGAACACATTATTTGTCAAGGAGAATAGTTAATATAATGTATAAATATAAATTTGGATGATTATGTACATACAAACAAGAGATAAATATTTTTTATAATAATTTAACTAAAACTCATTCAAGTTTGAGCACCAATTATGCCTTTGGTTAAAAAATAGAGTTTAGTATCTATATATTTTTTTAGTCATTTGCACGCATCAATAGTAATTAATAGATTAATGTTCGAAAATAAGTTTAATACACCCTAGAAAATATTTTTAATGGGATGTGCTATAAAAATATATATCATAATATTAAAAATCTAAAAAATAATTTTATATGAACTAATTGAAGTTATGGAATGTAATAGAGAGTAATATTAAGAGACAAACCGTAACATAAAGAGTATTGCTGATATTCCATCCACCGGTGTAACGTTGAAAATGGTTGAATATATCTTTACGGCAAGTTCTTTCTTTCGCAAGAACCACTATCGTTTTCCCATTGTTATCATTTCCAACTTTTCCCCCTGTTGTCCAATCCTTCCATGGATTCATTCCATCACCAATCTCTAAAACATGTAATTCAAATTGCATTGTTAAGAAATGAAAATTCGATGATTGAATAAATAACTGATACAGTGAATTACCTGGAATAGGTAGAGGAGGGGAAGATAGTGCAGAAAAGAGAAAGAGAGAGAAGAAGATGAGAATGAAATAAGGGTTTGAGTTTAACGTGAAGCGCAACATCGTGATGAAATGTTATGATTCGGTGAGAATGAAAGGAAAAACGTTTTGGTTTTGCGGAGAGAGGGAGAGAGAGAGAAAGGTGGTTTAGTTCTGAGCTCAGATTTTATAAGGAACACTTTCTGATAAAAGTTTTTTAACGTCTTCTGGATATTTTATTATTTCTTTTCATTTCCTTCTTTTTCCAAAAGAAATATTATTTTTTTATAACTAATCAAATTCCTTATCCTTTGAAAATGGAATTAATGTATTTAGAGTGTTTGGTTGTCCTAAAAATATTATTCTTATGAATGATTTTTTTTAAAATTATAATGATTCTAATATAATCTTACATCGTTAAACTAATGTTTTGTTTGTTATATAAAAATATGTTAAAATACATATCATGTTTTTTGGTATTATTAAGGGTATTCTCTCACTTTTTTTAAATGAAGTAATCTATTTTGGATGTGTGGTTGTCTCTCTCAATAAGTGTCATTTCTGAAAAACAAATTATTAACATTTTGATCATCCTAGAAATCTAATTGAGCATTACACAAATTGATCAATACCTTGTTGGTAATATTATAAACTTGCTCAATTTATATATATAAAATTATTATAAATAAATAATATTAAGAGCAGTAAAATAATAAAATAATGGATAAATAGATACGAGAGGAAGAGTGAGTGAAATAATAGAAGAAAAATTGTATTTCATTTCTCTCCATTAAGTTAATGGTAAAAATATTATATTTATATATTGATAACGTAATAGTTTTTTCTACTATCAATACATCATCTATGATTCAAGTATTAATTATCATTAAAAGAAATAAGAAGAAAAGACAAATCCAAGTAAATTCATCCGGAATGTGGAATTTAGATAGAATATAAATGGAAGACTAATATAATACAAAAATATTATTTTTTCTCCCTTTAAAAAATCAATAGTATATAATATATTAAATAATGTACAACAAAATAACATAGATATAATTAGAAAATATTAATAAGGATAATGTATTTGATATTGTTTTCATAAAAAAGACTCTGATATGGGGAACAGAAAAAATGGTATAATGAGGATTTCAAAGGTTTTAAAATTTCTTAAAACCCTCATATTCTCTAATAAACTCCCACGGAAGGGAATGATCTCCCAAGCCCTACCCTTCATTTCATTTCTCTTTAAAATAGGTCTTTTAAATAAGATCTTAGATCAAGATTTTTACTATCTTCTATGTAGATAATAATTTAACAAAGTATAATATATATGTACTGATAATATAAATATTTATAATGTATTATCCATAATTTATTTTGTAATACAAGCCATATTAGAACTTGTATTTTAAAACTTGTTAGACAATATTCAAATTTAAAGACTAAACTTTATTCTCCAAAAATGTTTCACCAGATATATTTCACTTCAAAATATTTATCCACCATCAACTAGTTCATTCAAAAATAATGAAGTAACCATAAGGTGAAGAAATTAAAGGGAACACAAAAACACATTTGATATAAACACGTAATACAACATCAGTATTATCAAAAGATGTTAATTTCTAACTGAGAATGTAAGAGAATATCTTAGTAGTATAAAAAAATAAAGCTATCCTGCATATTAATTTACTATAAATTTATAAAATATTCACCACATTAGCCCACAAAATAATGTGACGTACATCTAAAAAATGTCATAAGCATGAACATGATACTCTTTCAAGGATTATAATAGTTGATTTTTTTTAATAAATTAACAATAATAATGTTTGTTAGATGGGATAATTTTTCTTGCCATCACTTGTCCAAACGTCAAAAAAAAAAAAACTAGGCAGAAACTAAGAGTCACAAATGGAAAATAAAAAATTGTAAAACTTAAGAGTTAAGAATGAACACACTTCAAACGTCATAAAAAGGAAATATATTGGCCAAATTCTCTGAAAATATATCCCTTTTCCTTATTACTGCACTAACTTACAATTGACATCCCATTCCTATATATGCTTTCTTATACAATATTCTAACATGTAATTGCCAAAAGTATTTTTTTTATAAAAATTATACATTCCAACAAACTACCCTGAGAATATATAATTTTCAATATATACTTTAGAGTTAGTTTATGAGTTAGATTTTGGAGGAGAAGAAAAAGAAATTAAAAACTTGAGAGTCATGAAATAATTTGTGGGATGACTGTCAAGCCTTATCTTTCACTTAATTCTCCTCTAAAATTCAACTCCTAAACTAATCCTTAGAGTTAGTTTAGGAGTTTAATTTTGGAGGAGAAAAAAGGAAAATGGGAAGTTTGAGGCCATGAAATACACATGTGAGATGACACTCAAGCTTTATCTTTTACTTCATTTCCTTCCAAAATCCAACTCTCAAATAAACTCTCATGGTATGTTTGAGAGTTTGGTTTTGGAGGGGAAGGAAGAGAAAGAGAAGGATAGTATCTCACATGTATATTTTATGGTTCCCAAACCTTCTCCTTCCCTCTCTTGCCCTCAAAAAATTATCTCGCAAACATGCTCTCAAGTATAAAAATTTATACATAACCAGTATATCATCTATCATTTATTTGCATTTTTTTAAAAGCCAATAATGACTAAATAATAAAATGATACAATAACAGTATATAAAACTGAATACATCCTTATTAAATATATTTTGTCAAATATGGACAATTGGACACTTGTATGACCCATTTCATTGCACATATTGGGCTGGACCAGAAGAAATAGATTTGGAAGCCCAGAAACATAAGGTTGAGAAAAACAGAGGAAACAAAATAAGTATGGAAGCGAAGCATAGTGAGTGATTAGGGTTTACGAGTGCGGCTACGAGAACTGAACACTATCCCCTTCTCTTCAACATTCTCTCTTCACCATGGCTGAACAAGTAATCAAATCCACTACTATTATTCTATTCTACTATTACTCTTATCATTATTTCATAGCTTTTGTTTAGGTTGAGTATTCTATTGTTTTTATGAAATTATTATGTATTGTAGACTGAGAAGGCTTTCCTTAAGCAACCGAAAGTGTTTCTAAGGTATCATATTATTAATTCATAAACGATTTATTTCTATATATTAATTTGGATTTTGATGCATGATAGTTTGTTATGTTCGTTGATTTTCTCAGCTCAAAGAAATCTGGTAAGGGAAAGAGGCCTGGAAAAGGAGGCAATCGCTTTTGGAAATCCATTGGCCTTGGATTTAAAACTCCAAGGGAAGCCATTGATGGTACTCTATTCACTTTTATTTCAATGTCTCTCTAATTTATTTGTTATCATAAATTCTGTAGACGTAGATTTCTTTAACTAGTATTTATAATTTGAGGATGCTGGCTGGTAAATTTAGTTTTAGATTCATTTTTCTATACCGAGCCGTCTCCTCTTGTTGTCGATACACATCCATTGTTTTAGTTTACTGAGATATGGCAAAACTTTGTTTTTTCTATTAGATCTAATGTTGGATGTGTAGGGAAATGTGTTAGTGTCCATATTTTCGGGACACATCCATTGTCGATACACATCCATTGTTTTAATTTACTTGTATATGATCACTTCTTCTTCTAACGCCTGGCCCTTACAGGAACCTACATTGACAAGAAATGCCCTTTCACCGGCAATGTTTCCATCCGAGGCCGTATCTTATCAGGAACCTGTCACAGTGCTAAGATGAATAGGACTATAATTGTTAGGAGGAACTATCTTCATTTTATTAAGAAGTATCAAAGGTATTTTCCTGTCACATTTGTTATCCAGTTTTGTAGTACTAGGCACAAAGAAACTAAAGTTTATCATTTAAATATCTTCCTATTTTCTTATATTATTTAGGTATGAGAAGAGACATTCAAACATCCCTGCTCATGTGTCACCTTGCTTCCGTGTGAAGGAAGGAGACCATGTTATTATTGGCCAATGCAGGTAAGCTTTTGTATGAAGATCTTATTGTTGTATATTATGTAGATATTGATATAAATATTTAGCTTATTTTCCTTTTCGGTATAATATTTGTAGACCAATCTCCAAGACGGTGAGGTTCAACGTGCTGAAAGTGATCCCAGCTGGATCTTCTGGTGGTGCCAAGAAGGCATTTACTGGAATCTAAGATTTGATAACCAGTTTTTATTGAAGGACAGGGATACCTTATTAGTGAGTAGATTTGCTTTCTGGATGGGGACAAATATAAAGTTCTGATCAAATTTTGAATTTCTTTTAAGGTTCTGTTCCGTGTGGCCATGCTTTATGAACTTTGTTATGCATTTCTGTTCATGAATACTAGTAGTGTTTACTTTGGTACTATGCTTACTGTTATTTCTGCTGTTCTAGTTTATCTATATTATTGCGTTTTTCATGAATACTCGTTTCTGACATGTGTGCTAGATATGTGAATTAAAATTGTTAAATTCACAAAACTGACATGAACTTCAACCAAAAAATTCAACAGCCTAATCAAGGAAAATGAGTTTTTACCTGTGCTCGTGTCATGTGGCACTAGACATCTTCATTTTTATGCGTTGCCATTGTCTTACAACTTTGGGGTGCCTTTACTTGACAATACAAACCTATTGACAAATTAACATTATGGCCCTTGTTGAATACCCACTAAATTTATTGAATTGTATCTCGTTTTTTTTCTGTTTATAAAAAACTGCCAAGTGTTGTAGGAAATTATGATTACTCAACTATAACACTTTAAAGGTTAAAGGAGAAATTGTTGCATATAGGATCTCATGTAATGTACACCTTATAATTGTACACCTCTATTATCTAGCTATATAGATAGATGAAGGTGGAGATGATTTTCCTTTTTCATAGCCAAAACTATTGTAATTTTTTACCGTCTACGTTTTTGACGTAGTACAGTAGAGTATTCGCCTTGCTACAAAATACGAACAAGTCTAAAATATTGTAATAGCATACTCTATTTCACAGGCAAATCTCTTCTCCAAAAAGATGTATGAATGTGTCTTTACTATTCCTGTTATTTATCTGCTTTTGTTTTTTTCCATGCATGCACGTGTAAGTAATTTATATATTCTCAGTGCATTATTCTTATTTATATTTAATCAACTTTTCAAATCATTGAATCCTTAATTTTAGAATATAGGTTGATAATTTTACAATGATTTGGCTTCTACCTCAAATTGTCATTGTAAACTACAAGTTGCCCATTAGGAGGAGAATCGTACCATCATTACCTCCAACTGTGGATAATAATGGTTGTATGTTTGATATTTAAGTATTTTTTAATCAATGTTATATATAAAACACTTTGTGAGATAGTAAATGTGTTCTTCTAGTTAGATATATAGTTTTTTTTTTAAATAAAGAGTAAATACATATTCTAATCCTTGTAATTTTCACATATACTATTTTGTCCTTTAAAAATTAAAAAACTTAAAATAAGTCCAATAAATATCAAATGTGAGTGAAAATAATCATTTTAACATGTTTTATGACACTTAATTAAAACTATGATTTGTATTCACTATTATTAAGTACTAATTTAGAATTTTATTTTTTCAGGATTAAATTACCACAGTAAAATTATTAAGGAGTAAATTGAATAAAAATTAAATTCATTTTCCATAGGCGCCAACGTTTTGTGTGTTGACCACTTTGGCAATTGACATTGTCTATATTGGACATCTTAATGTTACCGACCACCAGCTACAACCTTGCAACAACAACACATGAGCTGTTATGTGTTGTTTTGGGATTCTCCACTGTCTTCTGCTGAATCTCATTTCGTTCTATCTCTTTTGGAAAAGAATCTTCTTCCTTAGCAAATTCTTAATTTTGCATTTACAGTATTTTATTTTATTATATTTTTTAAATATTTGTTTCTCCGTTAATGGAAATTTTTTTAATCTATCTCTTTTTCTTATCGACTTTAAGCCAAGTCTGCTCAAACTTAACACACATCATTTATTACTTACTTTATCACAATTGTTTTTTCTTTTTTCTCCTCAGAATAACGTTTCTACCACATTTATATGTGAAAGTATATCAATAAATTCATAGAAAAATATCCAAGAAAAAGATATATACATTATGATTTTTACATTGTTATGATATCTTTTAGCATTGATACTTAATTAAATTAATATTGATTAATGAATAATGTATTAACCATAAATGTGAGTCCGTTAATGATAGTGATAAACAAAAAAAGAAAATACCATTAATAATGTCATGATATATAAGTGTTAAGAGATGAAGATGGTGTTAGGAAGTCTCCATAGCAAAGTCCAAACTTTATGAGGATATCCCTAAACGTGATCTAGTAAGGCAAACACATTTCTTTTAAGTCAAAAAAAATTGCCATTGGAAAGGAAAAAAGAAGAGACAGTGGGAAAAAGTGTAATTAAACAGATTGAAATATATATTTTATATGGAGGAAGATTAAGTAGGGGAAATCCAATAATTTAAATTAGTGAATATATCTAAACAATTAGATATCTATATAATAGATGTCTAGAATAAATTTGAAGTAAATGAATGTCACTCATTTTTTTAATTTATTCTTATGTAAGAAGAAGAAGAAGGACGAAAAAGGAGAGAGAAAAACTCAATTATTTTGAAAAGAGAGAGAAAACTAAGGATGAGTATATTTGAGTTTGTTGCCACAAATGTAAGAAAAGTTGAGGCAAAATTTCGTTAGTTTGGTGAACTTTCCATTGCGATGAACAAAACATAACCAATCATAACTTCTCACTCTTCTTCTTCTTCTTCTTCTTCTTCGATAATCTCAGCACCTTCTCTTTCTTCTTCTTCTTCCTCTTTGGATATGGGTTCAGGGTCTAGTAGACTTGGGTCTCGTCAATCATCTACTACAAGGTATAGGGTTAACCGAAACCCTCGCTTCAATATTTCTTCTCTTCTATGCGGTTCATCCACTTCACGCTCCACCTATCAGGTACTTAACCCTCTTATCCTCTATTTCCTTTAATACCCATTTCGTTTTTCTCATTTACAATCACTTCTTTTATTCAAATTTTCATTCTTTTTCACATCTCTGATTCATCAACTAGATCCCCATTTTTAATTATTGAAAGCATCTCTATGTTGTTTTTGTTTTATAAATCTGACAGCTTTTTTTATTGGGTGTGTGTGTGAAATTGATTTGAAATCGAGCTGAACTTACTATTGATGAGTTGATTTTGTGAAAAATTATGTTTTTTGATAAGCTGATTCATTCCATTTTTTGTGTGTTAGATAACTTTCCATCTATGAACTTGTTCATAGTTTGTGCAATACAGTGTGGTTATTATAGTTGTTGAGGTAACTCTGATCTGGTAATATTTTCCAATTGATTAATATGGCTTAAGCCTATGATATCAATGAAATTATCTGCCTATGGAATAATTCTTTGTCAGGAATATGGAATTTAACATATTGTTATTGTATTCGTAAGGTAAATGACGCAAACCGTTAAGCTCTCGAAAAACTAGATTTTCAGCTGTTGGGAGCTCTTGAACTTTACTCTTTCCTCATCATTAAAAAGTAGTAACACTCATTTATTTCTCTTTGATTTGATGACCTGTCCTAGTTTTAGAGGCATGGTAGTTGCTATTTATTTATGCATCTATACACAAGGATGCATTTCGAGAATCATGTTTGTTCTTGACGTGTTGACCATTAATCCATCATCATGAGGCATATGAGTTGAAATTTAATGCACAAGCCATGTTAATTTTTCTCACATGTGCAACCATTTGGGGCATTCACTTGGGTTCTCATAGAATGACTGATACAAAAAGTGACATACTCAAATTCTGTTTTTAGATGGAAGAACATCCATCTGAACTTCGGGTAGATTCAGCAACAGATTTTGATGATGGAATTCAGAATGTTACTGAAGAATCATCTTTATTGTGTACAGAAACTAGAATTAGTGTCAGTCCCCATGCTGAAACTTCAACCTCATCTAATACTAGAACTGAGTTGTACAGGAATGTTACTGTTGATGGTTCTTCCCGAAATGTTGCCGCAAGTAGTCAGACGATGCGTTTGTCTGAATTTGAGGAGCTGGTCCCTCCTTATCAGGTAAGTGCTGGTCATAGTCGTCATGAGTCATATAGGGATAGTAGCAACACAGCTAGTACTTCATTTGTAGAACAGTCTTCAGATCCAGTCTCTGTAAATGTTTCTGCTAACAAGGATGTAATCAATAATGTTGATGATCTAGTGGTTAATGGCGTTTCTCAAATCTCTAGTGAGACAATGCATCCAAGGAGTTCAACCCCTCAAGAGCATGGAAATTCAAGTTCTGATGAATATTCTGTTGAGAATCAGACTAGTGCATTCATAGCTATCCATAGTTCTTCGTCTGACCCTGTTGCTCAAGCTTCCAACTTACCAGGAAATTCTCAATCACTAGAAGAAGAACCACGTCGGGAGACGATACCTTCAGGTTTAGGTATTCTTGTGTCCAACCGGGAGAGAGGGCAGGGAAGCGATGGTATGCTTCAAGTTGATGTGGTCACAATATCATCCAACATTTTGTCTGATCGCAATGCTGATGCCAATGGCCATGATGCTAGAAGGAGTGGTAGAAGATTATTTTGGGATGCCTTTTCACGACGTAGTTCTAGAAGGCTTGGTAATTCTGCGACAATGGTCTTCTCTGCTGGTGGTGCCGACGATCCAGAATCTCAGGATCGATGGCTTGTTGATTTTGGTGGTGATTTGTCAAATGATAGGGTTGGAGGCTCTTCTGGCTATATGGGCAGTAGAATTCACAGATTGAATGAAGGAATGAGGAACTCAAGATCTGAGGTAATTCTGAAAATCTGGATTATAGAATGCCTTGATTTTCTTATGATACATACTTGCATTTGATAACAACTGAATTTTTTGTCCCTTCGTTGTAACTTAAGCTGTTTTAATTACCTTTAACAGATCTGGGAAAGACTTCGTGGTGGCCTTGATGAAATCAGTCAGTTGAATTCTCCATGTCCATTAGGACTCCATGCAGATGGCATGTGCTCATGTGACTCTTCCCCAATAGCTGAGGAATCTAGCACTCGAGCAAGCATTTCTAGAATAGTGATGCTAGCAGAGGCTCTGTTTGAGGTTTTAGCTTTGAACCTCCTCTCGAATTTTATAATTTGTGTTTGCTACTACCTACTAGAATTGGTTCATTTTGCCTTTCCTCTCTTCTACCATGTTTTTTCATGAATAACTGAAGTTCTATGCATCATAATTTTATTGTTATAAAAAAGTTATTGCTCATATTTCTGGCATTTAGTTTAAATCGGGTTCTTGCGGAGTGTCAATTGGTTATATCTTTTAAAAAATAGTACATGTTAGGAGATATAATAAAACCATTTGTGCCTTCACATAATAGTTTAAGTTTTTGGAGTTGATTCATGACATGGAATCAGAGACTCCATGACCAAGTAAGTGGCCTAGAGTTTGATCCTTGGGGCTCTTATTCTTCTAAATAAAAACCAAGAAGTTGAATTTCAGAAACCGGCAAAGAGGTGCCTATGTGTATTGTCCACTCTTCTAGCCCAAAAAGGCTCTTGCATGATTAGGCATGTTAGAGATATAATAAAACCCACCATGTCCCTTCATCTAATGACTTAAATGTTTAGAAGAGATAGTTTATGACAGTACCTTTAATGAAGACTAATATCTTGTAATTGAAGGCTTCTCGGGTCATTAAATGGCGGTAGGCATGCAATATAATGTTAGGTACATCTGTTTTGTGCATAAAAATCTGCTTTGAATATATTCTGTTTTGATTACCTAAAATTTGCCTCTTTAGGTATATACGGAAAATGGTTCTTTAATTTCCTTCTCTTCTCTCTTTATTGGATGAAAAAATGATACTTTGCAACTGGACTATGAGAGTGTTATATGTGGACCAAAACCAATTTACCGGAACCTTATATTTCTCTGCAGGTTTTAGATGAAATCCATCGGCAACCTGGATCACTTTCCCTATCCATGGCCTCACTCCCTGCGCCTGAATCAATCGTTGACTCTTTCCCTTTGAAGTCTCACAAAAAGGTTGATGCAGCTGATGATGGCAATGACACTGAACAGTGAGGCTCATATTTTATTTAATTTTGCTTATTTAGCATTTGAAAGTTTTTCTTTGTCCCAAGATTATAAAAATATTAATGACCAATTTGACAGATGTTACATATGCCTGGCGGAGTACGAAGAGGGGGATCAAATACGAGTTCTTCCTTGCAACCATGAATATCACATGATATGTGTTGATAAGTGGCTTAAAGAAATACATGGGTATTGTCATTGCAACCAAAACTACTATCATTCGTTATCACTCTTTTTTATCTAAACCAACTCCTATTTTTTAAACAACTGTAACAATTTTTTCTTCCCTCTTTAACAGTGTATGCCCTCTCTGCCGTGGCAATGTTTGTGGAGGATTCACGGAGTCTGACACCCACTCGGAAGTGCCATCTCATTGATACTGTACACATGAATGTAAATATTCAGATCTTCAAATATATTTGACCCTTGGCAATGTTACATATGAAACAGATTTTAGAGTCCGATATACAAAGTAAGATTTCAGATTCGAATGTTGTGATGCTTCCCATTCCTTTCCCCAACTAAATGTCAGTGGAAAACTCATTATGTTCAGAGTCCTATCCTGGTTACAATTGGTCATGATCTTCCAATCAGTTACAGATTTTTGGGGAATTAGGTAGTCGAAATTGCTTGTCTTCGAATCGACGTGTAGTTGTGACCCTAACTCTATTCGCTCCGAGGTGGTGAGGTAAAAACTCTCCAAGATGCCATCTATAGAATTCACTCTTGAATATGCAGATGAAGTATGCCAGGTTGTAAATTTAGCAGGACTTAATTATTTTTTAGTTTACATCATTACACAATTGTATGAAATTTAGTAGGACTTGAAGTCTATCATTCCACAATTGTAGAAAATGAAATTTTAACCAATGAAATAAACATGTGATGCAAATGTACTGGTGGTAAAGTTTAGCAGTGTTTAATTATTTCATGACACATTGGTCCATGAATTATCTTAGAATATTAAAAAATGACTCGTCTAATTCTTGATCAGAAAGTTAAATATATGATGTTTCCTTTACATGGCTTACACTACAAATGGTAGTTAATACTTGAGGAAAAACTACTGACTTGCAGTACAAGTACTTCATAAAACTTTAAGATCCATATCAAGAAAATAAGATTTTTGATAATTCAAACATCAATTAGTCCTTATCCTAGAATAATAAGCTGATCAAGACTTCAGCTTAGTTCCACTTTGAGTAACCATTAGAGAATGGATTAATATTACTACTATGAACTGAATAATCATGATTAGCAAAAAGATTTGGATGAATGTTTTCATCATCCTCAGATGTAGCCCAACGCCTTGAACTGCTGCCATGTTTTTCTCTAGCAATGTTGCGCATGTTTTCCATTTCTCCAACATGCTCTTTGAATTCTTTCTTCACCACATCAAGCACAACATCACCATATCTGTCACACCATGATCTTCAACACAAGTAACAACAACATGAGAATAGGTAAAGAAAATAATGTATCTCCTGATATAAGTAGATAAGTTATCTCCTTCAGCCACTAAAATCATAATACATATGTCATACTTTTATTAGTAGAAAAGATATCTTATTCTCATACGTAAATGAGTAAACATGTTGACTCACTTGGGAAAGTAGTTTTTCAGCTCAGCCTTGTCCACAGGAATTTTAGTAGAAATTGCTTCAATCTGATCATTCCTGTTTTCACACAACAGAAATAAACAATAGTCACATTTCTAAGCAAACAACAAGCATCATTTTTTCTTTCTTTCTAAATAAAACATATGACAAAACAAAAATAACAAAGAAAATTTATATGATCTAGATACAAAGTACTCACGAAAACTTAAGATTTGGGTTTGTGCTACTCAGTTCTGTCTGAATTCTTGACAGCTCCTTCTTTATCTTGTCTCCTAACACCTACACAAGTGAATTGTTTCATGTATTCAAAATTGGATTTTTTTTCTCCCTCTAAAAGCAAAATGAGATACACAAATTGAACCAGATGAAGGATGAAAAATCTCTGAAACCTTATCAATGAAAAAATCAGATGGAGAGCCATCAGAATGCAACTTCTTCTTTATCAACTTTGTGTCTGGTCCTTCACCAGGTGCCCTTGCAAAAGACTGAGATGAAGCTAAGTAGGCCTCATTAGCTATCTCATCATCTAAATCATTTTTCTTCCATTTTTTGAACCCATCAAAACCCCACCTTTTCACTGATTTACTTGCTCTTTGATCTGCTTCACAACCACCATCTCCACCACCATGACCCTCTATTTGCTCCCTATGAAACAAGGTCCTAAATGGTTTCCTCTTCAAAGGTTGTGGAGGACCACTTTCCTCCATAAGAATTGAACTACCTTCACTTTGTTGTTCATTTGTTTTAGACAAACAAGTTGAATCAAAAATATTCTTTTCCATTCCATGTTTGTGAGAAGAAACAAAGCCAAAAACTGAGGCTGTTCCTTTAATATGCTTCATATTTGATCCCTGATTTGACTTGTTCTTAGAATTTGAGTTTTCTTTTTGCACCAAGCATTTCTCATCTTTCAAGTCAATCACAGACCACTCTTCTTCTGAACTCTCTTTTGAGTCTTTAGTCCTTGCCATGATCACATCTTTTGCTTCAATCTGAGCTCCTTGAACTGCTAATCTTTGTAGCAATGGCCTTTTAGAAGAATGGTAATCTTCTTCAGAAATGCACTTGGCATAAAGGAGTTCCTGGTAGTACACATTGTTCAAAATTCAAGGTCGAATTAGTCATTTTTAACCTCTTTTATAGCCTCCGGCATGGACTATTTTGACTCACAATTCCGATTTTTGAGTAGTAATTTTGATTTTAACTGTTTCGAGGATTAAAGTGGTATAGTCGAAAATTGAACAAATTGTATATTAACTCTAAAAACAACTTACAATCTTCCTAAACACTATTTTTAGTTCATTTCAATAAGGTTGTTGTCAAAACTTGTGAAAAGTAAAAGCTAAAAAAGACTAACAGAAAAATCATAAACACTTAATTAAGTTGTTGTAATTGAACTCATATACACTGACCTGTAGAAAAAGGAGCTTATCTCTCAATATAAGTGGATGTTCTTGTTCATTAGGAGAAGCAATAAGTGTATCAAGCAAGTGAGTTCTGAAAGCTGAGACCTCATTTTCAGCAACAATGCCTTCTTTATGAAGACCCATCAAGTTCAAAACTTGATGGAATGAATTTTGCTGCCATTTAAGGTTATCAGATTGAAGTTTCGATAACTTGTACTCTGCTGAAGGTAAAGATCGCTTTTTGAAGCTGAAAGGAAGAATGGTCTTGCACAATGAGGTGATTGAATCTTGAAAAGTTGAATAGTACTTGGGTGTGTAGTTGTAAGAGTACACCATTTTTGAATCTCTGTTTGGGTTAATGTTTGTGAAATTTGGAATATGAAAATATGGTGTTTGAGAATTATGGGATTGTTTTAAGAATTTGAATATGGGAATGTTGCTAAAACGGTCACTTTATGGTGGAACTAGCCGTTGTGGAGTGGCATGTAGGCGAGTAAAGATTGAAGAAAGACCCTTCCACATGGGCAAGCTCAAACACATCTGTTATCGTTACTCCCATGAACTGAATTTTCGACCTTGACAATCAATTGTGGTCTTATACTACTAAACCAATGTCTTGTTGGTCAATCACATTTTTTTTTTTTCAGACTAGAATTTTTTGTTATAAAATTTAGAAAAAATATATTTAGTTTAATATTATTGTTTGGAGACATCAGATCATTCTCATTTGTTTTCTTTATATTTGTGATTTTAAAATCAAATATTGTTAGAAATTAGTAAAAATAATCCACGGATATATGTTTTTACTAATTTCTATTATAAAAACTAATAAGTGTATTATTCAACTTTAAAAGGTATATTATTGAAGGAAGGGAATCTTGTTCGTTTTCTTTGGAAATAGTGAGGATGTTGACTCAGTTTTACTTGATAAATCTTGATTTTGAATTATAATAATAAGAGTGTAATATTTATGTACGTATAAATATACAAATAATATATCATTTATCATTTATTTGTATTATATTTTTTGAAAAGTCAATAAAAATAAAATATAAATGTTATATGATACAGTATAAAACTATATACAGAAATTCATTCATTTTCATCTAATCTAATAATAAATAAATTCAATGTACTATATCCCTTAGTTGTGTTTAGTTAATTATTTTTGGCTAATAGTTGATACCAACCAAATTGACACATCTGTATCAGTGTATACCAAAATGAAAAGCAAATTGGCATATCAATTAGTTATACACATCTTATTTTAATTTAAAGAAATCTTTTCATAGTATTATTTTTTTACAAACTGTTAATTGCTAGATTCTTTAAGAATAGGGTAAATCCACCTTACTTGTTACGGAGGTTTTTTCTTCTTATTCTGTGTATATGTTAAAAGCAGCATATTATTTTTCTTGTTTAAGTTATATAATATAGATGACATCAAGTAATTTCTTTCGGGGTTCGTGACTGCTTCTCTCAACAAATGTTGCTATTAGGAATCGAACTTTTGACCTTCGTGATCCGTTTGATAGTGATATATCATAAGGTGGCTAGAATGGATGAGAAAGGGGGCAAGAAATAGAACGTGTAAAAAGCAATGCAATTGGAAATAAAAATTTAAAAGGACATAAAGTTATAAACATAGAGTAGAACACAAATACGTAAAACTCGGTGCAACTGGAAATAGAACGTGGCATGAATGAACCAAATGAACTATACATAGTTGTATGATTACAATTACAATCCATAACACAAAATTTTGAAAAGAAAACTTCAAATCAACTTACTATACATATTTACTTTTTTGTACGTAAAAAAAGGCAAATAACAACAGTTAATGATCAAGAGTCTATATGAGTTGGTGTCAATCAAATGTGAAAAATATGTGTTCAGAATAACACAGACGAAGATCTCGTAATGACTAGTTAAAATCATCTCCATTAATGGAGAGATAAATACTTCAAAAAATAAAATAAAGTACAATTTTCAATATCATATTTATTCCCTTGATTATAATAAAATTACATTTTTTAAAAATAAGTGCAAAAACATAATAAAACAAATGGGTTATTACTTATTATGGAATATGATAAATATATATTGATGCGAATGAGTTTACATGGAAGAAAGAAGCAGCTTTTGGCTCCTATATACACTACCATTGATAAAAAAAATTGAACCAAGGACACTCAAATAGTATTAATCAAGCAACAAACTCCTATTTAATATGAGATTCTGATGTTTGGATTTTAAGCCAATGCTGGTGGCTAATGTTTAGATTTTAAGTCAATATGTTTACCACCAGCATTGGCTAAATTGATGTCATTTTTTTAAACTTATTTTTTATTATAGCTATCAATTTTATGAACATCTAATGGTTTATATTATTTACTAATTTTAAACCATTAAAATAAGTGGATTCATTCCCCTTTTATATAATAAAAGGTATTGGGTGACACCCTATATCACTATAGTAGATTAATGTTTAGTTGGTAAATTGGCATCATTTGAATGTTAAATTAATGAGAATTTAGCAATGAGATAATTGATGTTGGATTTTTATCCTGTGTTTATTTTGGTGTGAACAAAGATTATTTATTTATAAGGGAGTCTCATTTCATGTTCTAGAGTAATTAGATACTGTCACATGAATAAAAATATATTTTTTTGGAGCAACTCTTATTACAAAAAATATATATGAAAATTAAGATTGTACAAGAATAAGTAAGAAGAGATAAATAAGTGAGAAAGAGAATAGAAATATACAAATATAATAGATTTTTGTGTTGTTTGGTTTTACGTAAAAATAAAAGAAAGATGATAGAAAAATCTATCTGAACCCTCTTGAATACAAATTTGTTATTTCAAACAATGTTATAAATCTTATCTTACACTAATAAAAACATGTTATATCAATTAAAAAAATTAAATATTAATTATTATTTTCTTTTTTTGTTTCATTATCATTTGTAGAAGACAAATTTTGAGATATAGTTTAAGATAACAAATCTCTACCATTTTCAACTTCTTTTCTCTCCTTTTCTTTCTCCCATTTTTCTATTCTACCATATGAAGCATAACAGCACACCAATGATTGGTAAAAAATGAAGCCCTTAAACTTAACCTCACACATAGTTAACTAGCCCTAAAATGATGAGCAACTGAAAACTCTGAATTTGTACACTTATATCTTAGTGTAATTTTATAAGGTTGTTAAATATTTGATAATGAAATTTCTAATGCTGTCAAGACAGTTATACTTTTCTTGTTTGCTAAGTAAATAAGCTTTCACGAAGATTGGTCTTTATAATGTTTTGGATTTATCTAATACGTTTTTCTCAGTTAAGTGTTAATTTTAATATTTTTTATTGTAAAATTGATCCTCGGCCATCTTCAACTCTTAGCATATATTTCATACGCTAACTGTACTTTTTGTTTGTCAAGTAACTTCAATTTATTCTCTCATTTAACATATTCTCATGTATTAGGAAGAGTTTATACATTAATCACAACCATTAATGGTTGGTACCTCTCCAACCCTTACATGTCCACCGATAAAACATTAGTCTATTAATGTAAGACCTTATTAGATTATTAGGATGACCAAAAACTCGAAGGTTCAATTCATATGAACAACACTTGTTGGGAGAGATAGTCACACCCTCAAAAAAGAGAATAATTTCATACCATAAGGTGAGGAGATATCATTGGTAGTACCAACAATCCTTTTTTATGCCCAACTAATTAAACATAGATCGCATATTCACAATTGTGTCTCGTTCCAAGTCTCAAATATTGACACATTAATAAATAAATAAAATAAAAGCAAAAAATAACATTTTAATTATTCCGGGACAATGAATGAGACATGTGATATATGTTTCAACCAATTACATAATACATCGACAATAAAATATATTCTTATATTATAAGATAAATTATCTCATTTTATAACTAAAATCATGACATGTGTCTTATTTTACCTTTTTCTACAAAAAAAGATATTTCTAAAAAATATAATATTATGATTTTAGTAATTGAATAAAATAATTTATAACATTTAAATATGACAACTTTAACTCTTTAAAAAATTATCCACCAAAGTGGCTCTTATCCGGTGGTGAGTTAGTTTAAAAAAAGTTGTTCTTATCCCGATAGAAAGGACGCGTAAAAGAAGAATTTGTTAAAATAGTCTTGGTCATATAATGATGATGTGTTAGATGTAAGGTATAGATAATATGAAACATATTTTTTCTAATTGCTCACTAAAGTTTATGAGACAGACTTGTATAGTTATATGGGAAAAAGATATATACACCGAGAATAAATGTTTTTTACACTGTACTATATCATTCACCATTGGTTTTTAGTTATTATTGACTTTAAATAAAAATATTGTAAATGAATGGTGGATGATGCACTGACTGTGTATAAATCTTTACATTGTCGTTGTATACATTTTACACTCTAGTTATATATGTATATTGAGATAATCAATAAAATTTTGTTAACATATTACAAATCTAATTCTAATTAAAAATTAGTCATAAATGATAGTATCAAACATCATAAAATACATTTTCTCCAAATGTAATGTGTTGTATTAATCTCCATACAAGTTTTTTTCAAAATTTATAAATAAGTAAAATTAATCTTTATATAAATATACCGTTAAATTAATAGTAAATTGAAAAAATAATAATGAGACTCACGTAGCTGAAAGAAATTGTCATCAAAAGTAAATTAAAAGTTTAAATGGTTGATATATATATCTTCTATACTATATATAAAGCCAAAATATATAATAACTACCTACATGGCATAATTTTCATTTACCTATTTTGCCCTTATAATTAATAATTATTACAATATTTTTACATACAATAAAAAATATATATAAAGGTTAGAGGAAAAATATTTTTATATTTTCAATCAAAAAATTATAATATCATATTTTTATATTTATAAATCGAATCGTCGAGATTATTGCAAAATGCATGAGTTAAAGTTTTCAATACTATTAATTTAACATCATGTTTATGTAAATTTAATTTTACCAACAATTAAATTTGGATTAGGAAGAAAAAATAGTTAGTTATAAAATACATAAGCTTTAAATATTTTTATAGAATTTTTCCTAAAATATAGTATATAAATAAACTATGCATATTACAATAATAAGTTTTTAGAAGTATATAATAATTCAAATGTAAAATACTAAAATCAAAACTTTGTACATAGTTAATACATTTTACACTATTCATATAACAATCACGATTAACACACAAATAATAAATAATGTGCCAAAAATTAAAAAACGTTACACTACTCTTGGTGCATGAATATCAAAGTAAAAATATAAAAAAGCAATTCATCTAGTTTAACCATAACAAAAAATACCAGCATATAATATTTGCAATTAGATTTGGGAAAAAGTCAATAAAAATGCATTCCTTAAATTTTAAGTATTACTGAAATTGATCTATATATAATGATAATATTAAACTAATACCAATTAAACTTTTTAATTCATGCATTTTCTCTTAGCATCAGCTGTTTGATCATTATTATTTATTTTATATATATTTTGTATTATTAAGGTATCTTTTACTTTATTAGTAAGAAACTAATCTCTTTCGGGGTTCGTGACTGTTTCTCCTTACAAGTTTTGCTAACATGAATCGAATTTTTGACATTTTGATCATCCTAAGAATCTAGTTGTACCTTATATTACTAGACCAAAGCCTTATTGTTTTTTTATTTTTTATATGTAACAAACTTACTACTTTAGTCATTTACTTTGAAATTTACTTATTTCTTACAATCATTTTTATATTTTGATGGTAGATTCTTCCCGATATTAATAAGGATGGCAATTTGCGAGACGGCGTGTGTAATGCTTTCCTATATCCAAACTCACACCATTTATAGGTACCTACGAGTAGTAACTATCAGTAACAAATGAGTTTCAAATTTTAATTATATATTTTACAATTCAATATATAAAAATAATTTTTTCATGAATAATATATATCTATAAGATAATATATAATAATAATAATAAATAACTTTAATATATATATAACTTTAATATTTAATTGAAAATAAATTTTTATATATATGTGCAAGTATTTTATGAAAGGTAACATAAAACTCATAAGTTATTATGAAAGGTGACAACAAATACCTGTTATGAGCATTTTTATAAGTACACATGAGTCGATTTTTTTTGACATTTCTAAATATCAATGTCGGCTAACCTAAAGTGTAATATTAGTATTGTTGTGAATTTTATTGCAATGATTTTTTTATTGTTATAATAATAATTTAACTTATAAGGATCAATTTCATAACAGGATAAAATTTCAGGAGAAATTGGGAAGGAAATTAAATATTAAAGATGAAAGTGCATAAATATTAAAATGTAATGTAATACAAATGATATATTGCTCTTATATCAAAAATCGAAAGTATATACATATTATATTCATAAATAATATAATGGCAATTTTGGTAAGAAATACTACAGGGCGTTACACTACCCAAGCGGCAACTGGTACGATATTTTCCACCTACTTAATTGACAAAACTACCCTTTCATAAAATGCTATCAATACATACGAAACTGATTCTATATCATTTGGACCCTTCTCACCCAACGCAGTCTCTCTCTCTCTCTCTCTCTCTCTCTCTCTCTCATGGCGGAAGAAAGAAACTCCATTACAGGATCCCCTAACTCTCCGAATAACAAGCTTCAATCCACTCTCTGCTTTTCGTGTTGCTTTCCTCATAACCGCATCAGGCCAAGGATTGTTCGTAGCTCCTCCCTTCAGAAGCCACGCGGTTTCAAGGAAAAGTGCACCAACTTCATCTCCCGAATCGGCCGCCGCCGCCGCCGCCACTCCGCCGATTTCCGTTACGACCCCCTCAGTTACGCCTTGAATTTCGAAGACAACGCCGCCGATGACAGCTCCGTCCATGTCCTCAAGAGTTTCTCCGCGAGGTTGCCGTCATCTCCGCAATCCAAAACTTCTCCCGCCGCAAACGCAACCGCTGAAATCGACGCTCCTAGTTGATCCAAAATGTAGTATCAGATATTCAGATCTAAAATGTGGATGAAAAAAATAGAGTATAGCGGTTAGTAATTGTAGTACAGGATTGAAACGCTGCTTGCGGCAGCGTTTTGAGGTAGTTATTTTCTTCATATATTTTTTTTTTTTGTGTTTTCTTTTTTCATATCTGTGTTGTAGATAACGTCATCGTGAGATCCACAAATGCAACGCAAAGGAGAGGAATAAGAAAAAGCGAAAAGAGAAACGAAAAAAGTAGAGATGAAAAGGTGATGATATCGTAATTTTATGATTTCATGCTTTGTTTCTTCATTGGTACTATTGTTTGTTTTATTTTGTATATTGAAAACGAAAATACATTGATGCATTTGGAGTGGTGGACCCGTAGCTAAGTGGTAACTGATAGCTACGCTATTCCCTACTTTCTCTTGCTCTTATTATTCTCTAAACTATTAATGAGAATTAGTATATATATTTTTGCTTCAAGTTTTTGCCATATTTTAGTTATTATATCTTATTTTATTTATTTGTTAATTTTGCTTCATGTTACATCGGTGCGTTCTGTATAAAATGATATACAAATTTTATGTGAAATTAAAAAAATTATTTTGGTTGTCCACAAATTTATCTATTCTTTAACTCATATGATAAGCATTCTTAGATTTCAATTTGATCATCATTCTAATTAGTTAAATTAAATTTTAAAAATAAGACAAATGTGATGCACAATTTCTAAAATATATTAACTAAAGTGATAAACATTACTATTTTTTATTTTGTAAGTGCATAGAAAATATTTATGTATAAGTATACATAACTTTAAACATCAAAAGGGTATGCATGACCTTTAGATATCAACAAAGTATGCATAACCTTAGACATCAACAGAGTTATAGTCATATACACAACCTTAAATATTAACGTAATTGTATGCGTAATCTTAAATATCGAAAGGGTCGCACACACATGTACATAGTCTTAGACATCAAAAGAGTCACATACATAGTCTTAAATATCAAAAGAGTCACACACATAACTTTAGATATCAAAAAACACTAGCCTTAAGACATCAAAATAGTGTAATCCTTAAACATCAATTCCTTTTGGAATTATCCTTAATCTCCCATACTAAACACTCTTAAAAGCCTAGAGATGTCTTTCCCAAAATGTCTCTCCGAAATCATACGCATCATGAATTGATCCTTAACTGCTTAGCCCATCGTCATTATAATTGAACACCCCTATATCAGGTTAGCATTTTAAGGTGTTGGCAAATCCCTATTGTTAAAAGAACATATGTACTGTTAACTCTGAATAGTCACAAACAAACATAATTGTGGTGACTTACTTACCCGATAGAATATCCTAACACAGAAGAAAGTGACCCACACAGTTTGGCCGCATCCTGGTTCAAATAGTAATTTGATCGGGAAGCATCACAACACTTCACACTCCCTTACATATATTAATGAATATTGATTTTTTTGGTACTATCAATAATATTTTTTTCATTTTTTGTGGACTAGGAATGTTGAATATTGAGTTGAGATTCAGTGAACATGAAAAACAATTAAATAAGAGGACCATAAACTATGAACTGGTCAGCGACCCAATTGAAAACAAAACGTACAAATTTTCAATTTAATTAAGAAAGTTACATATTAAGGCTATATGACCATCATAGTTCAGAGAATATTCATCTCCTTTCATTTAAAGATCGTGACATATGGTCCACATGGGAGAGAATATAAGAGATGATAAGACAAAATATTTATTGTTACATTTAACATGTACCCAAACTATGTCATGTTGACCAACTTATGTTGGTTCAAATGGTAGTAAGTTTTGGGTTGAAGTGTTGTGAATGAAAAAAATATTCGCTAGAAGATTTAATCCCACCTATGGACATTACTGGCTTGAACAAAATTGGCTTCAGTGTGATAAAATATATGGAAAACCAAAAAAAACTAGTAATGTTTTCCGGCATCATTTTGTAAATAAATAAAAAAACTGAAAAGTGCATTAACAATTTAACACACAATAAGAATACTGTACGTGTATCAATAACTTTGTATATTTTTACTGTTATCCACTTTCTCAGAAACATTTGATGTTTTGTTGGCGCAGGCTAATGCACACAATGTCACTTATTGCGTTTAGAAACGCATTGTTTTTAACCTATTCCTTTCTGTCTTTTGATATTTGTATACCTTGCCTTAGAGAATAAGTTTTTTATTTTTTTAAATACATCCCCAATGAAGCATGTGCTATATTTGGAAAAATAAAATATAAGTAAAGTTTTACGATTTTATAAATAATTAATTTAATTTCATGTATAAAAATAATAATTTAGTGTTGGACTAAATAGGATATTCTCCTTTCACTTGCCTACTTCATCATTTCATTCATTTCCTTCTTCTTAGATTTTTCTCACTTGCTCACCCACTCATTCTTAAATACATTGTTCGAACCTTACCCTACTATGTATGAAGAAAATTACATTCATTTAAAACTAAAATAAGAAGAAAAAAATATGTACTCATATGATTGTATTATCTACTATTTATATTTTATCATTACTAACTCTTCAAAAAAGTAATACAAATTAACATTAGATAATATATTGACTATATATAAGTTTTACATTATATTGTATGCATGTTCAACTAAAAAGTTGTCCTTGTCATATGTGACTATGACACGCCTAATCCCACAAATGAGTTGAAAAGCCAAGCCTGATGATTGTTAGAAATAGTTAATATATTCATAAAAAAACAAACAGTTCTTTAAATATTAAAATCCAAAAGTAGGTTTAACTCAAAATATAAACAGTTTTTTTAAATATTAAAATCCAAAAAAAATTAATTTATTACATTCCAAATTAAACTGATTTATTTTGTTCCAAATTATTATCCTAGTTAGCATATCTGCAAAATGTGAAAACAAATTTTTAGTAAGGGCAAGGTTAACTTAACAGTATTATTTATCAATACAAACTCTTTTGTGAAACACAAGACATCCACATATACTATAAATTCCTAACAAATAATGGACAAAAGGATGGCTAATGTGCCACCAATACATTTCCTCAAACTATGAGAAATCTTTAGCTCAAGAAATTAATCATTTTCTTATAGTGTGAGATATCCTCCACATTAGAAAAATATAAATTATGATCTCTGTTTTCTCTAAAGTAAAATCATACACATAATTGGAGTAAAGTTAAGTTTTATATTGTACAAAAAAAAGTTAAGTTTTATTTGGTCATATTATGGGTTAGACCAACAAAACGTTACTCTAGTGATATAATAGATAATTCAATTTTTTAGAGTGAGATTATAAGGAGGTATAGTTACACATCTCAAAAAGAATTTGTTCATTACTTATAGGGTAAGAAGATAATATTGATATTACCATAAAAATGTGGGGTTGGACCAACAAAGTCCAAATGATCAAAGATTTAACACTTATCAGAAATAACAACTGCACATCTCAAAAATAATAATTCGTTACTTATCAACTAAAGAAATATACTTGATAGTACAAAAAAATTTGTGTGATTGGACTGGGCCTCAGATTTGAAGGAAAGGAATATGGAATATGCCACCGGGTCGGATCCTGCAACTCTCTGTATGTAACTGTGTTCATAAATGAATACAATAAATCAAAATAATCTCAATTCTCAAACCTATCTCCACCGCCATTTACAATATACGTTCAATATACGAATACAATACCATCCCAATACTTTATATTTTAACATTGTTTTCTGACACTCCAAGCAAAACTCAAGCATTTTCTGCCATGGGAGGTGGAAGCAGAAGAGGAAGATCAAGATCCAATAACAACAGAAACCGTAAAAATGCACTCTTTATTGAAGGAGGATTTTTGTCTGATTGGCATCCATCCTCATCCCCCAATTTCAATTCATCAGGTACCCACTTTCTTTCCTCCAAAAAAAATTGATCTTGATTAAAATTTTACCTTTTTGATTTATTTTCATTGTAAAAATATGATCTTTGAGAGATTTTGGTTGATGGGTGTTTCATCTTTTTGGGGAATTTTATTTTTCAATCATTCGATGCTTTGTTTTGGATTTTCTTTTGCACTTGAATTGCAGGTGGAAATAGTAGCTCGAAGAAAAGGTCTGGTTCCAAATCTGGGAGGGGACGTAGAGCAGAAGCTTCTGCTTCTAGAACAGTGGTTCCAAATTCTTCTTCAGGAGCTACCATTGGATATAGTTACCCTTCATATAATAATATTCAGGTTTGTCATGCCTGAAAAGGTTCTTGACTTCACACTCATTATTCAATGTTTATCAAAATGAAGCTTTAAAGACAGTTAGATAAATAAAAAAACATATCAGGTGTGGGTTGTGTGTAAAAAATAAAATATATCAGATTTGTGTTTATCTTTAATAAAATATATGTCTGTAGGTGGAAGGTGTTTATCACAAATTATTAATTCATCACTGACATTTTCACTTTTACCTTAAATGTGTTAATGTTCTATATTGTTAAATCATGTTTTAGCTGTTATGTGTTAACTCTCATGCACTGCCCGAAAGAATTTAATTAAGATCCATATTAGGTAGCGAAAGTCCTACATACAATGCTACATTAGACAAATTTTTGTTTTCTGTGTTTTTGTGACCATGGCTGTAACCAGTGTTTCATAACCAAGCAAAGTCGTTTACTCTACTTAATCAGATAGCTAGTACATTTGAACTATTGTGATGGCTAATTGACTATACATAAGTCTGTGAGTGTGTTTTCTAAGTATCCTAGAGAATGACATTGCCAAAATCTACAACTTAGTGAATATTAAAAATTTATCATCATTCTTTGAACTTATCTCCTTACATTGTTTCACCACATGTCTCTGGTTAAATATGCATGTAATTCTATACAGACCAGATGAGCTATTTCCACCATAGTGTCAAAGTAACTTGCATTTCTTGGTATATTATTAGGAGGTCTCATGTGTTGAGAACAACAGTGAAGGTAGTAATTTAAATAAGCTACAACAATTTGTTCCGGTGGATTCCAAGCAGAATCAAGTTATTGCTCATGTAGACCAAACACCTCCTTCAAAACCCAGCAATGTGCAATATACTTATAGTTATGGCTCAGATTTTGTTTTGGGTGACAGCTCTCAGAAAGCATTAGATTTCTCTCCCGAACATGACAATACCCCAAGTGGCATTGGCACGTCCTCTGATCAGATGCCCCAATCAACTCCAGTTTTCGGTTCATCATCTTTTGTGAAGGATGTTGGTTCTGATGAGGGTATGAACCGTGAGTTAGTCAATCAGATGACTGAAGAGTTGCCATCAAAGATGTCTGTTGAGAGAAATTCTGGGTTTCTGTCAATTGGAGGCCTTAAGTTATACACCGAGGACATCTCAGATAATGGAAGTGACGAAGATGATAATGAAATGTCATCGAATGAGGACATATATGGTTCTTCTGAGTCAGAAGAGTTAGTTGGATCATCTGATAGCGATGATTCTGAGGACATATCTGACAGTGATTCAGACATTGATGAAGAAGTAGCTGAAGATTATCTGGAAGGTGTTGGGGGTAGTGATAACATCATAGATGCACAATATTTGCTAAAATCTGTTTCGGATGAGTCAGATGATGATGGTTCTTCTAGCAGTTGCTATGATGAGGCTTTGGAGAAGTTGAGTGGCATTGCCCTTCAAGAAGCCTCCAGGGAATACGGCATGAAGAAATCCCAACCATGGAAAAAACGTTCTGGACATTCTGGGCCTTTAGATTTGGATGATCTAATGCTGGAAAAGGATCCAAGAACCGCTTCAAGGAAGAAGCATGTTTCCCAGTTTCCTCGCTCTTGGCCTTTGCAGGCTCAGAAGAGTAAAGCTTCCAAAAGAATTCATGGTACCTCTATCCCAGATCCACCTATGTCAAATATTCACTGTTCTCTTCTTTTCATCTAATCAAATTTCGGTGGCTCATCTAATTTACATTATACGTTTTGAACCTTGAAAGCATTCAGTTTCCTTGTCAAAGCGGTGATGTTTCATGAATTTCAGTTCATTAGTATCACTACTTATCTTTACTGTTTCAATGTTTTTTGTGGGTGGCTGCAACAAGTAGTGGAGGATTGGCAAATAACTAGCCGGGAAGTAGGTGTTTAATATGTGTATGTTTTCATCTTTGAGCCTAGTGCCCAGAGTTATAGAATGTTATGAATATTATTGCATTTTTATAAATAGAATATCTAAGTTGATGGAAACATGTTTCAAGTTTATGGGTATTTAACATCTATGAACT
This sequence comes from Lupinus angustifolius, assembly GCF_001865875.1. Taxonomy (NCBI): domain Eukaryota; kingdom Viridiplantae; phylum Streptophyta; class Magnoliopsida; order Fabales; family Fabaceae; genus Lupinus; species Lupinus angustifolius. The sequence goes on from NC_032009.1 coordinate 21,626,201, forward strand.
TTAATACCGAAAATGGTAGAACTTATAGTTGAAAAATTATAGATGTCAAAGAAAAGGATAAGCAGTCATGTATTGCCATGTGGAAAAAAATAAATGCAATTATTTAAACTTTCAGTTTGGTGAGATATTATGCAATTCCAGCCACTTGATTTTCTTGAGGCTTGTTTTATACAGGTGAAAAGAAGAAAATTCGCAAGGAAAAGATTGCTGTCAAACGTAGAGAGAGAATGCTTCACCGTGGAGTTGATCTCGAGAAAATCAATTTGGTATGGGATAAAAGTTAAATTATTTTTCATCTACAATGATATATACATCACTTATGTCTGACCACACTATTTCCAGGATAGTTTTTTTTATCGTTTTACCTTCTCTCTTTATCTCTCACATTAATTTACAATTACACACACATATATATGTTTGTGTGACTTGGCCAGATTTTGTTATAACTGGTCATTTTTTGTAATTTTCTCATTTTAATATTTGGTGTTTTTTCCACTACATTTGATGACCCTTCAAGCTCTTTCCTTTCTAGTCATGTAAAAATTCTAAAACTGGATTGGAGGTCTCTTGTTGATCATATTTAGTGTAAAAAAATTTATGCGCTAAAAGATTTGCTAACAACTTTATATTGGAACTACTGTATATCTCCGACATCGTTGCTCCATGTCATAGAGACACGACAAAAGTTTTACGTTGCCCATCAACTGCCTAACGCAACTTTCACATTTTTGTCCTGGCTTAGGACTAACTATAGCATCAAGTACACAAGCAGGTTTTGAATAGATTGTAGATTTGCACCTTAGGTTGTTTTGACATGTGTGGTAGAGGCTGTTAGAAACCCCATTAAGGAGAGTTAATCAAATGGAGGTTAGTCCAATTCCTTGCAATTGCATCTTTTCGTAGTTAACCATGTTGGACTTAGAATAGGACATTTTGAATTCAAATTGTTCTTGGCATTTATATCTCTTTCTGACAGTCCTCTTGTTCTCATTCTTTTATTTTCTAGAAATTACAACAACTTGTTTTGGAGCAAGTGGATATATTTTCTTTCCAGCCTATGGATTCTCGGGATTGTTCACAGGTATATATATATATATATATCCTTTACTCTGTTTCTTCACACTGTCCACTCTTACGTGTATCATGAATGGTATGGCCCTAAAAAGTATTGCTATTTAAAACAAATAAACACACCGACAATCACTCATCAGTTTATTCCACATATTTCGATTTCAGTACTGTTCCTGTCAGATTGTCATAAGCGATTGAATTTTGGTTTAACCCCAAGTGATTCTGGGGAAAGTTACATTAGTGCTACAAGTAGTTTGGAACTTGGAATCAGTTTGGGGTGGTAGAACTATTTAATTTATCCTGCTGGTCTGATACAAATATTACTGACAATATTTTTTTGCATTTGCCACTGCCGTTGATTTAGTTTTACAAGTTTTGCTCGTGTGAATCAATGGGTTGAATATGTTTCAACCGTACAGTTTGGATTTTATACTTGTTATATGATATGATTTTTCGTTACTTTTCTTGACATATGTTGGCCTTGTCCGGTGATGGTCTCTGACTGTTTTATTACTATTATAGATACAACGAGTAGCAGCAGTTTATAATTTTCGCAGTAGCTTCCAAAGTTTTGGGAAAAAAAGGTGACGATGATCTTCCCATATTTATATAATTGAAAGCTGGTGTCTGCCAATTTAATTAACTAGTCTGGATCCGTGGTTTCAGATTTGTGACAGTGATGCGGACACAATCCACGTCCATGCCATCTTCAAGTGGTAGACAGCGCCTGGAAAAGGTATGACACATTGCATATTCCATGTTGCATTTATGCTTTTCCTTGTTTCGTTGAATGAGTGAACATGAGACTAAGTCTAATTAGGGATTTAATGCATTAGAGTATTGAAGTGTAGCACCTATTATGGAAAGTTTGGTAGAAACTCGTCTTGAGATTTAGCAACAGGAGGACAAACCCACCAGAATCCCTAGAAAGAAATATGGGTATTAAAAGTTCGGCTTTCCACAAAAACCTACAGGTCAAATCATTAAAAAGGTTGGCTTCGATTAAAATGATCTTTACAAAAACAGATTTACGATAGAATCCATTTATCCAACTCTAGTGGGAAACTATATGCTGATCTTTCAGAGTTTCCAATTTCTTTAAAAACCGATTTTTTTTATTCATGCATTACTTGCATAATGTTTCATGTTTGCAGTAATCTGTAAGTTGTTAGTTATAGTTGAGACTAACTTTTATATGAACTTCAGCTGCTGGGGGTTGATGATGATGATTTTGCCGTCACTGATTATATAAATAAGAAGCATGTGGCTGGAGACAAGAGATCAGCAAAGAGAAGCGCTAAAAGGAATGACTTTAGACTGCAAGAATCTCAATCTTCACAGAAGAAGGCATCAAAGAACTCAGGGAGCCGAGGCAGTGGTAAAGGGAAGGACAAGAAAGGAAGTGGGCAAAAGGCTCCATTAGCTAATCAGCCTGTGTCATTTGTATCAAGTGGCTTAATCCATTCCGAAACTGTGCAGATCACCGCTGTTGATACTGAAGAGACTGATGATGGTTATAAGAAGGGTGTCACTAGCTCTGCCAATATCGGTTCGTTTGAGTTACACACCACCGGTTTTGGTTCAAAAATGTTGGCTAAAATGGGATACATGGAAGGAACAGGGTTAGGAATAAATGGTCAAGGTATGGCAGAACCCATTGAGGTTATAAGAAGGCCTAAATCACTTGGCTTGGGTGTCGAATTCTCCACCAGCCCTCCTGAGCCAGCTTCTGAACCAGCTAGTAGGAACAGCAAGCCTTCGAGTTCAAGAATTGGTGGTTTTGAAAAACATACTAAAGGTTTTGGATCAAAGATGATGGCAAAGATGGGATTTATTGAAGGCACCGGATTAGGTAGAGACTCACAAGGCATCACAAATCCATTAAGCGCGGTTAGGCTACCGAAGTCGCGAGGATTAGGTGCCAAGCGATAATTTAAGTGTCATTTGTGCTTGGTTTTCTAATGTATACATTAGTCTAATGATTCTACCATCTGGTTTAGTTTTATGGTAGCATGACTATATTTGCGTACGTAGCATCACTTTTAAAATGCTATATTTGCTGTATCAAGTTTTTCTTTCCACAAACAAAAAGAAAGAAACTGAGTTCCATGGAAGACATGTTATGTAATTATGTTTAAGACAATTATGTTTGTGTTTCCTTTTCTAAGTTCTTCATCTTGTATATAGTGTTTTCGTGATTGTGAAATTGATTTTATTAAGTTCAAAGAAAAATAGAAAAAACTCTTCTCAAAAGTTTAAACAATTTCCTGCCAGGTAAATTCATGATCTATCATGTTTTTGTCTACCCTAAGGTTAACAGTGCGAACTATAATAATCATTTTTGGTATAACGAACATTTGACATGAGGATTTACTGGAGTCTTGTACTACTTGTATTATTAGACTAATTTTTTGTTGATTAAAATTATCTCATAAAACTCTAGAAATCTGATATTTACAAATGCAACCTTTACCATAATAAACATATATGAAAGTATTTAAAATTTTAATGTATATATGTATTCAATATAATATAAAATTTTGAACCAAATGATTGGGAGGAGACCTCAGTGGAATACAAATGGTTTACATGGCAGGTAAAACAATCTGTTTAAATCAAATTCCAACTATGCTTAAAAAACCCTAACCTTGGGAAACAATGCTAGAATTTTAACAAATGCCATTTGATTTGTATGATGCATAGCTAACGAACTCTTTACATGGAAAGAGACCATTTTCTTAATAGTGAGAGCTGCATTATTTGCCATGTCTTCAGCGGCAGAGTTTACTTTATATTAATTATATGCTTTCATTTTTCACAAGATCAGGATATTGTTTCCATAATTTTAGGGATCAATATTAGTTGTAGCACTGATTTGCCTCTATTTGTTTCTTTCCGTGATACGATCCGCAATTTAAATCATTCTTCTAGTATCTATTCAACTCATGATCCAGTGTAAAACTGAATTTTATCCACACCATTAACCCTTGTGCCCTGTATGTGGTAATTAATAAAAATGAATAATTACTGAGCAATTTAGTTGAAACTAAGCAATATGTCATTTTTAGTATAAGAAACTAATGCTTAATTTGTATCAATCGACCCATGAAAGCAAACAAGTGCCATTGAGATAAATGCAATCAACCATAGAGTATGCAAAATCATCAACCATTATTACCATCAATACTAAAAAGTAAAAAATTGCAGGTATACGAAGTAACTGCCGACATGCTAGTATCTATAAAGTGGAAACATCTTTCAATGAAATCTCTGAATGTATAATGCACCATAGGAAGAAGCAACAACAGTTTCAAATGGTAACAATTCTCACATCTAGTTTCACAATATATCAGATCAGAAGGAATTAACCCAAAGTAACAATTCAAAATCACAATAGAAAGGTATTGCTGAATTTATTGAATTACTAAAACCAATGTGACAAGAAAACCATACACTGATACACGTTACAATCAACCACTTAAAACGCTAAAACAGAGAAACAACACTCATCTTCATCTAACTTCATTCTTCCATATGAAAATCCAAAACCTAAAAACTTTCTATATTCAGATATAGATTCACATGGAATTTAAATTTTTGGCCTCAATCCTAAATCACTAACCATAAAATCTTCATCGATCCCTATAACCTTTGTTTTCTCAACGTTTCTGCAACCAACGGCAATCCTCTTGAAAAAATAACGGAAGCACGTTGGAGACAATAGGAAGAAGAAAGTAACTGCAAAACAAAGAAATCAATTATGAATCATTCATCAAGCCGAAGTAACCGCCTCAAATCATTCGTAGCCGCATCGTTCCTCCCTAAAAAACCGGGAAATGGAACAAAACACGGAGGCGGAGACGTAACAAACGCCGATCCTGCATACATCATTTCCTTCGAATCCCTTTGCTTCTTCACCATCACCGTTCTATTATTCTCCAGGCTCAATTTCTCGCCTCGTTTAAGGATCTTAACTTGGCCTATTACAAGTTTCGCCGGTTGATCGCCGGAACGGGTTCGATCTCGGTGAAGGTGGTTATACGGCACCGGATTCCGCCTGGAGCGGCGGTTGCCGGAGGCGTGGGAGTTGAAATTATGGTTATGGTTGGTGGAGGTTGTTCGAGATCTGACATGTGACGTGGCGAGAGTGAAGGCATCGTTGCGTAACCGCCCTTGAAGGCAATCATGGGGACGAAGAATTACAGTTACCATTTTCCAAATAGAGAAGGGGAAAAAGAAATGGTTATTATTATTATTATTATAGAAAGAAATGGTTATAGAAAGAGATGAAGGTTGAAAATGGTTGAGTATTTATAGAGAGAAAGAAATCAAGTTTGTTGATACTACTCTCTTCTTATCTTTTCAAATTTAAATTTTTTATATCTTTATACTTTTTATATTTAAGATTTTTCTGTTATTTTAATTTTTTCTTGTTTTAGAAATTAAATAACTTAATTTCCTAATCATGTTGTTATTATTATACATTGAGGTGAGTTGTGAGTATGTATATGTTCGTCATGTTTAACCCGATTGTGAATGGACTCAAATATGGTAAAAATTTATCTAGACTTGGATTCGAGTTTAAAATTAGACTAGCACAATATATAAGGTTGGCTATAAGACAAACATGACACATCAAGACTTATTCTATGATTACTCGTTTATCATGTTTGTATGTGTTTAAATTCAATTGTGTATAGAATAGTAACATTTCTTTTGTTGAATGTATCATTCAATTTTATCACATATACATGATTAACAATATATATACATATATCATTTCATATATCAAAAATTACACATATATAACAATAAGTAAAATATTGAAAAAACTTTATCTAAAAGAGATATGCATTATATTTAATCGAGTTTAGATCGGTGCAGGTTCGAAATTGTCTCACCCGACATTTGGGGTCAGATTAGCTTCAGATCTAGGGTCAGATTCGAGTTCAAAAAAATAAATCTACCAACATTTAGGATCAAGTAAGAGACAAGTCTTATCCGACTCATGTCCATCCCAAATTTTACCATACATTTATTTATTTATTTTTAACTTAGTTTAAACTATAAATAAATGAAATTATTTTAATCAAATTATAATAAATTTTATAATATTTAATGATCATGTGTATAACTTTAAATATAAAAAAAAACTATTAAACAAAAAATGTAAGACACTCTAATAAGATGATTAGATAGCCAATTACTAGAATGAGAAAGATGGGTTGTTTGTTTGGTGGTTCAGTTAAACCACCTTTAATTTTGGCGTTGCTTTCTAGATGCATTGGATTTTCACTCACATTTCTTTCACTTGGACTTGACAAATTGAATGATTTAAAATGCATATAATATAATAATATTACTCATTTGTATAATCTAATTCGTAAAAGGAGTCCATGTTATTATAAATGATTTATCCTTCATGGATGCCATTACCAAACACATCCAATACAAGAACAAATATGTGGAGAGGGCCTTTTATATATTATAATATCTTATTATATTTTGTACCAAAAAGAAAATCTTATTATATTAAATAAATTACCTTAACCACGCCCCAAATAACATTCCATGCTCATGTCATATAGTACAACAATAAGTCAAGTGAAATGCACTTTGAATCATACTTCTGAGTAATCTATTACTAAAAAGACAAATACTTGATTTTATATATATTTTAATGATAAAAATATTATTATACATTTTCATTCAAAAATTATCTCTCACTCTAAGATATAATCAATGAACTAATCATTTTAAAACAGAAGGCTACCCTTCATAATAATTATTACTTTAAGGACTCCAACATCAACAATTTATCCCATTTATATAAGTCAAAATGTGTCATACACACGAACATATAAATTTTATCTATCTCCCTATTATTCTAAAATAGTTGACTGATTTAAGATTTTTTATATATAAATTAAGAAATTGTTGACCAGAATAAAGATTAGATTCATTTTTACCAAAAACAATTGCGTTAAATTATCATACACTAACATAGGGATAAATTGAACATTAAGAAATAATGTAATAACTAATAAATAACATAATCTTAACATTTTTTTAATTAAGTATGAAGAGAAAATAGTGGAAAAGGCGAGTATAAATAAGTAAATAGAATATATATAACCTAATATAAAGATTTATACATAGTTATTTGTTAGAAGAATTAATGATAACTAAATAATACATGTGTTTAAAATTGTATAATTTTTTTGGTACTATTAAGTGTATTCCCTCCCTTTTGGATAAGTAACAATCTGTTCGGGGTTTATGACTTCACTCCTAATAAGTATCACTCATGAATCGAACGTTCGACCTTAGACTACTGACCAACACTCTGTTGGTTAAACTCATAATTTATTTTTGCTACTAGCAAGAGTATCCTTCATCCTTTTTCGTAAGGAACTTATTTCTTTCGAGATTCGTGATCGTTTATTTCAATAAGTGTCACTCACATGAATTGAACTATCGATTTTTTGACTATCCTAAAATCTAACGGACCTTACATCGTTAGAACAACTCCCTATCTAATTTGAATGCACACATATTTTTCTAATAGAATATTTCGTTGGAAGTAACAGGTGGCAACAAGTCGGCAATTGGAAGAAAAAGGGAAAGATGATAAATTGGCGTCACATTATGACAGCTTTTTTTTGACTGTCCAAAACGCATAGTAGTGGGACCCACAACCCTGAAAACTACTTAAACCTGAAGCAAAATTAATGAGAATCCAATTTAATGAATTAAGTGCTTAACAAAATAAGTTATTATTCTACATATCTGCTTAGCTCTTTTTCTTCATAGCTAAGCAGAAAAATCACTTATTTGCAATGGATTCTCCACTTGAGAGAGGAAAATTTGAGTACTTTGGTTGGGTTTATCATCTTGGTGTTAATTCCATTGGTCACCAATACTGTCACCTTCGATTTCTCTTCATCAGAGGCAAGTATGTTGCTATGTACAAGCGTGATCCTCATGAACATCCTTCAATTGTATGTAACCATTTTCACTTCTTCTTTTACTTTATGTTCATTGATGCAGTGAGATATTGTCACAATTTATGGGAATTTGTGAGTTACAGTTTAGATTTCAGCTAGATTTATGATATTTTGGTTTTTAATGTTGAGATTCTGTTATGTGCAGGATCCTATTAGGAAAGGGATTATAGGACCCACACTAATGGTGGAAGAGCTAGGTCGTCGAAAAGTCAACAGTGGGGTAACTTCTAGCATATGCAACTCTTTCTATTTTACTGAATCGAAATGATTATGGATTGTTTTTTGTTGTTAGAATATTGTCTCTGAAGTTCAATCTTGCCGTGTGATTTGAATGGATTGTTTTTTATTGTTGTTGGAATATTGTCTCTGAAGTTCAATTTTGCCTTAGGATTTGAATGTATATGTTTTACGAGTGTGATATCTATACACAATCAGTACATTATCCGTAATTTATTTGTATTACTTTTTTGAAGAGTCAATCATAAGTAAAAATAAATGGTAGATAATGCATTGACAGTGGATCAAACTCATACACTGTGGGTACATATATTCTTTTCTCATGTTTTATTACCTTGTAAATTTGATGGAAGCTAAATATTTGTTTTTGTTTTCTTCTGCAGGATCTTTATGTTTTACGGTTTTACAACCGATTAGATGAGACCAAAAAGGGAGAAGTAAGTTATACTTTGAATTGTTTATTCTAAGAATTGTTGATAATCTTTAGTTTTAAAAAAATATTGATATTGGTTGAAAGCTACTTGCCATGCTGCATGCTTTTTTTAATTCACAGGTAATGCAGCTCGTGAAGAATTCAAGATCATGTTGTAAACACGCCACAGAACTTTAAGCCGAAGCATAAGCTTCTATAATGTGTAACAAGTAAAATTTGCATGCTAAGTTATCATCTTTTAAGAAAACATGAATTTTAGTTGCTTACAAATTTTGTAAAAAGATAAAATAAAACACCACGTCCTTACCAGAAATGTATGCATTATAGATTAGTTCACCTAAATTTGATGTAAGTTACACTATTGTTATACTATAGGGTAGTAACTTGTTAATATCCCAGCAAGCAATAAGTGTCATATTCCCGACCATGAGGAGTGGCTAAGCTGGCGAACTGAGTTCCATATAGGCGAATTTTACCTGCAGTTCAGAGGTTCAAGGCCTGTTGGAAGCACCTAGTAGCCAAGGCAACACCTGAGTAAGGATTAGTCCCACTGCTGAAATGTTTGAGAACTGAGAACAGCTTGCGGTCTTACCAAAAGAAAGTGTCGAATCACAAATTATGCAATTGAATTTATGGAGAAATCCAAAGAAGGAACACTTCATAGAAGTATTTACCATGAAAAAAAGATAGCCACTCAGTTTCTACTTTTCCTTCATAGTAAACATTTTTAACTGGAATTACTTATTTTGGAATTCACCCTCGATTTTATCTTTGGCTTTCTATTTTTTTACCAGTTGAATAATATGATATAAACTGGCCCTTGAATTTTTGGTTTGACAAGTTTTATATACTTTATTGATTTAATAATTACACTACCAGACAATTGTATCTGCATATATTTAGAATTTAATAATCCGTCTACGTTCCATGGGTGTTATAGGTTTTTCTTCTTTCAGGACAGTAATAAGTTTTATTTTTCATGTAATTTTCTTCAAGATTGCTTGTGCTACAGCTGGGGAAGTCCAGGGATGGATAGAAGCATTTGATAATGCCAAGCAACGGGTATGAAAAAATAACTGGAAGTTGCATTATGATGCCAATGTTATATTTTTTTATTGGTGTTAGTAGTTGTTACAACCCAAGCTTGATTGAGATTAAAAGTTTATTTCTGGGTAGGAGAGTTCCTATTATGAAGTATTCAAAGTATAGGTCTTCCTTGTATGTAAAGGATATGGGAGTGTCAGATTTGCCAGCTAAAAGAATTAGTTAATATTCACTATAATTTGCATGTTTTAATTTACGAGATACATGCTCGTTGCAGGCTGAGTATGAGCTGTCTAGAAGAGGTGGTGCCAGAGACAAACTAAACATGGAGGATGAGTATGTTTGCCCCCACCTGAAATACACTATACTAATATCTGATAGAATAACATTAGTTGAATGTTGTTAGCAACAATGATTGGTAAATGATTAATAATGGTTTATGTATCGTACATATTAGCAGTGTATTCCAACGCTTTGGTCCTTTCAATTGTTTATCATTTTCTTCTTTGTTTCCATCATGTTTTTCTTATAAAATCTAGGAATTGTGATAGTTTAAATTTATATTAAATCATTCAGGTTAATATATCTGTGAGATACGCTTAATGAAACATCTGCATGGTTGTTGTTGTGATCATTATTAGGTGGCCTGCCTTAGACACTGTCCTTTTATTACATCTCTATCATAACTTGCTATATCATTTATCTTTATGGTGTGAAGGATTGATCTTGAAGGTCATCGACCTAGAGTAAGGCGGTATGCCCAAGAATTGAAGAAGCTTATACGAATTGGCCAAGGTATAAAAGCATGATTTGGTCAATATATTCAT
>NC_032009.1:21636919-21680217 GCF_001865875.1 Lupinus angustifolius
TTTCCAGGCATTAACACGCTTAATTGATTTCATAATTTCCATATCGGAACGCACGACCCACGACCCACCTTTTGCATGTTAGTAGAAAGTACAGTGGGACGTTTTCCTATTTGAAAAGGAGAGACAATTTAAACTGTATTTATGCACCAGAAATTGTGGAGTAATGGTTGTGAAAGTGGGATTTTGAATAAATGTTGGTTGTATTTTTGCAAGGAATTCCATGTTTCCTTTTCTAATTTTTGATTATGTTGGGGTTGCTGCATTAGTTTTTTTACACGTGCCTTTCTCTTTATATACTAGACACTGGTTAACAATTACTCTTACTGTTTCATTCTGAAAGGCCCAGAGACACTGTTACGACAATCATCAAAGGTGGCTTCTAGGGCAGATGGGTTTGGAGGGGACAGTGGAGATGCATTTGAATCACATCAATGGAAATGTGTTCTTACCATGGGTGGTAATTTTCTCCTGCCGCAAACATACATTGTTGCATGGCAGTTTATTGTTGCTCTGATACCCTTTTCACTGTTAGTAATTTCTTAATATTGATAAAATTCTTTAATTTAAAAGCCTCCAGAATCTTTAATGGAAGCCATTTTTAGTTCGTATACGTTGAGGTTGTAACTAAAGGACCTTCTTTAGTTTATCATGATAACATCTTGAAAAGGAGGCAAGTGTCCTCTGAACTAGAAATAAGCTTATCTGTGAATTAACCGAATGAGTTTATCAGGGGAGAAATATATTATCCTAACCTCTTGTAGCGTCCTAATTTATTTGCTTTATAATTTTTTTGTCATTTATCGGGAAAAATGAAAACAAAAGTAAAAGTCTAAAAGACAATCTACGAAGGAAATCATTACTAGATTTGGGATATAGGGCAACTTGAGTATCATTGTGCTCTGTTCATAATTTGCTTGTTAGACTATTTAACACTGACATTTTTTCTTTCGATTTGTCCTACTTTTATTTCTTGTTAAATTAGTCATGATAAATTTATAGTTGGACCTATCATCATCTTCCTACATGCTTTTTGTCTGTGGTTTCAGGTATTAGAATTTTTGAGGATATTTCTGATTGTGGGGTATGTACACAAATTCACTCTCCTTTTTTTTTTGGGTGTGGGTATTTTCCTGGGTGGTATGGATTATCAACATCTTTATGGAAAACTAGACAGCTCTGTTCTTCTTTGTAAGTCATTATTCTAACAGGAGTTCTAAAGAGTATAATACTTGTCTTCTGCTTATTCAATTTACCCAACACCTGTTTCTCTATATTGACATCAACTTTTTTGTTATTATAACGGATTTTTAATTACCAGAAACAAAATATTTATAAATAATTTATAGTAAACCAAACAGATCTCATGACCAAAAGCATGGTACAGTTTTGCTATTGCTAAAGGAACTTAAAGAACTGGCTTTCCAATTCGGGAATTAAGTCATGTATGCAGCTGTTTCCTCTCAAATATTCATTTGTGCTTTGAGATTGGAGCGCTTGGTTGGTCTATAGAAACTCTTGTGTTTGTTACCACTCTTGATTAAAGTAGAAATAATTTTTTTTCTTGATTCTATAATGGTTAGCAGTAAGTGACTGTTTTCTTTCTTCCTATATGAAACTCGTATTGTCATTAAGAGTTTTTTCACACGATTGTATCTATTCATAGCTATAAATATATGACCATGATTTTTGACAAAGTCTGTTTTACTCTCTTGCACCTTTCTGTTTACTGTCATCCTTTATATGGAAAATGAAGTGGTTTTAATTTTACCATGAATGAATGGGAAAGTAGTTTCAGTAAAAGCCTTGGCGTGTGTGCACTTGTAGCTGAAAACCTTTTCTTTCAAGATAATACATCATTTGATATTCCTTGCTTAATTGTGCATTTTCCTATGATGATTTCATGTACTTACTGCATAGCTTCAGTTGATGTAACTTGGGGCTTTAACTAAATATGAGAGGACATAAAAGAAAAGTGCGGTTTCTGTCTTGACTTTCTTTTTGTGATTTGTAGAATAGTAAGGATGTGCTTGCAAAGTCTGTTGGAGTTATTGACGCAACTGCAGATACTGTTTTTGAAGTGCTTTTGAACACCGAACGACAGAAAAGATATGAGTAAGTTGCCTATAAAAAGTGGTAGAGAGTCATGATAACATATTGGGGAAATTAGACACTGATATAATTATTTTTTTGCAGGTGGGACATGTTGATGTGCGACTTGGAGCTGGTAGATTCGTATGATGGACACTATGACGTTGTTTATGGGACATATGATCCCAAGTATCTAAGCCGGTAATAAATTGATGTTAACCTTTTCAAATTTGAAAATTAAAACATCTGGATTGCTATAATGGTTTGCTCTGTTCTGTAAAGTTCATTATCAATACTTTTATATTTTTATTTTTGATTAAACACAGACTCCTTTACTGATAGACATTTGTACCTACTTGCTATTTTTGATGTTTCTATTTCCGTTGATTTTCATTCTGTAAAATTCTTCATAGAAGACATGTGCACTTATGTTTCACTCAAATTTTTGTGACTTAACATGTTTTTCTTTCTAAAGTGTTCATCCATTCATTACCGTATAAACTTACTGCAGGTGGCATTCAAAGCAGGATTTTATCTTTTCTAGGCAATGGTTTCGTGGGCAAGATGGAACATATAGTAAGATTATGGTTATTCATGGTTTTTTTGAACTATTGCCATGGTCACGAATTAGTTCATTACTAACATTGCTAGTATAGTAGATTTATGTCCTTTGATTTGCCTGTTGGATTTTAAAAACAATGAAGCTTATACATAATACTTATAAAACTGCCATAGTGCTTTAAAAGTAAATTTTTTTCTTATTATGCACAACATCCATGTTATTTAATTGTATGCAAACCTGTTTTCAGTAATCAATTAATACAGAGTTTGGTAATACTATGGCTCATAACCTTCATTGACATGGTTCATCAGCAACGATTCTTGGATTTGTTTGCCAGTCTATTGAAATGATGCTGTGTTTCTACTTGCTTGGACAACATATGCTGAAGTAGTCTATGTATTTAATTTATGTAGCTATCTTGCAAGTTCCAGCACTACATATGAAAAAGCCTCAAAGATCTGGATATCGGCGTACAAAAACTAATCGTAAGATTGAAATTTTTTGAATTATATTCTAGGAATTTACTAGGACAATGGTGCTTGTTTAGGATTTGCAGTCAGCTATATGAATATGAATGAAGTTTCAACATTTTAAAAAGAAACATATGGAGCAGATGGTATTAAATATATTTTTGTTTTATCAATTGTAAGTTGGTCTACCTTTTCCGGTTCCTGACATTTACTTTGGTGTTTTTATAGATATAAGAAGGCTATTGGTTAATGTTTTGAATACAATATATCTCATACCATCACACTCAAAATATATTACTCACCCAAAAAATAATACCATTCTAAGTCTCTGTTATCTATTCACATCTTTTCCCTGTAATTACAAAATCCTAATCCTAATTATTTACTTCCTCTTTTTTTAGCATTTCAATTTTGTTCATATTTTGAGAAGCCTGAAAGTTTTTTGGAACTCTCGGTTTGCTCAACATGGATAATTTTTTAGGGTAAATATTTTTATACCGATATTCCATGAATTTTTCGTACAATCAATTTAATTCCCTCTTTTCTTCCCAATTAAACCCACTCTTGTTAAAGAAACCAATTAACTAACATTTTTAATGCCTTGATAATTTGTGGTCTGCTTGATTGAGTTCATTAGCTTATTTTGAAATGTTGTTCCTTTATGATAGATATTGTCTCTTAACCATCCTTTAGTTTCAGAATTCTCTATAAACTCTTCGGAAGAAAAATGCAATAGAAAATATGACAATCGACTTTTTTAGTTTTGGCCATTGACCATTAACTAATTTTATCCTAATTTTACTATGGCTGCAGCATCTACGTGGGAGATTAGAAATTTGAACACACCTGTAGCATCAAATTGCCCTAAGTGTTTAGTGACCCACACTTTAGAGATACAATCTGCATCCTGGCATCAATGGAAGAATAACAAGTACTCAAAATTTGAGAGGAGCATTCCTTATGCATTATTGTGCCAAGTGGCAGGTTAAGTATTTGAACTATTACTTACATCTTATGTATAAAATCACTGGCAGACTGGTAGTTCAGATTATCAGAAGTCCTCAGAACTACTTGCTTCTAGTGGTCCAGTCATTTATCTATACTGGAGGCATTTAATATAAGTAATTAAACAATGGTTCAGGTCTTAAAGAATACATTGCAGCCAATCCAGCACTCCATCAAGAATATGCCACCACAATTGTTGACTCTAAAATCTCTGATGGTTCAGTGTCCAGTTCTGAATACGAGGATGAAGTACAGGATCAGTTTTATGATGCAATTGCTGGTGAATCATCATCAGATGAAGAAAGTGATGATGATGAGAAACCTGATCAGAAGGTGTCCTTCAGTCTACTTATCAATACAGATATAGCCTTCAACATAAATGACTATTTATCCTTTGACTTATTTGAGCTGAAGATTTTTTTTTATATTTTTTGTATAATTCTGTACTTTAATACTTTAACTAATCTATCAGGGGTCAATTGTCAAACTAAAGAATGTTTCATGGGCCCTCTCAACCTTAGCTTTGAAGCGAACTGCAGGTCAGCTTATCCTTTGCTTCTTGTTATTTGCTAGGGAGAAAGGACCCAGGACTATATTATAACTGCATGCATATCTATTTATTATGACTATTCAATAAGCATTTGCTTATTCTATATGAACTTTGTTCCCACATCAAACATCATGAAAAGACTCAAAATTGCCTTTAGCAGGTGAATTTCAGGGTTAAGAATATAGAGAATGATGGATGATAACAGAAGATTGAATATGATATGATTGACGAGAGAATGTGTTACACACTAATACAATAACATAGTGCTCGTACCTTTTTCTACTAATTAGGTCAAGTACTACGAATAACATTAATATATTCTAACAAAGTTAGAGCAGAGGAAACAATATAGAAAAGAGACCAAGAGAACTTTGGAACTTAATGCAGCAGTGATGACACACTCCTCACTGGGGATGTGTCTCTCTAATACCGTGTTTTATAGTCTTAGAAGTTAGAACAATAATGTTATGGGGAGTGACCATGAAAACATACATGTTAGTCCAAGAAAGCACAACCTCTTTACTAGATGGTCATAACGATTCTCATACATAAGATGACTCTTTGCCTATGTCCATCAAATACTACTACTGCATAAGATGACTCTAGATAGTTAGGTAGATTTCTATAGTGTTCTAGAAACTCTATATATGTATCTGAACCTTAGTTGGTTTAGTTAAGATAATAGTTATAGTTTCTGGTTTCAATATTCTCTTTTTTTATGATTTATATCACCTTCACTGTCTAGCGCTTTCTTTCATTTTCATAGATATCATGGATTGTATGTATTAAAGGGTGAGGAAGGAAGAGATGATTAGGAGCGCATGTCCTTCCTGGCTCCTATTTCCCTCTGTCACTGAGTCATGCTATGAGTAATGATATAGTTGAGATGCAAAGAAAGGCAATTAATTTCTGAAATCCTAGATATTCTATACGAGAAATGCTCTCCATGTTTTCTGAGCTTCCTCATGGTATGGGGTTGTGAAAGGATGTTTGATATGCAAAGGGAGCGGATTACTTTTTTGAGCTAAATTGCTTTCTTTGGCACTTCCTATCCTTTGTTATTTTTCTTCTTCTGATAATTCCTGATCTTCCTGCATGATATATTCCTATTGAAGTTAAAAGTTCCTTCATGTTTCCCATATGATATCACCTTCATAATCCATCCAAATTATCATATAGCCTATGCCGATACTCTATATGTATTTCGTTCGCGTTAGTAAGTAACTTGTTAAAAAGAATGAAGCATTCTTTCATTTCTAAGCAACTGGTTGAAGTTTAACGTGGATTTTAATTTGTCGATTCTCTTGTGCTTTTCATTCAGAAATCAGAATACCAGGCTAACATACTTGGTTATTGCATGCAGCTTCTGATCTAAGCAAAGAATTGGATCCTCTTGTAACTCCTATCATAATCCAGCTAAGTGACTTCCATGGTTCTTTGCATAAATGCAAGGATGACAATGACACAAATTGTTGGGCTACGCCTAGTGGAAAAGGATTTATGATTAGAGGAAAGAATTATCTTAAAGATAACCATAAGGTGAGTTGGCCATTTAAGCCCTTTGGTTATTGAGGAAAAGGACAAAACTTCCTCTTTTACTTGGAGAATAAGTTATGCTGTAGAAGTGTGTGTGTGTGCGCTCACACACTTCTATCTCCTTTAGGTGACATCTTATTTCTGTCCTTGCAATGGAGGGATCTTAGGGGTTTCAGGCATTTTTTTTTGTAAAAAGGCATTTTGTTCATTTAAGCTTAAATTCTGCTCAACCTTTTGCAAATTCATTTTCAATTTTATAACTACGTATTTTTCACACATCTTTATCTATTTTTGCACAGCATTCTTTTGTTCAGGCTGAACATTATGGAATTAAAATTTGTTGTGCAGGTAGTTGGAGGAGATCCTCTTCTTCGGCTGATAGCAGTTGATTGGTTCACAGTCAATAAATCTGCAGATAGAATTGCACTGCACCCTAAATGTCTGGTTCAGGTAATTAAATCTGCTAGACTTTATATATTCAATTTTCCTTATAGATTATTATTATTCAGTATAGTTGGATAATAGATGCTCAATTTTCCTTGCAAATGTTGATTTATAAGACATTTTCTCTACAATATCAATTAATTCAAGCTTTTAAATTCTCATGTTCCTACTGCTGTATAAATTAGATTTGTTATTAAGTACGAGACGGGTGTCTCTGATGTTGAACCTTCATTAAATGCTTATTACAATGAATTTTCATAAGTCATTGTACAGTTTGTAGTTGTCTGATTTATAATTTGCTGAGACTGAGTTTCTAAGCCTAGTTTCACATTGTTTTGCTGATTTTTCCAATCATATAACATATCTTGTATCTCCTGCATGGTTGTGCCTCTTTGGTGTCATTGGATACACACTGTTTATTACATATTCTACTTCTTTTCTCCTGCTATTTGAGGTGGTTTTAGATCATTTTGTTCCACAAAGCCACATCTTTTCTTCAAAATTTCAAAATATTGTTGTAGCTCTTTAAGTCTTAACCCAGTGCATGATAAAGCTTAGTTATTGGAATTGCTAATATATTTTATCTTGATATTCTGGAAACCACAAATTGGAGATTTGGAGACTGTTAATTATGTATTATTGTACCATCTAATCTTTTCTTTTTCCTTCCAAATTTCAGTCAGAAGTGGGGAAAAAACTTCCATTTATTCTTGTCATCAATCTCCAGGTAAGGATATTACTGTTTTTGTTTCCAAACTCTCTGCAAAGTGAGGTTTATTAAATGTGTTAGAGTTAGAAAACATATCCTAGGACCTTGATTATCCAGTGGTTCTTTGAATTGTTATCAAAGCTTAGTGGCCAACTGGCATACTGCCCACCTCGTTACAATTAATTCTAATATATTCTTCAGTCTAAGGTAATTATTTACGGAATTTCATGCTCCCTGAGTTTTAATTCCAGCTGTCATGTTGCCATTAAGAATTCAAAAAGAGAGAAAACAAGTTCAAATATAGATATAAGAAATACTCCTAAAGCAACCAAGACAGACAAATTTCTTTTGGTCCTTGCCAATGGCTTGGGGTTATTGGCTAAGTGGTTCTTCAGTATATCACATACTTTATCTGGTTATACCTAGTATGAAAGAATCTACAAAAGACGTATTAATGAAAGAATCCTGAATGTAATTGAGAAGTTATCAATTTGTAATCACACATATTCTTTAACATGTTTATCTTTTTTTTGTATTAGTAAATTGTTGATGTTTCTCCACAATCTCAGATTTCAGTGGCTCAAGAGATCTTTGTCTATATGTGTGTGATAAGTGTCTATATGTCAGTCTCTCAAGGTTTTTGTTTTCATGGTCATCAATTTCAGGTTCCCGCTAAACCAAACTACAGTCTGGTTCTATATTACGCAGCTGACAGACCAATAAATAAAGATTCCCTATTGGCAAAGTTTGTGGATGGAAGTGATATGTTTCGGGACTCAAGATTCAAACTTATTCCAAGTATAGTTGAGGTGTGTGATTATCAATGAAGTGTTATTATATTCTCATTCTGATGCCCGATGGCATTGAGAAGCTAACAATTTTCGGTGGATACAGGGATATTGGATGGTCAAGAGAGCTGTTGGAACAAAAGCTTGCCTGTTAGGGAAAGCTGTGACTTGTAAATACTATAGACAGGATAATTTTTTGGAGGTAAACCTACCTTGCCATTTTACCCATTTGATTACTTGGGTCATATAATGATCATTAATTTTGCTGCGTTATTGACTGTTAAGTCAAGAAGTAAAATTAGTTTATGTTGCTTCTCAAATTTTGTGGGAGAACTTTTGAAGTTAAGGTTTTTTTTCTTTACTCATGAATACCGTGCCATCAGTATTATACTTGTTCTCGTGTATTAGTTAGAATTTCAGAATTCTCTGAAGTATTTGTTCGGTCATGTTTGTCCTTGAAGTTCTAATTCAATTTTATACTCTGGAACTGTTATTAGAGCATATTTTTCTCCAAAGTTTTCTAATCGTTACACTGTATTTGAGAATCATGCGGTGAGTATGCATCTCTCCTTTCCTTACCCTGTCCCAATTTCCACCTTATAAGCTAACTATTTCTTCAATTAAGGAGAGAGACACAGACAGGTTCCCATTCATGATTTATTTCTAGACACTCACTTCATAGTG
This sequence comes from Lupinus angustifolius, assembly GCF_001865875.1. NCBI lineage: Eukaryota > Viridiplantae > Streptophyta > Magnoliopsida > Fabales > Fabaceae > Lupinus > Lupinus angustifolius. Next base: position 21,645,756 of record NC_032009.1, read on the forward strand.
TTCTCTCATCTTTATGTCCAATTTAATCTTTGATGACAAAAGTATACTGTATTAGTGTATTGACACAAGCCTTAATGGGCCTACTTTTTCTATTCTAAATCTTTTGATAGGATGGGCCCCAAACGAGTTCGGGCAATGGTATAGACCAGAGGATCTTGTAGCCTATCCTATCCTTAAATTCAACCAAACCAAACCAATCTCTAGTGAGAGTAGGAATGTCAATTTAAAATTGATAACCTTAGCTTCATTTTAGGTATCCTCTATCCTGTGTAAATCTCATGCCTACTTACCATCAACCCCTTGTTTGTGGAACTTAACTTTCATTCTGAATTGAGTCTAGTAATTAAAGATTTTCTCAATTCAACATTGCTTTTGAAAATGTGTGCCATAATATGGTAGTTGGTAATATAATTAAGTTTCTGTATACATGTAACTTTCCTGACATTTTCATACTCTCGTAAATTCCACTTCCATAGTAATTTTCTGTACTATGCAGATCGATGTGGACATTGGATCATCCTCGGTAGCTAGGGGTGTCATTGGCCTTGTTCTGGGATATGTCACAAGCCTAGTCGTCGACCTTGCAATTTTGATAGAGGTTTGGCCATTTTCTATGCCGTTACGGCTTTACTAACTGGGAATAAATGACACATGCAAAAGGATTGCTACATCTATGTCTTGGTTCATTTCCTTTCTTGCATAGAGCATGTTCATAATGTCATATCTATTGCATGCTATAGACTGTGGGCTAGGAAATATGAAGGATCAACTCCTCTTAGATTTTATTATATTAGTTTCTAGTAAACTTCTAAAAGTTGGAAAATTCATTAACATAGGCATCTCAAGCATTCTTGATATTGATCGATACAATGTTTGCAGGCGAAAGAAGAGACCGAGCTACCAGAGTACATTCTTGGAACTGTCCGACTAAACCGTCTGAAACTTGAATCTGCTGTAGCATTAGAGGTTTAAGGTTGTCTGCCAAAAATATTAGATCACCCAGTTCCTACTTCCTAGTTCCACCACCCTATTATTTTGACTCAGATATATTAATTCAGTCCATTACACTGGGGATTCAAGGAAGAACAAATAATCTGAGTGAATTGTGAGCAAATACTTAAGTTTCTTTTACTCTTATTTCTCTACCATGTTGCTCCTCTTCATGTCACATTGTTGACTTTACTAGTTCCTTGATTCCTTCCTTAATAGGTAATAAGGTTCCATAGGCCTTTGAAATGGTACTATCCTCATTTAAAATGGTAGCCATTTTAAAAAGGAACAAAACAAACACAAACTAGTCTTTATATTTATTATTACAATATTTTCTGTAATTTTGTGACCAGAAAATCTTATTTGGTGTTGCTTTCCATAGTAGCTAGGAGTATCAATTGTTTATTTAAAAATAATAATATAATTTATACACAACTAAATAAAAGTAATTTCGTGTATAAATATTACTTAATCTCAATTTTTCTTCTCATTTTTTTCCAGCATGATATTCAAACTCACATTTATGAAGGCAATGAGATATTAATGATTTCATATTTATTTTAAAATTATAATTTGTCTCTCATTGATTACATTTTAATTCTTTTTATAAAACAAAGTTTTTGAGTAGGAGGTTATGTCATGTGTCTAGTCAACCAATCTTTATGATTTAAATTCAAGTTTTATTTGATTTTGTATGTGTTGTAATTCAAATATTATATTAGTTATTTAAGTATTATCATCAATATAGTTTAGAAAATGGATTAACATCGCAAAACATCGATTCAATATTGTGTTTATTCATATTAAAAATTTATACACGTGATTTTTTTTGATCGGCAATTGTTAGTATGTTAGTTATTAAATGTTAGTATTTTGTTATGGGTGAGACTTCACCCTCAACCTCCTACACCCTACCATCAAATAATACGTGAATGAAATAATGATTTAAAAGGATAATTATCATATAGTGTTACTTTATTTATTACTCTTGATCATTTAACCTTTTATAAACAAAATTTTAATTATTTAATTATAAGGTAAAGACTTATCCTAAATATGGGTTTGTGAAAATGGGTTTGTGAAAAGAACACATCGCTATTCTTTAGGTACAAAAAGGAGCACATTCTATATTTATGAAGTTTTTTATTAGAATCTTATTAAGCACCAATAAAAAGTTATAAAATCAAATTATATAAAAACTTATATCGAAAAACACTATTTAAATATTTAATATATTAAACTTATACCGCAAATACAGTAACTAATATCTCACTTTATTTTAAAAGGTTTAACTATAATTATTGGTAAAAGTAATAAATCCTATACCACCACTAATTCTGAATCCGTTATAATAATTCTTCACAACTATAACTTTCTAATTTTTCATCTTAATAAAATAATCTATAAAAAATTTCAAATATTTATGTTAATTAATGAAGACCATTTCATCCACCAACATAAATTTTGGAACTAATATCTAAACATAGAGATAAATACATAAATAAGATCTGTGAACAATTTTTTATAAGTAAATTACAACAATCGATATGAAGTACTTAATTTTAGTTAAGTGATTGGTATTGGAAAATAAATGCACTTAAATTTTTTCAAAGATAGTGTAACTATTAATCAATTTTCAATCTATAGTCAAATTTATTTTGATCACAAAATTTGATTATAAAAGTGGAAGATGCATAGACACATGAATGACTTAAGCAAAGGAATGAAGAAAGTGGTTGGTTGAGTCAGACTATAAAGTCAGCGACCGTGTTCATTAAGGAAAGAACTTTCAGGACAAAACAACCTTCGAACCCTTACTACTACATTCTGATCACACTGTCTCTACAAAAAGTTCAAGTCTTTTTGCACTGTTCACAATGCCAGATGGAGAATCCTCTACCCATGGTTCAACCATCACTAACCAGTTAGAGTCTTTGACTCTCTCAGAACCCAGAAATCATGGCCAGGAAAATTGGGTTAAGAAAGATCCTAGGAAAATTGCTAGAAAGTAAGCATCTTTTGAGATACCCTTTTGTTTTTACTTGCTGAATTGTGATTAGTTATCAAGTGGGTATGTGGGTTTGGTTATTGTTATTATTTGGTTTGTTTGGTTGCAGAAAAAAGTGTTTTTTTTTGTTTTGTTTTTTATGAAGGGTACAAAAAAAAGTTTAGGTGAAGAGGAAGTTGTCATGTTCTGATTTTGTGACATTTTACTAACCTTTGTATCAGCAGCAGGAATCAAACCTAGGATTTTATAAACCCTGTTTGATACTTCTTGTTGGTAAGTTTTGTTATTTGAAGATTCTATAGAAAATATGACTGCCGAGTTGAACTAATCAGCCGGTTTTGTTGCTCTACAAGACTGTGCAACCTTTTATCTAAGTGGTTAGAATGTACCTAATGTGAAGTGTGATTGTGATGTTCGCTGTGCTCAGTTTCTGATTACATACATATCTTATGAAACTTTAAGAATCTCACTTATGTTTTCGTCTTTTGGAAGGTATCAATTGGAGCTGTGTAAAAAAGCACTGGAGGAAAATATAATTGTGTATTTAGGCACAGGTTGCGGGAAGACACACATTTCCGTGCTGCTTATGCATGAGATGGGTAATTTGATACGGAAACCCCAGAAAGACATATGTGTCTTTCTTGCTCCTACCGTGGCTTTAGTTCATCAGGTGAGCCGCTGTACATATTGATGCATTCAACATTCTATACTTTGTCCAGGACAACTTAGGAATATAATATATTTTCACACCATAAGTAGAAATATATCAAAACCAATCATTTCCGCATGAGATGGCTTGGACCGAGGCTGATCTAGTGTTGGATAGTGTGAACACATTTGAGAGAGGTGATGGGGCCCACCTGCAATGACACTTCAATTGTGAAGTTAGTTTAAGAAGAAAAGGCCAAAGAGGAAAAAGGGTAGAGAGAAAACATAACCTGGACCAAAGTGAGACTAGGGTTATTTATAAAAGTCCAACGTTGCCTGCCTTAAATTGTGACATGCGATTTATATACCCGTTAGACAAGTCTACGTAATACCAACTAATTTGAAGTTGGAATATGACGTTTTATTAGAACCAGAGCCCATCTTTGTCATTTATTGCTTGTTCTAGCAGGTATCTATGGAGGGTAATCTACAAGGTATCAAAGCCAAAGTCGATCTTTGTTGTTTGTCGCATACTTTGGTAGGCATTTTTGGTGGGGGTGTTGGAAGCCCCAAATCGCATACCCAGTTCATGGAGTGCAGTTTATATACCTATTAGGCAACTCGGCTTAATGTCAATTGGATTTAGTTTGGAAATATAATATGTCCATCTCCGTCTTTTATCGCCTGTTCTGGTAGATATCTGTGAGGGGAGGTGTTGGGTGTCTCATATTGCTTGCCTCTATTCCTGGAGTGCGGTTTATATACCTGTTCTGCAACTCCACTTAATTCAAATTGATTTTAGCTTTCAGGCGGAATCTAATAGAGCCGTGTGTACTTCACCTCTGGAAATAATTTTAGTGAAATTTTATACTAAGGGACTTGCGCATCCTTTAGTGACACATGTCCTTTTTTTATTTGAGAATATTTTGGACTCCATGTCATGTCTGGAGTGTTAGCACCCATACTACGGTCGGTAAGGGCTGGTGTGATAATGGGTCTTGAGTATGTTCTCCCGAAAGTCTGTATTATTGGTTAAAATTCTGTCAATCATGAATCATCAGGTATGTGTGGACTAGATGAGGGTGGGTTTATTGGATTGTGTCATTCAGGCCAAGCATGTCTGATTGGGCTGTGTTATTTGTTCTCAGTGTGGCCCACAAAAAAATTTCTCCCCTTTTTGTATTCGCTGGTGGTGGCACTGGCATGTGCTGTTAGGGTTGGGTAATTTGGTCTGCGTGAATCAGGATTTCAATCTGCAGGGTTACGAGAGTGAATTACTGCGGGAGTTATAATTACTGGACATGCTGTTATATTTACTGCGGGAGTTATAATTACTTCTATATGATTTGTGCTGTTAGGAACTCGTGGGCCTATCAAGCAAATATTGTATTGTATTATAACTGGACATGAAGTTTTCTCGAATAAAACATTGCCTGAATGCTAAAATTATGAATCTTAAGTAATGCAATTGTTGTTTGAGGCATGGTCGTTTTGGGTATAAATCTGATCAATGATTTGTTCTCGTATTTAGTAATCTCCCACCGAATAGTTGACTAATTTGAGCACATGTATATCCATAATGTGTTTTCTGAAGCCTTATTTATTTATTTAGCAAGCGAAGGTTATAGAAGAATCTACTGATTTTAAGGTCGGAATTTACTGCGGGAGTTCCAAGCGCTTGAAACGTCATCACGATTGGGAGCAGGAGATTGAACAATATGAGGTGACAATACTAGTTAAATCATATAGAAGTAAATTATGTTCTCTATATTATTATCATTATTATTCTATTGTATACCCAGACGTGAACTTGTGATACATGCATACACAAACTTTAATAAAAGCCGTTGAAAATAAAGTTGAAATTCAACAATTAAGTTATATTCAGGAAAAAAAATTACAAATTAAAATATGGCTCCGGTTTTTTTGAAAGCTAAAAAATCGGCATTATTAAATATTAATCTAACGGACTTCCTTGCTTGTAAAATTACACCGTGTTCTTGTTTTCCCCCTTCAGGTTCTGGTTATGACCCCACAGATATTACTTCACAACTTGTCTCATTGTTTCATGAAGATGGAGATGATTGCACTTTTGATATTTGATGAATGTCATCATGCTCAAGTCAAAAGCAACCATCCATATGCATCAGTCATGAAAGTATGTTGTGCTTTTGCTCAACTTTGCAGATAATCATGGTGGAAGATGATACACAAATATTCTAATAAAATCTTCCCATTTTCTATGTTTTCTATTTCTTGACAATTTATAATGTAGGTCTTTTACAAAAACAACTCAACAAAGGTTCCCCGTATATTTGGCATGACTGCTTCCCCAGTTGTCGGAAAAGGTAAAGTAACGTTGTTTATGTTTGGAAAGTTGAGTATCGGCATTTAACAAGATCAATGATATTGGCTGCTTCAATTATTTTGTGATACAAACTTAAGTCATCTACTCAGTTCTCCCCCTTTCTTTATGTAATCAATCTCTTCACCATAAACCTTCCCATTCTACATTCTCCATCCACAAGCATTCTGTGTTTCACGATGGAAAACCACCAGCATTACTTGCATAAAAATGGCAGTGGTGGTGACCCACAAGCAACGACGGCGCTCAATCGACGACACGCCACTCAAGCGTGCAAGCGATTGCAGCAATGTACAGATCTTAAATTTCTTCACAATTGTTCTAAAATTTCTTCAATGATTTATGAGTAACTATTCTCGTAACAGTTCTGATAGAAATTCCTTAACTCCCAAATTTCTTAATTTTCATGACACTTCTTCGTACCTATTTGAACTTTTTTAGTTCTCATAATAGTTCTGCATTTTTTTAATGTTCTGATATTCTCTGGTTATCAAATTTCTCCAGTTCTCGTAACAGTTATTCAGTTCTTCATAAATAATCTGAATATGGTGTAAGCAGATTTTTTTATTTAATTTATTTTTGAATCATATGAAACATATGAACTTAAGTATCAAAAGATTTAAGTATTAATATAATTATCACTGTTATCTTTAACGTGAATATATTTTTCAACTACAACACAATTTTGTTTTAAGTTAAATAAATTTTATATGTAATATGTTAGTTTTGTAAAAAACAAAAATAAATTTTAACGTAGAATATAATCATTATTTTTCCAAATTATACATCACTCCCAAACAATGCAATTGGAATTGTACTTGAAATTCGAATTCTAAGTTCTAATTCTTTATTCATTCGAAAAATAGAATCACTATTCCTATTCTGTGTGCCAAACGGATGCTAAAGGATTGTGCTAGATATCTGAACTAGCAATTGTTAAGACTCGGCATAGTTAATTTTATAAAAGAGATACTGAGGTAGTTAAAGGTGAGAAACCTTTTCCTTGAGGGTAGGATGAAGATTGAACTTCGGTGGAGGGAGGGACAGCCAGTGGTTACTGGCATTCCATATATATATATATGTTTGTTTCATTACACCCAATCTTGCGGATTCTTAAAGGGTATTACCTTATATAAAGTTTGCCTACATTGTTGGTAATGTAGCTTTCTTCTTGTTTATTCATATTTCATCGACATAGTACCTTTGCTGAATATGAGTAGCGTAGTTTACTCTTAATAAGTATATTCGTCTTCCTATTTCCTGAACTCTTGGGTTGTTCAAATTCAGGTTCTTCTAATGAAGCAAATCTAGCAAAAAGTATCAATAGTCTGGAACATATGCTTGATGCTAAGGTTGGTTCTACACATTATAAGATGTCAAATTACTTAAAATTAAGTCTTCCTATTCTCTGTCCTGTGTAAGAGAATATTATTGAATTGATCCTCTGGGCTATGCTTTATGGAGTTGTGATACTTGAACACTATTGCAAAGATATTGGTTTCAGTGTCCTGTGAATTCTTTATGCTTGCGGTACATTAAAACTGCATGGTTATGGTTCTATCGGATAAGTACTTATTCATTTTTGTTAGTTTCTAGGGCTCTGTTACTCACCACTAATGATTGGATCTCATTTATAGGTATACTCAGTTGAAGACCAGGAATTGCAATCTTTTATAACCACTCCTGTGATTACTATACATCATTATGGTTCAACTGAAAATAGGGAAACTAATCTGTACACCACTTACTATGCCAAACTTGAGGAGATTAAACGTCAGGTACACTATTAATACAGTTCTTAAGACTATTCGAATATCAGATAATAAGGTTCCCTGATCACTGGTTTATTTTATGCGAGCAGTGCACAGCAATCCTCGGTAGGAATGTAGAGGATCACCAGAAACGGATGAACACAAAGAAACTTCTGAACCGGATGCATGAGAATGTGCTTTTCTGCTTGGGAAGTCTTGGCATTTGGGGAGCATTGCAAGTAAGACTCTTTTATTTGATTCAAAAGTCTTATACTTCTTTAATTAATTGACTGGAAACAGATTCTCAAGGTAATAAGTTCTCTACCGGAATGTATAAATCATAATCCACTAAAGATAGAAAATTTTCATTTTGTCATCATTTATTTTCATTTGTTGTGCCCCTTCCCCCACCCAAAGAAGAAAAACATGCTTGGATTGAGCTGTGGAGTTTCTCGGTTATCAAGTCTAGGTTGCATTAGTTAAAGAGAGCAGATATGTTTTGCTTGCTCGGTGTAATTTATGAAGTTATGTTGAAAACATGTGAGTTCTAGTGTTATGGAAATTATATTTATCTACAGGTTTAGTTACTTGAATGTTATTTACATATATATATATATATATATATATATATATATATATATATATATATATATATATATATATATATATATATATATATATATATATATATATATATATATATATATATATATATATATATATATATATATATATATATATATATATATATATATAATGTGCCTAATATATAACATATCCTCCCACACCATGTAGCATTTCTTTTTTCCAAAACCATATAAAGAACGAGGTTATTAAAATATTGAAGAAGTTTATGCTTAAATAGAGTCAATGTTGGATAATTATACTGTTATATCTTCTTTTACTACATATATTATCTAATTTGATGATAACCATTGTCAGTTATCAGATTCAGTTTGATTTCCTACAGTATATTTTACCTTACCAGTTGTTGATGTTATATTTTCTTCAATTGGGAACTTGCTGTTTCGATTTTTATTCCTTTTCCTTTTCTAATATTCTTGTTCCTTTTTTTAAGGCTAGTCATATTCTTTTGAGTGGTGATCATTCTGAGAGGCATGAATTAGTGGAGGCAGAAGGATATTCAAGTGACGACTCTCTGTTTGATAAATATCTAACTCAAGCAGCCGAACTCTTCACTTCACAATGCATGATTGGTATTTTAACATTACTTGATTGTTCTTTTAATCGTGTGATTTGTGCGTTGATGTTGCTTCTGGCAACTTATTATAAATACATATACTATTACCCTTTTCTTCTATTTTGCATGATCTTATTAATGAACTAATCCCATTTATAATGCACTTCCTGTAGGATGTGTGCGTCATTTGTGGTGAAGCTAAACTTGCTGTTTATTGTTTTGCAAATCTGTAGGTGGCAGTTTATCTGAGCTATCTTCTGTGGAAACACTAACAGAGCCTTTTTTCTCATCAAAGCTTTTACGCCTCATTGGGATACTGTCCAACTTTAGGTTGAAAAACATTTCTCAATCTCATTCTTTCAAAAGATTATGCTGTTTAAGCCATTAATTTTACACATGTTTTCACATACTATGTGTCTCATTTATATATATATATATATATATATATATATGACTTCCTATTGCTTGGTTATGAAACTAATATGTAACGAATTTTTTTGTTTACACGATCCATTTTCAGGATGCAAGAAAACATGAAATGTATAATATTTGTAAATAGAATTGTGACTGCAAGGTCCCTCTCATACATACTACAGAAGCTCAAGCTTCTAAGACAATGGAAGAGTGATTTTCTAGTAGGAGTCCATGCCGGACTGAGGAGTATGTCACGAAAGACCATGAACATCATTGTTGAGAAGTTTCGCTCTGGAGAGGTAAGTGTTTTTACTTATTATTGGAAGTCTGGGATTCCATATGCTAGTTTTGACTCTGGCAAAAAAATAAGTGTATGAGTGATGAACCTTACATAAAATGACTTGAGCATCCCTTGCTAGACGAGTTAGCTTTTTGGCGGTGGAGTTAGACCTAATTATTTTAGTATGGTAACAACTATTCTGATGTTGGGCTATCTGCATATGTCCAATACTGCAAACTTTTGCTTTGGATGTCCAGTCCTAGGCGTGAGGCATTTGTTGAAGTGTTAAAGCCTCCTATCGGCTGAGTATGAGTAATGAATCATTTATAACGATTTCATCAAACCTCAAGGAAGGTAATCATACTTTACCTTTCTTTTTTTAGTAGCCAAGCAAAGTAAGAGAACTAGATCATAATTTAGAGGGAACATGCTGTAATTGATAAAACACACCAACACATTGTTCTTTATCAGTGTGATACTAGATCAGAGATTGAAAAACACTGTAGAAAACTTGCAATACAGCCTTCTCGTACTATAGAATATTCTAGAATCCTGGCCTGTCCCCTCCTCTTCCTGCGCTTACTAACTCTCTTTAACTCTTTTATATCTAATTACAGTTCTGACACTTATTTCTGTTAGTAAAACACTTGGCACCCAATCCCTTACTCTCATCTTATTCTTCGTTTCTTCCTAACTTGGACTATTTTAATTGGAGGTCTTCTAACGCAATGTTTATGTGAATTAGAATTTATTAATTTCAGAAATTTAGAATATTCAATAAATTAATGGCGGCACAAAATTTTATAATCACTTGCTTTTATAAAAAAGGGAAGGTTTTGTAATTTACTGTTACCCACACTAACGTGGCAATAAATCTATTGAAAGAATGTAAAAAGTCTTCTACATTGCAAAACTGTGATATAGTTGGAGCTGCTGGAATTTTTTTGTGAAAAATATTTTACTTAAATTGAATTCTCTGCATGTGTTTCCAAGCATAATTGCTGTTAAGATGGTGAGTGGCGCTTAAATGATAAAGATAACTATGATGGCTTAAATACTATATATTTATTAGTTTGTCAAAGAGTTATGTGCTAGTAATATGCATATGCGGTTTATCCTGCTAACAGTTGAATCTATTGGTCGCAACCAAAGTGGGTGAAGAAGGACTTGACATTCAGACATGTTGCCTTGTCATACGATTTGATCTTCCAGAAACTGTTGCCAGCTTTATACAGTCAAGGGGCCGTGCACGTATGCCTCAGTCAGAATATGCTTTTTTGGTGGACAGGTACCCGCATTCCCCATACGTTTAGTACATTTTAAAATCCTTTTGTTGGTGCAATTCCATCCATTTGGATATATTTTGAAATCTTATTATCACAGTGGTAGTAAGAAGGAGCTTGACTTAATTGAAGGTTTTGAGAAAGATGAATACCGGATGAATATGGAAGTATCTTCACGAACATCCAATGACATACACAGCATCCCCAATGAAAGAATATTCCAAGTTGATTCATCTGGTGCTTCTGTGAGTTCTGGATATAGTATCTCATTGCTTCACCAGTATTGTTCAAAGCTTCCACATGATGAGTATGTTCTTATTTTAAATTGGACCTTTGTTTGACCTGAAATATATACTCAACTAAGGAGTTTCATTGAACTATAGTACAACTTTTTATGTTTTAACTTGTGATAATCTCTCTTCTCAGGTACTTTGACCCCAAACCAAGTTTTTTTTACTTCGATGATTTAGGGGGGACTGTCTGCCACATAACTTTACCTGCCAATGCTCCAATACACCAAATTGTTAGTACCCCACAGTTGTCTACGGAAGATGCCAAAAGGGATGCTTGCCTGAAAGCAATCGAAGAATTGTACAAATTAGGTGCTTTAAGTGATTTTCTCTTGCCAAACCAAAATGATTCAAAGCCAGAGGAGCAGGTTTTGAGCTCTTCCAATTCAGATGGATGTGAAGGTCAAACTTAAGCTGCTCTCGGATGTGTCATTGCTCTCATTGTCTGTCATTGGGTTGTCATAAATATACATATACATTATATTTTGAAATAAAAAATTTCGCATGTTTACTTGTCAATAAAACATGATTTTATATCCTGCCATGCTGGTTTTAGGCTTTTTAAACTATTCATGGTCCTTCTTTGGCAACCATTTCTGTAATATACCTTTTCTTTGATTATTTGATACCTCACAGCTAATTAAGAACTTCTACACCATCATCCAATTATATATGCTGGGACATATTACTCAATTTTGGACTCGGGATTTTAGTCTGAAATATTAAATGCTAACATTGGAGCAAAATTAAATTCTTCTTTGTATTGTATGTGTGCATCTGAGCAAATTCCAGGGTAGTTATATTATCATGTTGATCACTATTAACTAGCTTTTGTGTGAGCACCTGGGCTCAAACCCGATAGCTGCACAATTTCCCCACCCCATAAAGAAATTGCCTATAAAAAAACTATTAGCTTGCTTCTAGGGATGTATCATATCATTATGTTGTGTATATTAATTCATTTTCCTTGATATGCAGATGAGGTTTCAAGAGGAGAATTATACGAGATGCTGGTTCCTGCTGCCTTTCGGCAGTCGTGGGTAAATAAGGAGAAAATTGTTCATCTGAACTCTTACTACTTGAAATTTTGCCCATGTCCAGAGGATAGGGTCTACAAAAAGTTTGGCTTATTTATCGTGACTCGTCTTCCAGTGGAGGCTGAGAAGCTGGAACTTGATCTTCACCTTGCCCATGGTAGATCTGTGATTTCAAAATTTGTTCCATTTGGAGTTGTAGAATTTGACAAAGATGAGGTAAATGTTTTTATTCTTTCCAAAAGATAGAATCTGACCTTGGGTTGTTAGGCATATGTGAAGACTAGAATAGACCTGTAGAGTAGAGTTAAAAAAGTAGATTAGATGGAGGGTAGCCCAATAGCTAGAGGTAGAGGGAGACCAAGAAAAACTATTGGCAAAACCATTAAGAAGTATTTAGATTTAAATGGTTTGTCTACACACATGATGTATGATATGATATTATGACAATGTTCGATGCATGTAGTTGACTCTACCTAGAGGGAAAAGCCTTGGTTAAATTTTTATTTTATATATATTGTGGAAAACTGAAAGAAATTCTTCAACTTAATGCTTGCACTTTTTCATCCATCAGATTAAGATGGCAGAGAATTTTCAAGAAATGTTCCTCAAAATTGTTCTTGATCGATTGGAATTTATTTCTGAGTTTGTACCCTTGGGTAAGGGTGAATCTCACAGTAGCACATCAACCTTCTACCTTTTACTTCCAGTCATATTGCAAGACTATGAAAACATCATGACAGTAGATTGGAAGACAGTGAGGCGATGCCTTTCTTCGCCAATTTTCAAGCATCCAGCAGATACTGTGGATCAAAAGGTTTTCCATTTGGATATTCACCTGCAACTTGCCAATGGTTACAGAAGTGTGAAGGATATTGAGAATAGCTTAGTGTATGTACCATATAAGAAGTCATTTTATTTTGTCACTAATGTTATCTATGTAAAGAATGGATCCAGTCCTTATGAAGATTCAGGCACTTCAAGCTATGTGGATCACTTCATTGAAAAGTAAGTATCTGTTTAACATTATCGGTATACCCTTGTTTCATTTTGGTTTCGGTATCACTAATTCTTCACTATTGATAAAAATATATCTATGGGAGATTTCTTAATTTGCTGATTGATATGCTGAACCTAGGGAGAACCATTCCATAAAAGCTAGGCCATTGTGTTTGGAACCCAAGACTATAAGGATCATATCATGCAATTGGATCCTCATGTTAATTAACTAATAGAATGTGATATTTAAGAATATATATAAGTTGGAATATCATGTATTTTTGTTTTCAATTTTTGACAAAAAAAATACATGCTTTGATGTCAGGTATTCCATTCATCTCAAATTCCCTGAACAACCACTTTTGCATGCAAAACCTCTCTTCAATTTGCACAACCTCCTACACAACCGAAGGCTTGAGGATACAGGTATGTGTTTAGTTTAGTTTGTTGCATTACCCTTCTGCGTAGTTTCTACGTGTTTCTTTTTGTGTGTGAGAATTTCTTATCCTCTTGTAATTTTCTCCATTCTTTTCTAATAATGTTTCTTTTCTTATCAATTTTTTTGTACAAGCTAGTGGGATATCTATGTTTTGTCATTTGTCCACATTTCAGGTCCAATTGGCTGTGTCAAGTGTTTGTAAAGAGTTACAAATACTATTCTGAAGCCTTGCTTAATGAATAAAGCTTTTTGGTCTAGTTGTTATTTAATTGTGCTAGAGATAATAAAACCATTCACACTCCTTCACCCTTTTGGGAGAGATGGTTCATGACATGGTATCAAAGCGTCTACATGAATAAGTGGTCTAGGGTTCGATCCTTGTTGCCTCGTTCTTCTCAATAAAAGTTGAATTTCAGCACATGGTAAAGATTAGCCTGTGTATTCTAGCCCAGAGGGCTCTTCTATGTAGGGGGATAGAGATACAGTAAATTCATCCATGTTCTTTCACCCAACAACTTAATCTTTGGAAGAGATGGTTCATGACAAACGTCTTTCCAATCCCTTTGCAAATACATGAAAGAAACCTTCTATGAAAAATGTGCTACATGGTAACATTGTATAGAAGCTAAGAAAGCAATTCTGTTGCGTAAGATATGTGTGACTAGAACTCCGTTCGCAATATGGTGAAGCCATATGCACCACATTAACATTCCTTCCTTCTATCAAAATGTCCTACGATGTTTGTGCAATTTTATATGCTTTTGAATTTTCAATTTAAGGAGTGTGTGTTGATTACTTGAAAACTTGTATCTTCATTTTGGATTTACCTTGAATTATTGATATTATTAGGATATTTCATCAGACTGTTCTGCAAATGATTGTAGCTTTTAACTGTGTGAATAACAGAAGCAGATGAGCTGAAGGAGTACTTCATTGATTTGCCACCTGAGCTGTGTGAACTGAAAATAGTAGGTTTTTCGAAGGATATTGGTAGCTCCATATCTTTGCTACCCTCAATTATGCACCGTCTTGGAAACTTGTTAGTTGCTATTGAGTTGAAGCAAATGCTATCATCCTTCTTCCCAGAGGCAGCTGAAATTAAAGCCCTTACCGTAAGACCTTATTAAATGCAATATCTTATACTTATTTTTTATTAGTGCATTCTGTTTCACCTAATCATTGCAGTTCTTATATGGTACAGATGATTTTGGAGTTTAGAGCTATTAACATAATTGTGAATAATTTGCTAGGTTTTAGAGGCTCTCACCACCGAGAGGTGTCTGGAGCGCCTTTCCCTTGAAAGATTTGAAGTGCTTGGCGATTCTTTCCTTAAATTTGCTGTTGCACGCCATTTTTTCCTCATGAATGACAACTTTCATGAAGGTGACCTTACAGGAAAGCGTTCCAATGCCGTAAACAATTCCAATTTGTTTAAGTTGGCTGTTAAGCACAATTTGCAGGTAAAACTATACTTTCTATTGCCACTGCTTTACCCTAATAAAGATGTTATCATGATTCTTTGCTCTGCTGTTTGATTCATAATGCTATACATGGTGGGAACTAATTTCAATTATTAGCCACGCTGTTTTATAATCTAATATATTTGCTCAAATTATCTTGGGGACGAAAAACTAATTTTATGGTATTTCGATTCTTCTATTTTAATTCCTAAACCAACCTTGTCACTTTAGGAGATAGATTGACACAGGACTTTGTACCTAAAGACAGGCATTTCCTGCATATGGACCTGTTATTATGTCTTTCGTAGAATAACGAAACATGTTAAGAGCTAAAATGGAGGATCTAAAGCCTAACCAACTACCAACATACTTTCTTATCACATATTAGAAATGAATGCATTAAAGAGAATGTTGGAGTAACTCCAATTGTAGAAAAATTGGTAAAATCGCGCCTTAGATAGTTTGCGATTAGAAGCACTAGTAAGGAGAGTAGATCAAATGAAGGTTAGTCCAATTTCTAGGAGAAGAGGAAGGCCAAGAAAAACCTAGGCAAAACAATTAGGAAAGATTTAGAGATCAACGCTTTGTCAATGAACATGATTTATGATAGAGTATTATAGCATGTCCGATCCATGTAGCTGACCCCCACATAGTAGGATTAAGGCTTGGTTGTTGTTGGTGTCTAAAACCAAATGAAGTTAATTCATGCATTTGTCAATATGAAACTGAAAGTAAGCCTTAGATCCTCCGTAGAAGATGAGAATAAACAATCCTACAAAGGCCCAAAGTCAATCTGGTCAGGCCACTGTGTAATTTACATGAATGTGACATGCAATGATACAAATCGGAAAAAAGTTTCACTATTTTTAAATTTATCTTTATTAAATTTCATTATTTTTGGCATATCTGTAAATAGACATCTTCTAGTTTATTTCCAGGGGTAGGGAATAAGTTCCTGACACTATTAAGGATCTAGGCTTCAATCAATAGTACTAACTCAATAAGGAATACATAGACTTTAAGGCAAGGCCAAATGGCATTAGATAACAATCATAACATATTTCGAAAGCACAACGCAATTCTTAACCAATGATTGAAAAATACAAAGGTTACCCTAGGACTGAAGATATATAAATAAACTGAAACAACAATGTAATAAGGCTAATAAGCTTGATAACTTTTAATTATTTTGGTGTCAAACTTTAGAATGCTTTTTATTTATTATCTACCAGCATAAGGATTATCTCAATGTCCCTCTCCCCTCTTCCAGGTCTATATACGCGATCAGGCATTGGATCCCTCCCTGTTCTATGCATTAGGCCGTCCCTGCCCAATAGCTTGTGACAAGGAAACTGAAGAAAGCATACACTTATGTTTAAATTCTATCAAGGAGCAAGGAAGTCCAACGGAAGTCCGATGCAATAAAAATCACCACTGGTTACATCGGAAAACAATTTCTGATGTGGTTGAAGCTCTGGTTGGAGCATTCTTAGTTGACAGTGGCTTTAAAGCTGCAGTTGCATTTCTTACATGGATTGGAATACCAATCAATTTTGAGGCCTCACAAGTGGTTAATGCTTGCTTGGGAAGTGCCGGCTATGTTCCTCTTTCTGCAGATGTAGACATTCGTTCACTTGAAAATAAGTTAGGATATCACTTTGTTCATAAGGGTCTGCTTATCCAGGCATTTGTACATCCTTCTTATAATAAGCATGGTGGAGGCTGCTATCAGGTAAGTGCTATTTTTCTTTTAACTCCCAATGCTCTGACTTCTAATATGCACTATTTTTCCTACTTTTGATCTTTGGCGATTCTAGTGAGACCCTTGATCTTTAATTTTTGACACCGGATAATTCTTTGCAGCGATTGGAGTTTCTTGGAGATGCGGTGTTGGATTATTTGATTAGTTCATACCTATACTCAGCTTATCCCAAGTTAAAGCCTGGTCAATTGACAGATTTGAGATCGTTGTCCGTTAACAATAAGGCATTTGCCTGTGTTGCGGTAGATCACAATTTTAATGAATTTCTTTTAAGTGATTCAAGTGGACTGTCTGAGGCAATTAAAAAGTATGTGGACTATATTAGAAGACCTGAGTCACATAGTGGCGTCAATCAAGGGCCAAAATGTCCGAAGGTAGACATTATGACTTTTTCATAATGTTGCTACACTAAGATGCGTTTTCTATTATTCATTATATTTCTATTATATTTGGTAATCTAAGATGAAGCTCCTGAAGTATTATTTATTTATGAAACCATTCCTATTTGCAGCTCAATTCTCTGCATCGTTTCCAAAGTTCTATTTTGGTAATTTACTTGGAAGTATCATAGCAAATAAATGGAATATGACAATTTTTATTGCATTTTCTGCTCTATTGTTTAGGTTATGGATGTGAGTAACTCTTCAGGGGCGTTAGGGTTCAATTTAATATCCTAAGCAAGCAGTTCAAAAGTGCAATAAATATTGTTTAAGATTTATGTTGCATCACGAATAATTTCATGCTTGCTTAAGAGTCCTACTAGAATTGATCAGTTCAAGAGTTCTATTAGGATTCCTCCTTACATCCATAACTCTACGATTTGTGTTGCTTCTTAATTTTGCATCAAAACGTATTTAAGGTCTAAACTAATATTTTTGGTTACTTCAGGCCCTGGGTGACTTGGTGGAATCTTGTGTTGGTGCCATTCTTCTTGATTCGGGGTTCAATTTGAACAAAGTTTGGGATGTTATGACTTCCTTCTTGGACCCAATCATGAAATTCTCATCGACATTGCAGCTTAGTCCTGTTAGGGATTTGCAAGAACTTTGTCAATCTCATAATTTGGATTTGGAGTTTCAGACTACAAAACTGACTAAAATGTTTTCGGTTGAAGCTAAGGTGACTCGAGATGGTGTATCTAAATCCGCTTCTGCAACCGGCCAAAGTATAAAAGAGGCTTCTAAAATGGCTTCACAGCTACTATTTTCGTACTTCAAGGTAAAACAAGTATGCTTAGCTTGTTTTCCTCCACCCTCCTTTTTTCAATACCTTAGAATTTGCATTTATTTATTGCATGGTGAAACCACAGGTGAGTCAGTAAAAAAGAACTGTGATTAGTTTTTAAACCTTTAATGCTATACGGCGTAACCTTTTTTACTTATCGTTTTTGAAACTTCAAAATCTGTTGTTTATAATGTGTGAAATATGAACGTTCCAGTTTAAGATGTATATGTTTCTTCATCTCTAGCTAGAAACTCTCATATTGTGTACTTTCTAATGATCAAGTTCATAATTATGGAATTGTATCTGTTTTTCCTTTAACGCCGTTTTTTATACTGTGAAGTTCTTCTAAGTAGATTCTAAAGACTTGATATATTGTCACACTTAATTAGTCTCGTGGCTGGCACTAATGACACACTTCATTCTAATTTTCTTTTCCTTTTTCCTCTTTATTCTCCTTTATAGAGTCATTATGCATTTAGGCGAGTTCTTTGGGCTGGTGGAAAATTGTCTTCTACGTCATTCTTGTATCGATCACGTGGTAGTGTTAATTTCCAATTTTCACCAACCATTTTACCAGCCTTAAAAACAAGGGGAGCTCATTACTGAAATTTAGGACATAAATCTGATTCTATCCTCATTTTGTCTTTTGGCACTACCCGTGTATAGAGAAATTCTTATTCCTGTGTATGCTAGTGACTAGTACTATACAGAGAGGTCTTTTTAAATAGAGAAGAAAAAGTGTAGGTATGTTTGTAGTGCAATTAGTAAACCTGTATTATAGCAATACATAATATTATGAAACTAAAATATCTCGACGTTGTCTATCTTGGTGAATTTCTTCTTCAACACATACATATATGTAGCTTGTACTTAATTATGATTTGAGTGGCATGAGCGTTGCTGTGCAGGATCAAGGCTGGAAACCAAAGTCAAAATCTTTGGAAGAAGTTCTGAAAACAACATATAAGATGGAACCGAAACTTATTGGCTATGATGAAACCCCGATTGATGTAACAGCTGCTAATGCCATCGAGAACATAATGGTTAATGGAGATCCATACAGAAAGTCTAACCCAGTAATTCGCCCCATCCGTGATGTAATTAATATACCCACCCCAAGTGCAAAACCTGTTGGCCAACGGCTTCAATCTTCTCCTAAGGAACGGCTTAGTGAAACCATTGAGACTAATGGTTGTGACAATGACTCACTGAGAACAGGTAATATGCAAATTATTTTTTGTTTCAAGATGCTAAAGATCGGAGCTGGTACAATTCTTTGTTAATCCTAAATATCATTTCAGATTCTTTGAACAAAGGAACAGCAAGATCTCGATTGTACGAATTCTGTGCTGGCAATTGCTGGAAACCTCCATTATTTGAATGCTGCAAAGAAGAGGGACCGGACCACCTGAAGTTGTGAGTCCCTCGTTAACTTTATTTTTAGTTTTTCGTAATTGCTAATCTGATATTCCCGCATTAAACAATTTAGTATGAGTCTGTGAATGAATATTAGTATTAAGTTTATTATGGGTTATTATTTTTTAGTCATTCTAATCATTGAATTTGCCTCAAATGGTTTATCTTTTCGGTTTGCCATGGTTCATCTATGTTTGAAATTTGTGACCAACTAGTCAGTATCCTTTTATCATTTTCAACTTCCCATTTCTGAATATTTCGATACTGTTGTAAGTTGTGATGAATTGATGATACAACAACAGTCAAGCCTTTATCCCACTATGTGGGTTCAGCTACATGGACCAAACGATGAATCGATGATGATGATAAATAAAATTGAAATTCATAATCTTTTTGTGAACATTTTGTATACAACATCTTTCAGTTAATTTCAGGCTATATAAAAACTTTTGGGGTGCTCTTTTTCTTTTGAAATGACATTATGGATCATATGTTAACAATGCTATTTCTTTTGCTGTTCCTTTTTCTAGATTCACTTTCAAGGCAACATTGGAGATAGAAGAAGCCCCAGATGTGGTTTTTTTGTTCATTGGAGAACCTAAATCAAAGAAGAAAGATGCAGCAGAGAGTGCAGCTGAGGGTGCATTTTGGTACCTGCACAAAGAAGGTTACATTCCTAAGGGTAATTGATACATTGCCCAACAAATACAGTGTACCATGTACTATGTACAATGTACAATGTCCTATAATAACTTAGAAGAAAATTGGTGTAGGTAAATCCTTTTTGACTAAGAGGTTTTGGTAGTGTCCTAAGAGTATCATTTGGAATTTCTTAATGATCTCAGTGTTATAGACAATCTTATATCTAGAAGCAAAAAGATATAATAAATAGTTCAGGTTTAGAAAACCACTAGGGGTACATTTCCAAAAATATGGTATTGTACATTATGATTATTTATAAATCAATGTATGCATACGGTCTCAGCTATAACAGTAAAGTTTCTAATATGGACATGAAATTTGAAAGTGATATTACAAAACAATCATTTTATTTGAAAAACCAAATTGTACAACTTTAAGTTGCCATTTGATTTTTGAATGAATTTTTTGAAATACACAGCTAAAAGATGATAAAGAAATTCGTTTATAAGATAAATCGTTACATTTAGGTTCAAACAACTCTTACAAAAGTAACTCAAGGCCTTAAAGATAGTTGCTAATGATCTAATGTTTTTATCATTAAATAATTATCAAAATGAAATAGAAATGTGTAGGTTGAGTCCCACTAAAAAATGGTATTTGAATGAAGTTAAAATATTAGAGGAGATAGTGGTTGTTTCTCATCCTAAAATGGATTAAGGTGATAAAGTATTATCAGCTTTCACTTCGTAATTGAACAAAATCTGTTCTTTTTTCATCATTAGCCCGCCCCATCATGACATACAAAATAGATTTGGGTTCAAATGTTAATGCATACTATATATATATATAATTTAGGAAAATTATATATTCTCCTACTATATCATCCTACCCACAAGAAGATAACATGTGTCACAATAAAATACTTTAATTATTAATGATTGAATTACAAGTGACATGTGTTTATCGTGGGGAAGATGATTTAGTATGAGGATATAGCAATGCTCGTATATTTAACTCTGATAGATATTATGCTTTTTTTAATAGTATATGATATCATACATTCAAGCGTATAATGACCTAACAAGTTATAAAAAGGCTAACACAAGTCTTATAAGAAATGTGAAAAATAAAATTTTAAAAAGAGTGTAATATTTATGCATTTATAGTATAAAGATATGTACACAGTCAATATATCATCCATTCTTTATTTTAATAACTTTTGATTGAATGATGATGGAAAATGAATAATAAATAATACAATGATAGTATAAAAAACTATGATCACATTTCTTACATGAAAACCTTGTTAGTAGTTAATCATAAGTATCTTTGTAAGTGTTTACAGATTCATGGAGTCTCTTTGATCCTAGTAAATCGGGTTCAATTCACCTAAACTTTTATAAAATGATGAACATTTTAAATCTTAAATTTTTTTGGTTTCTATCCAAATCTTAAGTTGAATCTTAGTAATATATAAAAATGTTTATATTGTCGTTGCTTATTTCATTTTATGGGTCATGCAAAAAAAAAAACCTTAAGTTGAGAACATGTTCGTAATAAATTAAATACCCATGTTAAGCGCGTATCTTCACGCGCCTTCGGTCTTCTATTTCTTCGATAAGCTGTTACCGCGGTGGAAGCGCAACCTCAGTCGTACCTCAATGGCGGCGTCCTCCGTTCGAATTGCCATCGTCGGCGATATAGTAATAATCCAACTTTTCATCTTCATTTAACTTTACTGTTAATTTTTCATATTTCAATTCCCAAACAAGTCCTAATAATTGAGGTTTTTGTGAAGCATGATTTCTGGAACCTAGAAGAAGATTCTAGAGCACTTGAGTTCTTGAAGGTACCTTTTTCTCCGTTCTTCCTATCTATTAGTTAAATTAGTTTTTCCATGCGATTTTATTCAATCTTTGACTTGTTGTGGAATTTGATTCAGTATTTTAGAGGGGTAAATAATGAGATTCACTAAGTGAAATAAATATAATAATACTAATAGTTTTGACATAGAAGAGAATGCAAGATCATTTGAAGACATTAGTATGCAAGTAAGTGACATAGATTCAGAGGTAAAAAAAGGCTTTTTTCAATGTTGATTTTGGCCTTGCTCCATGCTGATGTTAGTTTCGATTAACGAGATAATAGGATGTATTATCCATGACAGCAGCAACAAAAGATTAGGCTCTAATTAGAGAATCTAAAGTTGGTGTATTGTGTTATAACAGCAACAGCAATAGTATAACATTGTTTGTGTTAAAATTTACATGAAAGCTATTAAGTTTGTAGCGGTGGTGGTGCATAACTTGGATGTTAGTTAACACACATCACTAATGTTTTCCAAGATTACTTTTGGGTTCCAAGGGTTGCTAGGTTTCAATTGAAAGGGACAAATTGTTTATCAAAATGAAAGCGAAGAAAAATTGTGAAATTACATATTCATCTGTCGTTGTCATTTATTTCTAGAGATGCTGCTATCAAATTCCCATTTTTTAGAGATAGATTTTGGTGAAATTAGATGTCAATCTTCTCCACTTCTATTCCTCCCATGTTCCTCTCAATTTCCATGTTTGGCAATATAAATTTCATCCTTGATTTCCACTCCTTCCAAAATCAGCTCGTCCATTTTCACCTTCTCTAAACAAACTGATAGTTTATGCAAACATTTTTTATAGAGAAGCCAACTGAAGCTATAGTTGTTCCATTTATGTATAAATGCTCAAAATGAATTAACCATGTACAGTTTTGTGCAGTGAGTTATCCTTTATGTTAATTTATTTTGTCACATCTCATTCTTGAATTTATATCAACTTATTTAATAAGCCTTTAAATGTATATCCTATATACCATTCTAATCTGGACCTATATTGAAGTGCAGCCAGATTTGGTGCTGTTTACAGGCAAGTTTCATTGTTATTGCTGATCAACCTATCACATTATGGTGTTGTGTTAAATGTGTGAGTATGTTTGCTGATCAACCTATCAGATTTGGAAATATGCATTCATATTGAATATTGAATGCCATGGCTTTGCTCTAATGCACGTCTTAATAAATCAAGAGTGTTGTTACTTAATATTTATGATCAGCATTAATAGCCAGACATTCAAACAATTCAGCATGTCAGTGCATGCCAAGTTTATCTCGTGTTAAGTTATTTTCATTATGTATCTGTTAAGATTATTATGCTTTATTAATTACATTACTTATCCCTCTCTTATTGCTTCTTTCCTTTCTCAAGTGTCCTGTATTGAATATTATCAGGTGATTTTGGTGATGAAAATGTTGAAGTCGTTCAGAGTGTTGCGAATCTTGAATTTGCTAAAGCAGTTATATTAGGAAACCATGATTCCTGGTTTACTAAACAGTTTTCTGGAAGGTAAAGTTTACATGTTTGTCCTGGAACCATTCTGCATCTATGTCTTAATAGATTTACTTTGCGGAAAGGTTGTCTTGTAAGATTCTTCTATGACACAATACAATTTTTATGAGACGTGATACAAGGACAATGAATTTACTCATCCATCCCAAAATTTATGGGAGTCTAATTGTTATTGTCATATGCTAATTAAATAATTTGCTTGAAGTTTGTTTTCTGGCCAATAGGTGTTAAGTTGAAAGTGCTGATTTTTAGTTCAAGTTTAAACTAACACTTGGATTTAAATGTCAGAGAGAAGGATAAAGTTCAGCTTCAGCTAGAATGGTAAGCTTCAGCTAGAAGGATAAAACATATTTGTTGTTGCCATCTGTAGCTTAAATGTATATGACTATGTGGGTGAAGTAATAAGTTCGTTAGGTTATCAAAAGAGGAAATGTTGTAATGATATGGCATGCCCCTTTTCCTAGCCCATTAAAGTTTTAAAAGAGATTTCAAAATATCAAGGATGGTTTTTTTGCTGCCCCAGAGTAGAAGTAGCCAATTACTGAGGAGTAAAGTTCACTACTTAGAAGCTTATTGCCTTTTTTTCTGACTACTTTTATTTCCACCAAACATGTCTAATTTCCTTCACAGGTTACTTGTAATACTTTTATTTTTCTATAGAGCTCCTTAGAAAAGTTATTAATAAATTGCTGTGAAACTCAGCCTTGGCAAGGAGCATGCGGCTTATAAACGTTTAGACTTCCCTATGATAAAAGTGAGTGTTGTTGGGGGACGGCCGTTTTCTAGTGGGGGTAAACCACTATCCCGGAAAAGTCTTCTA
This sequence comes from Lupinus angustifolius, assembly GCF_001865875.1. Lineage (NCBI taxonomy): Eukaryota > Viridiplantae > Streptophyta > Magnoliopsida > Fabales > Fabaceae > Lupinus > Lupinus angustifolius. The sequence continues at coordinate 21,670,162 of NC_032009.1, forward strand.
TCAGCGAGGTGTGTATTGTTGTGAAACCAACTATAGACAATTTGATTCTCAAATGCTTGTTAATGTTTTCAGCTTTCCACATTTGCTTCTAATGCCTATAAAGTAAATTCACCTCTTTCTCTAATTATGCGATCACTTCCAAAGAATGTAGAGATATATTTTTATGCTTCTAATGCATTCGTCTCATACGTGATAGCCATCTTGCATTGACTCATTTAGTTATCCATTCTTTTCATGAGGCATACGCTACTTTAAAAGTAGCATTAGATGGCCTCTTGTGACTTCTCAATAAGATCATGTTATGTGGTGTTTTGCAATTATTATAGTATCCACTGTAACTCAAAATCAAAATTTCAAATCTGAGGTTTCTTTTAGATATGGAATCAAAGACATGGACGAGAGTGCTAAGAGAATCCAGAAAGCTGCTCTTGGCACACCAGAGGATCATTTTCTTATATTACTCGCACATAATGGACCCACAGGTGCATCAACATCTCAAATTTAATATCAGCTCCTGTGGTGTTAGTTTATCATATCTAATACATAAAATGGTTTTTGAATTTAAACTTTGTATAGGCCTTGGTTCTGATTTGAGCGATATATGTGGAAAAGATTGGGAATTTGTGGGTGGTGGTGATCATGGTGACCCAGGTACTATTTACTTCAGAGCTTGACTTGTTATTATATTCCCTTTTGTGATTTTGGCAGTCAGAAATCACTTCATTTATCAAGGCTTGCTTTCTTTTTCTCTTATTAAGCTTGGATTATGGTATTGGTTATGCTGTCCCTTTTTAGTATTGGTAGAACCGTCCCTTAAAATGCGAAGTGTGATTGAGATAATGCAAACATAGGAAAGGGTTTACCCTTTTTAACCCAGTCTATTATGTTTTTATAACAGATCTAGAACACGCAATATCCTTGCTAAAGGAAAACAATCAAGTATCTATTCCATTGGTTGTGTTTGGTCACATGCACAAAGAGCTGGCATTCGGCAATGGCTTTAGGAAAATGATTGTAGTTGGCACTGACAACACTATCTACTTGAATGGGGCCGTCGTTCCAAGAGTCAAAAGGTTGGTTGATGAAGACAATAGAAACTTTGATGATAAAAGTGCTCTTTCCTCACTAGAAACTAAAAGTACAACAAGAGCCTTTACTTTAGTTGAGATTTCAGAAGGAAGAGTTGCTAAGATTGCAGAAAGTTGGGTCTCAGTTGAGAAAGATAGGACCACATTAGAAGAAGAGCACATATTGTTTGAACTTTGAAGGCAGTTTGTATCCTCATCCTCCATGTTAGGCTCCTCCTTTAGTCACATCATGGTATTTAATACATAGATTAATACAGCCCAAGGTGAAATATGCTTTGATATAAGATCCTTATCTAGATGAATACATGTATTTAATGATAACACTACTGTGTAGAATTGGCATGTGCTTTGGTAGTGGTACTAATACCTTATCTATATGGTGGTTTTTATTTTGTTTCAGTACTTTTTATGTGGTAATTAAAATGCACAGGCTTCCTGTCATTAATTCCTTTCTAGCAGAGAAGATACCTACTTGTTTTGTCCTTGCACAATTGAATACATGTTGAATGATATGGGTCTAATAAATAATCCAGGATGTTTCATGTGCTCAATATGGATATTTTTTAACCTGTCTCTGTCTCATTTGGTGCCAAATTCATTCTTTTTAAGTACAGTCCAGTGGACAAGGATCTTCTGTCCCAAGATATTCATGTCCCCATGTACCAAACTCTTGGCACACCAGAGGATCATTTTCTTATATTACTCGCACATAATGGACCCACAGGTGCATCAACATCTCAAATTTAATATCAGCTCCTGTGGTGTTAGTTTATCATATCTAATACATAAAATGGTTTTTGAATTTAAACTTTGTATAGGCCTTGGTTCTGATTTGAGCGATATATGTGGAAAAGATTGGGAATTTGTGGGTGGTGGTGATCATGGTGACCCAGGTACTATTTACTTCAGAGCTTGACTTGTTATTATATTCCCTTTTGTGATTTTGGCAGTCAGAAATCACTTCATTTATCAAGGCTTGCTTTCTTTTTCTCTTATTAAGCTTGGATTATGGTATTGGTTATGCTGTCCCTTTTTAGTATTGGTAGAACCGTCCCTTAAAATGCGAAGTGTGATTGAGATAATGCAAACATAGGAAAGGGTTTACCCTTTTTAACCCAGTCTATTATGTTTTTATAACAGATCTAGAACACGCAATATCCTTGCTAAAGGAAAACAATCAAGTATCTATTCCATTGGTTGTGTTTGGTCACATGCACAAAGAGCTGGCATTCGGCAATGGCTTTAGGAAAATGATTGTAGTTGGCACTGACAACACTATCTACTTGAATGGGGCCGTCGTTCCAAGAGTCAAAAGGTTGGTTGATGAAGACAATAGAAACTTTGATGATAAAAGTGCTCTTTCCTCACTAGAAACTAAAAGTACAACAAGAGCCTTTACTTTAGTTGAGATTTCAGAAGGAAGAGTTGCTAAGATTGCAGAAAGTTGGGTCTCAGTTGAGAAAGATAGGACCACATTAGAAGAAGAGCACATATTGTTTGAACTTTGAAGGCAGTTTGTATCCTCATCCTCCATGTTAGGCTCCTCCTTTAGTCACATCATGGTATTTAATACATAGATTAATACAGCCCAAGGTGAAATATGCTTTGATATAAGATCCTTATCTAGATGAATACATGTATTTAATGATAACACTACTGTGTAGAATTGGCATGTGCTTTGGTAGTGGTACTAATACCTTATCTATATGGTGGTTTTTATTTTGTTTCAGTACTTTTTATGTGGTAATTAAAATGCACAGGCTTCCTGTCATTAATTCCTTTCTAGCAGAGAAGATACCTACTTGTTTTGTCCTTGCACAATTGAATACATGTTGAATGATATGGGTCTAATAAATAATCCAGGATGTTTCATGTGCTCAATATGGATATTTTTTAACCTGTCTCTGTCTCATTTGGTGCCAAATTCATTCTTTTTAAGTACAGTCCAGTGGACAAGGATCTTCTGTCCCAAGATATTCATGTCCCCATGTACCAAACCAATCAAATTTTATAGAATAGTGTATAAATATTAATTTATGTTATTATAATTTTTACTTTTAATCAAATAATATTTTATGATTGGATGAGAACGCCAAATAAGACAACAAATGGGACAGGTGATCCTCATCCCTCCACTGACTCTGCAATTGATACTGAACTGGATCATTTTCACATTTGCTTTTTCTGGTCCCAAAGGGTGCTTAAGCAAATGGTTGGGATCCCATTTGGCCATGGAATTCCTCCCATTAAAGCTCCAAAGTAATGGATAAAGAGGGTCATGATATTTGTACCTAAAAATGTTTATAAAAAATGATGGCTGAGGCTGTGACACACTGAAGGTTGATCAACCTTTTATTGATTTGATGTTGGCTGCTTCATCTTTGGACAAGTTACAAAAGGTTCCATCCACATAAAGAAATGACCACTTAGACCTCCTCAATTAACCATGCAATATGAATATCTTGTCCTGCCATATTATGTAGATTACTCTCTGTCAAACGCTAGCCAAGCACTTGTCAAGAGTTTAATTCCTGGAAGCAACATTTGTTAGGAGGGGCAGTCATACATGAAAGAAATTAATTTCTTACCCAAAATGTAAGAAAATACTATTGGTAGTACAAAAACAATACTAACCCCAAGCATATATATTTTAAGATGAATATTGCTTCATAAATTTAGTGTCGTACAGTTTGATGCAAAAAGTTAGCTCCTCGTTCCCTTTTAACAAATTGCCTATATAAAAAACGTTATCCCAAATTGAGAAATTATAGCTTTTGCTTTTAATTTAAACTTTACACTGAATTTACACACTAAACTTCATGTTAATATTGAATATTCAAATATAAATCACTCATCTATCAGTAAGACATATGCTTGTCAAATATTTAGGATGAAAGGTTTAAGAAAAAGGATGTTAAGGAGATGTGGGTTTAAATTCTACACTACTAACATTTTTTTATCAATAAATAAATTGTTCATCCATATGGGCTCTATTGTTTTCAAGTGTGTTCTAAAGTCTGTTCCAAATTAATTAGAATATGTCACATCAGTTAAGAAATTAAACATTTATGATTTTGTCTATTTTTATTTTATTGTGATAGGTTTGGAACAAATTTGGGTACAACAGATCTCCATCCCTAAATGTCATAGTGATAGACAAAACAAGGATATTCATGCAACTAACCACCAGTCCCCACTTAGAGCATCCATAATAGCAAACAATATCTTTATTTTTATTTAGGTTTCACATATTATTTTATAATTTATATTAACTCCCTATGAAATAAGAATATCATCTACTTTTTTCTCACAATGGTAAATTATTCTTATCTGGGCCACACAACATATATTTTTTCCTACAATATCTAACTCTCTCCTCATTAATCATCGGCTAAGAACAACTAATAATTGTTTTTATTTAAAAACAAAAGTCAGACAATAAGAATGACACAGTACCGTGAAGAAATGTTTTTGTTCTGTTAAGAACTAACGCTAAGAATAATCACTATGATTACTATAAGGTAACCACTACTTTTCAGTTTTCATGATACTTTTATTTTATTTTTTAATTCTTTTACTAAGCTATTATTACAATCCTATATATTTAATAAAAATTTAGTCTTTTGTTCTGTTCCTTTGATGGAACACACAACAGTTGACTTTGTTTTCAAGCCATGTTGAAACATCAACAAAAGCCCTTTTTAAACCTTTTCTCGGAATTTTATGTTTGAAATGATGATGGGTATGCAGTGTTACGTTTCTTTCATCACTTTTATGTTTCATTATTATACTCTTTTTCATGAATTAATACAATCCCTGGTGCTAATGATAATGATCTTCTCGGAATTATGATATTGTTGATTGGTCTCATGGATACAAATGATGAATGCGTTGTTTTCTTAATTATGATGTACTTTATTTGAATATCTAGCAAACTTTTATAATATTTTATGATTTATGACTCCTTCATAAAAATACACAAATTTCGTAATTATTTCAAAAGGTACCCAAACGTGAGATAGTGTAGTTAAACTATACGACCCACGTAAATATTCCGAGTTTAATTGTAGGGATATTCTTCAAAGAATAATTGAGGAGTGGGGACTGCATGTTTGCCACCAATGCATGGTTGAAACCATAGATTCTGCTGCTATATATGTTCATCACTATTCCATACAAAACTATTAATTGTGACGTCACAAAAGGTTTTATCATGACAATTTCTATAGCTTGATCGAGCTCATAATATAAGCAAAATTGTAAGACTAAGTTTTAGATAGACATAGTGATGATTCCATGAGAAATTAAAATTTATGTTTATCTAATATCACAATTCACAATTAAAATTTATATATCATATGAAATATTTAAACAAGAAGAAGAAGAACAAGTATTATTACTTTTATTACTATTTTTATTATTATTATTAAATCATGATAATCTTATTTGTTTGTTCAATTGCAATGAATGATTGGATTGGGAGGACATGATAGTATATAAGAATGATATGGAAGGAGACTGTTTTTCATAAAATAATTTTAATTAAGTATTTTCATTTTTGTATTTTATCTTATTTTTATAAATATGATTTTAGTACATTCCATAGTTATAGTTTACATTCATTTGATAAAATGATAATAGGAACAAAATGGTTAAAATTTTAGACTTAGCAGAAACTTAAGATTTATGAATTGATATTTTGTTCAAACTTTGGAGTAAAGTTTTTATAGTCTCCAAAAATCAATTCCCATGAAATAATCAAACTTTTTTTCTCCAAAAAATTAATTCTATTGTAAAATGTGACATGAAATATGAGATCTGTAATCACACAATTTTTTTTCAGTCCCCATAAAAAATTGTATATAATTTTTTTTAATAAATTGACATTCATGATGAGGAGTATATATTTTCTACCAAATTTTCAAATATCGTTTTATGACACTGTTATTTTTCTATCGTATTAGAACAATTGTAACATTGTGTATCAATTTTCCTATAACTATATAAAATGCGGAGTACTGTAATAGTATAAGAGAAGGGAATGATACATGGTTATTATTAATGATGAGTCTTATTCTAAGGTCTTTGAATTATTCCTTGAGTCTTAAGAATGATGAAGTCTAACTTAGAAAGTTAGAGTAGTACTTTTCAAAGTGTCTTGAAAACCAACAATTAATCATCTACTATATCTATATGATGGAGTCTTTCTCTCCTTCACTATATATAAGGGACTTGTAAGGAAGAGACACAACAAGCAAGTGAGAAAAAACAACATAGAGAGAAAGTGAGAGAGTTTATATCCACATAGTGTAAGATTTGTATTCGTAGTGAGATAGTAGAGAGTTTGTATTTCCATCTTTTTGGATGAGATTGAGTGTTATTATCTTTGTAAGAGAGAGTCAGATATTGTAATCTTACTTTCTATAGTGGAAATATTTTCTGGACTATATCCCGTGGTTGTTTCCTTATTACATTGAGAACGTTTTTCCACGTTAAAATCATTGGTGTTATTATTCTACTCTTCTCTATTTTCTTTATCTACTTACCGCTTCCATAAGTGCTCATTTTGCATCACACAAATGAGGGAAATTGGTTTTGCAATTCCCAACAGTCTCTTTGAGGAATTGACTCATCCATTGGCAGTATAGATGGCAATGATCACGGACGGACACGAATAGTAGCTACTCGCTACCTGTTTCAAAATAGGAGAGCATTACTCATACTCACCTGTAACCGTACGGGTATTTTTGGGTACCCGCGGTACCCGTTGTACTGCAGGTTTCCTATAATTTCTAACTTCTTATTTCTATTATGTTTTAAATGAGACGAAACTTAGTTACTTTTGTGCCTTTTGATTGAATATTTGGCAAAAATGTTAAATCTATTTGTGTTTTTTATTTGTGTGATTTGTTGTTCTCATTTTTTTAACAAAAAGTATATATTTTCTTTGCGTGTGTTTCTACACATGTAATAATACTTGTAGGATGTTTCACCACCAATTTTAATAAAAAGATGTAAACAAGGTCAAAATGTAAACAAAGTAAAAAGAAAATATGTAGACAGTGTAATAAAGGTTAAGATAATACAGTTTTTATTTTAATTAAAGATGATGTAGTAATCATATAAATAACGAATACTCACAAGCATAAGTACCATAATACTCATATCCGTTCGTATATACTACAAGTATTTTTAAAAACTAATTTATAAAATCCATGAATATCCATTATTATCCATACCAATACCAATTTTACCCAAAGGTACCAATTTTTTTGCCATAGAGTACTATTAGTACTAAGGTGCACCATTCATGATTGTAATGCTAAAGAAAGAAAGAAAGAGTGAGTGTTCCTGTTCCCAACCTATCATAATTTGAAACGTTGCGAGGTTCAGACTCCCACCTTCATTTTACCATTTTCTCTTTCATTCCATATAGGGACCACCAAAACAAAATATATATTAAATTACTTTATATTTCCGATTATTTTATGTCATACTTTTCCTATATATAGGTGTGTAAATTATGCTTCTTAAATATATATAGGGATATTAAGGCAATGCTCATTTCATATAATATAATAGCATTGCATTTGCATGATATTATTATATTATGTAAGATAGCATTTTTTGGGCATTTTGAAAAGCTTAACTGCCTTGAATTCAAATCTTAATTAGGGTTTGACTAGTTATTGACTTATTGTAGGTAATGATTGTTTCATTGACTTTGGCCCTCATTATGTAACAGTTAGTATTATGAGACTGCATCATAACATTAAAAAATGATACACATACTTGAGCATCATAACCTTACCTGGCTTCCTCGTTATATTAGTCGGAATGAAATACGGATCGAAAATATGAGTTTTATACATTATATACTTACATTATTCGTGTTTAATTTTTATTGAATCTTCTTAAAAAAATATGAATGAATAAAGGGTAATATATTAACTATGTATAAATCTTTCGATTTAATTTTTTTAAATATTTGCTATTTGGCATTTTGCATGTAACTTGATAGATATGGATCATTATTAGTGTTTCAAATTTTCATCATTAAGGACATTTGCAATTATAAGTGCTATCATATTTGTCTTGAACTTACCATAAATATTTTTTATTAATTCACTTAGCTCATTTACATGATATGAAAATGGCAGGGAATCTGTTTAATTTAATTAATATAATCAAAACTAACCAATCAAATCATATATGGCAACTAATGATTGATACTTTTTTGGTAAATAGTCTATATTATTAACATCCTGAATTCAAATCATGAGAATTTTGCTCTTGGATAATCTATAGTTGCCTTTGTAAGTGTTTGTAGAACTATAAGGAACTCTTGTAATCTTCATAAACCCCAAAACTCAAATCGTTAAACTTTTATTAAAGAAATAGATATATCAAATATCCAAAAAATATATATATGTTGGTAATTTGATATCACTTCTTGAGAATGATTAATCTTTTGAATTAGGTGGGCATCCATGTTAAATAATCATAATCCATAATTATGAAACATTAAATTAAACCATCATATTCAAATTCAACTTTAAAACTTGAACAGCCTCTCGAAACTAAAATACTCTCTTGTGTTACTCTTGTATGAAGAAAAAAAAGAAGGTTATCCTAATTATTAATTAATAGTTCAACTTTTCATGACTTCAAATCTTATTGCTAATACATTATAGTTATTATTGACAAATTAAATTAAGCTAATGGGGTTCACCTTGTTGATTTTGTAGTAAATTGGTGTGTAATTCATAGCTTATTGTATAGGTTGGTTTAGTTAGTTGTGATCATTACTATAAGTAGAAATCATAACAACCAAGTTGGTTATGAGTTTCTATAAATAGAAGTAATCAAGCTTGATGTAATTGCATTGAATTCATTGAAAATAAAAGTGTATTACTTTCCCTCAGTCTCTTCTCTTCATTGAACTCTTCTTCTCCTAATCTCTTCAACATTTTCTTCACTCATTCTCCTCTACTCTTCTATTTCTTGCTCTGCAAGCAATGCAGAACAGAGAAACCAACTAATTCGGGTTTCTTAATTCCAACAGTGGTATCAAGAGCTTTAAGGATCAGGGATCTATGGTGGTGCCAAGTGTGGGTGCAAGAGGCTTCAAGAAGTGAAGCTCACGGATTGAGAATCAAGGCTGCAAAACCAGAAGGGAAATCAGAGGTGTAGAAGCATGGCAAACTCAAATGGCTTTGCAATGAATCTTCCAATTCTAGATGGGAAGAATTATGAACATTGGAGCATTCAAATGAAAGCAATCTTTGGGTTTCAAGAATGCCTTGATGTAGTGAAAGGAGGAATGCCAACAGCAGATGAAAACTCAATGGAGTATAGGGAAGCAAACAAGAGAGATTGCAAGGCAATCTTCTTGATCCACCAATGTGTGGACAGAGCCAACTTTGAGAAGATCTCTGCAGCAACAAGCTCAAAGGAAGCTTGGGAGATATTGGAGAAGAACTATTCTGGTGGAAAGAAGATCAAGAAGGTGAGATTGCTGACACTCAAAAGACAATATGAGTTGATGCAAATGGATGAGCAAGAATCCATAGCTGAGTACCTCAACAGACTAAGGAGCTTGATAAATCAAATGAAGGGGTGTGGAGAAACACCAATTGAGCAACATGTAGTGGAGAAGATACTCAGAACCCTTCATCCAAGGTTTGATCATGTGGTGGCAGTAATAGAAGAAGCAAAGGATCTTGACAATCTATCAGTTGATGAGTTGCAAGGATCCTTGGAGGTGCATGACCAGAGATTTATGGAAAGGCAGAATTATAGACAAACAGATCATGCCTTGAGTGCTCAATTCAAGAAGAAGGGTGGCCCTGGTCAGAATGAGAAATTCAGAAGAGACAAGGCAAGATGGCAAGGTGGTAGGAGAATGGAATCTGATAATGGCAAGCTTGGATCGAATTCACATCAGAAGACTCAAAGCAATGGTTGT
>NC_032009.1:21680317-21683799 GCF_001865875.1 Lupinus angustifolius
TCCTACAACAAATACAATCTCATACAGCAGAGACTTAAAATTCATTGAAGGTGAAGCTTGGGATTGGAATGATTCCAATGAGACATCCAACAATTCAGGAAGGATGATGTTGGATAACACACAAACAGAAGAAGAGACTCAGATAAACAATGATGATCAAGCTGTATTGAGTGAAAGACCACAGAGAACAAGACAATTGCCACCAAGACTCAGAGATTATGAACTTCTTGATGACTCAGCAATCACTCAAGAAGGAGATTTTGTGCATATGGCTCTATTAGCTGAAATGGAGCCTGTGTCTTTTGATCAAGCAATGAAAGAGCAATGCTGGATAGAAGCAATGAAGGAAGAAATTAACTCAATTGAGAAGAATGCTACATGGGAGCTAACAGAATTGCCAAGGAACAAGAAAGCTATCCTAGTCAAATGGGTGTATAAGGTGAAGTTGAAGCCTGATGGATCAGTCTCTAAGCACAAGGCTAGACTTGTAGCAAAAGGGTTTCTACAGAAGCAAGGCCTGGATTTTGAAGAAGTCTTTGCACCAGTGGCCAGATTAGAAACCATAAGACTTGTAGTAGCAATAGCAAGCTCAAGGAGGTGGCACATTTGTCAAATGGATGTGAAATCTGCTTTCTTAAATGGTCCATTAGACAAGGAAGTTTACATAGTACAACCCCCTGGCTTTGTAATTCCAGAAGAAGAGCACAAAGTATACAGACTGCACAAAGCCTTGTATGGATTGAAACAAGCACCCATGGCTTGGAACAAAAGGATAGATGGATTCCTACTGAAGCTAGGATTTCTGAGATGCATCAATGAGCATGGCATCTATACAAGAAAGATCACTACAGAAGCTTCTATCATTACATGCCTTTATGTGGATGATTTGCTGATCACAGGCAACAATATTGAGGAGATTGAATGGTTCAAAGAAAAGCTGAAACATGAATTTGAAATGACTGATTTGGGAAGCCTTTCATACTTCCTTGGAATCGAATTCCTCAGAACTGAAGCAGGTATACTAATGCATCAAGTATATTACTGATATACTTGGAAGGTTCAAAATGCTAGATTGCAACTCAGCTTCAACTCCAATTGAAACTGGACACACTCTATGCAACTCTAGCACTGAGAACTCAGAAGATAATGCAGTAGACTCAACCTTCTTCAGGAAAATGATAGGATCTCTTCGATATGTATGCAATACAAGGCCTGATCTTGCCTATGCAGTGGGTCTAGTAAGCAGGTACATGGAAAATCTAAGACATACTCATCTAGTGGCAGTGAAAAGGATACTAAGGTATCTCAAAGAAAGCATGAGCCTTGGCATTCTGTTCCCTGCATCAAGAGATACAGAACAGAACAGTAGAAGAAGCATCATTCATGGCTACACTGATGCAGATTGGTGTGGTGATAAGGATGATAGGAAGAGCACAAGTGGTTATCTATTCAAGCTTGGTGAAGCACCAATAAGTTGGTGTTCAAAGAAGCAGAAAATAGTTGCCCTTTCTTCGTGTGAGGCAGAGTATGTTGTAGCCTGCTTTGGTGGTCAACAAGCAGTATGGTTGAATGCATTACTTACTGAATTGGGAATGCAGAAGGAAGATGAACCTATGTGGTTATTTGTTGATAACAAATCAGCAATAAATCTAGCAAAGAATCCAGTGGCTCATGGTAGAAGCAAACACATTGAGACCAAGTTTCACTTCTTAAGGGATCAAGTAGAAAAGAACATCCTAAAACTAGAATTCTGTCAATCCAAGGATCAATTGGCAGATTTGCTAACTAAACCTTTGAAGAAGATAGATTTTGAGAATCAAAGAACTCTCTTGGGAATAGTTAGTATAGAAAGCATGAATTAAGGGGGAATGTTGATTTTGTAGTAAATTGGTGTGTAATTCATAGCTTATTGTATAGGTTGGTTTAGTTAGTTGTGATCATTACTATAAGTAGAAATCATAACAACCAAGTTGGTTATGAGTTTCTATAAATAGAAGTAATCAAGCTTGATGTAATTGCATTGAATTCATTGAAAATAAAAGTGTATTACTTTCCCTCATTCTCTTCTCTTCATTGAACTCTTCTTCTCCTAATCTCTTCAACATTTTCTTCACTCATTCTCCTTTACTCTTCTGTTTCTTGCTCTGCAAGCAATGCAGAACAGAGAAACCAACTAATTCGGGTTTCTTAATTCCAACACACCTGTATTTATTTAGCGGGCAAGACATGAAAAATCTATCGATTAATCTAAATTTCAGGTTTTGCTCACAAACTTTTCAAATGAGTAGGACATAATACCACAAGACGTCCTGATTTTAATTATTATATGTTAAGTTTTGATTTTCTGTTGGACATGAAATATATGTAATGTTAAATTATTTTGACTTATTCATTGTTATATGTGATTTTTAAAAGCCGGGTAGTCGCACAATATATTTTTTTTAATTATGTTTAATTTTATATGAATTTTTATTTTTATTTTCTTACTCTTATAGTAGATGAGCCGTAAGATCGTCCTACCATATTTAAGGTATGCAATGCATGATATTTTCATGTCATTTACACAAATAGACATACTTATACTTATCCTATTTTAGATGGACGTTTTATAGACATAGACATCGCAACTCATATTACCAATATTATTTATAACATACATGTTTATTACTTATTCCTAATTTCCTATTATTCACTTCATATTAGCTTAATTAAACATATGTTTTATAAAAAAACAAACTTATGTTTATAAAATAATAACGTAATTATATTTTTTATCGACTAATTATATAAATTAGTGTCTTCGTTTTATTACTTTGATGTATCTCTATACTGTAACTAATTAATTATTTTTAAATAACTAATTAATTATATTATGAATCTATATATTGTTAATCACACACTTAGGTAGGTCTAACAATCAATGAGATCAATTTAACATGTTTGAAACTCGATTTATTATTTATCTCGATAATTTTGATTTATGAAGCAAACATGTTAAACTTAAGTTAAAAAATAAGTTTGTTAAAGTAAACGAGTCGAACGTGAGTTAAACACAGTTCGACCCAATTAGTTCATAATTTCACTCAATTATGTATATGTACATATGGATATGGATATATACACACACATTTAGAAAAAACTTTAAATATATACAAATAAATGCACATTTTAACAATATTTACAATTACTATATATATTTAATTTTTATATTAATATTAATTTAAAATATAATATATATTAAAACTAATATTTTTATACAAATATTTTGAAATATGTGTTCTCCTTATATATCCGCCCACGCGGGCATATATATATATATCAATAATCATCATTCATGTTAATTGTCATATAAATTTGAGCTCGACCCGCTTACGATTTTGTGAATTTCATTTGTTGAGATTAAAAAACATTTTGTATTGAATTCACTCAAGTCAATTCTTAACAAGGAGAATTAAACCAAAAATGAATTTTCTCGATAAACA